>NC_047088.1:269370855-269694318 GCF_902459505.1 Geotrypetes seraphini | reverse complement strand
ACAGGATGAACTGAGAGAAGTTAACGCCTGGATGAGGCGATGGTGTGAAGAAGAGGGTTTCGACTTCGTGAAAAACTGGACAACATTCTGGGGAAGAAGCAGGTACTTTAGAAAGGACGGTCTACACCTCACCAAGCAGGGAGCGAGAGTCCTAGCTGAGAACATGAAGAAGTCCATTGAGAAGGCTTTAAACTAAAGATCAGGGGAGAGCCGACAGTCGACAACCAGTCGATGGCCCGGACACCAGGATATCCTGAAGAGGAAACTTCAAACAACCACACAGATATAGGGGAAGAACAAGATGAAACTACAAGAGGCAATGAAAACGAAAAAGATCAAATGGATACAAAAAGGGATGTGAGGACCACTAAATCCAGGAAATTATCACGAACAGATCTTAAATGTATGTACACAAATGCCAGAAGCTTAAGAAACAAAATGGGTGAACTGGAAGAACTAGCAAAGAGTAAACAACTGGATATCATAGGAATAACAGAAACATGGTGGAATGAAGAAAATGAATGGGACACGGCATTGCAAGGATATAAACTATACAGAAGAGATAGGATTGGGCAAAAAGGGGGAGGCATTGCCCTGTACGTCCAAGAGAAAATAGAGTCTATTAGAGAGGGGGAGATGGAAACAAATGGTAAACTAGAGTCCCTCTGGATAAAGATTCCTGGATAAAAAGAAGCAGATATACAAATTGGCCTCTATTATCGACCCCCGGGACAGACTGAAGAAACAGACAAAGAAATGATGGAGGAAATTAACAGTGGATGTAACGATCATGGGGGACTTCAACTTTCCGGGGATAGACTGGAAACTGGGAACGTCAATCTGCGGCAGGGAGACAAAATTCCTGGAAATGATAGGAGATTGCTTCCTTGAACAAATGGTGGGAGAACCGACAAGAGGAAACGCAATCCTGGACTTGGTTATAAATGGCATTACTGGAAGGACAACAGATGTAGAATTTACGGCCCCGCTGGGGACAAGTGATCTCAATATGATCAATTTTACCATTGGCATCAGAAAGGGGAAACCAATCAAGACTAAAGCCACAACCTTTAACTTCAAAAAAGGGAATTACGACAGCATGAGAACCATGGTTAGAAAACAACTCAAGAAGGGCAAAGCAGAAATCCAAACAGTTGATCAAGCGTGGTCTCTACTGAAAAACACCATCACTGAAGCACAGAATCTTTACATACCGAAGATATCCAAAGGAAGGCGAAAAAAGAGCAAAGGTGAAGCAGCTTGTTTATCCAAAGAGGTGAAGGATGCAGTAAGAGAAAAGAGGAACTCGTTTAAAAAATGGAAGCAGGAAAAAACGACGGAGGCCTGAAACTGTCACAAAATCGACCAGAAAAAGTGTCATAAAGCGGTAAGAGACGCCAAAAAAGTCTATGAAGAAAAGATAGCGCAAGACAAAAACTTCAAGCCCTTTTTTAGATATATAAAAGGAAAGAAACCAACAAGAGAAACAGTGGGCCCTCTCAACGACCAAGGAAGGATAGGGTCAATCAAAGAAGACAAACAGGTTGCCGATAGGTTAAATTCATTCTTTGCCTCTGTCTTCACAAACGAGGACACTACAACAATGCCAGACACTGGGAGGGTATTCACCGAAGGCATAGAGGAGAGCCTAACAACAGTAAATGTGGAGTTGGACATGATTTACTTTCAGATTGACAAACTAAAAAGTGATAAATCCCCTGGACCGGATGGAATTCACCCGAGAGTATTAAAGGAACTTAAGATAGAAATTGGGGAACTATTACAATCCTTAGCTAACATGTCAATTAGAACCGGGCAAATACCAGACGACTGGAGGATAGCAAATGTCATCCCAATTTTCAAAAAAGGATCAAGAGGTGAACCAGGAAACTACAGACCTGTGAGTCTCACATCGGTTCCTGGGAAGATAATCGAAGCACTATTTAAAGATCGCATTGTACAACACTTGGAAAATCACAACCTAATGAGAGCTAGTCAACACGGCTTCAGGAAAGGGAGGTCATGTTTGACAAATTTACTTCAATTCTTTGAGAAGGTGAGCAAACAAATAGATAGTAGAGATCCAGTGGACATAATTTACTTGGACTTCCAGAAAGTGTTTGACAAGGTCCCGCACGCAAGGCTTATGAGTAAACTACTAAGTCATGGAATAGGAGGAGAAGTGCACTGATGGATCGGCAATTGGCTAGAGAACAGAACGCAGAGGGTAACCATAAATGGGAAATTCTTGGACTGGGAGAAGGTGACCAGCGGCGTGCCCCAGGGCTCGGTTCTTGGGCCCATCTTGTTCAATATTTTTATAAATGACCTGGAAGAGGAAACATCATGCAATATAATCAAGTTTGCAGATGATACAAAACTATGTCGGGTGGTTGGCTCTCAAAGGGACTGTGAGGATCTTCAGAAGGATCTAAACCAGCTGGAAACATGGGCGATAAAGTGGCAGATGAATTTTAACATAGACAAATGCAAGGTGATGCATCTGGGAAAGAAAAACAAAGAACATGAATATAAGATGTCGGGGGTGACATTAGCCAAATGCGAACAAGAAAGGGATTTGGGGGTGCTGATAGACAGAACCCTAAAGCCATCGGCTCAATGTGCGGTGGCGGCGAAGAAAGCAAACAGGATGTTGGGCATGATTAAGAAGGGGATCACGAGTAGATCAGAAGATGTTATAATGCCACTTTAAAGAGCAATGGTCAGACCACACTTAGAATACTGTGTCCAACACTGGTCTCCATACCTTAAGAAGGATAAAATTCTGTTGGAGAGGGTGCAGAGGCGAGCCACGAAACTAGTCAAAGGCATGGAGAATTTAAGCTACAAGGAACGCCTCGGAAAACTGGGACTGTTCACCCTCGAAAAGAGAAGACTGCATGGGGATCTGATAGAGACTTTTAAAATATTAAAAGGATTTGACCAAATTGACCAGGAAGCAGCATTACTGACATTTTCAGATGTGACACGGACAAGAGTGAAACTGAGTGGCAGCAGGTTCAGGACAAATGTCAGGAAGTTCTATTTCACACAATGAGTGGTGGGCGCTTGGAATGCTCTCCCGGAGGAGATTGTGGCAGAGACTACTGTTCTGGGTTTCAAACACAAGTTGGATGCACACTTTCTTGCAAATCATATTGAGGGATACAGGAAATCTGGGTCTCCAACAAGGAGCACCTAAATGGGCCTCCGCGTGTGCGGATCGCCGGACTAGATGGACCTTGGTCTGATCCGGTGAAGGCATTTCTTATGTTCTTATGTTCTTATTGTTGGTTTATACATTTGGAAATAGATGGAGGTTAAGATATTTTCATTGAATGTCAATGGCCTTAACCATCAAATAAAAAGGAAGAAAATGTTAGCTTTCCTAAAACAGCAAAACGCTGATTTGTATTTTATTCAGGAGACGCACCTGTCAATGATAGAATCAAGAAAACTGGAAGGGGGTTGGGATCGCCAAAATTTTTTTGCCCCTGCAGTTGGCAAGAAAGCTGGGGTTGCCATATTAATAAATAAAAAATGTACAGCTAATTTTCAGATGATTGATTCGGATCCTTTGGGTAGGTGGGTACATGTAAAAATGAGCATGGAATTGTTCAATGTGTCTGCCCCAAATACGTATCAAATGGAATTTTTTAAGAATCTACAACAATTACTACTCCCACTGGCTACTTCTAATTTAATAGTGGCTGGAGATTTCAATGCTGTAATGGATCCATTAATGGATAAAAAACCAAGTAAAATTATGAAGTCACTAGGGTTAGACAATTTGGCACAATCTTGTAATTTAATAGATATATGGCGTATTCTTCATTTTAATGATCAGGAATTTTCCTTTTGTTCACAGGACCATAATTCTTTTTCAAGAATAGATTATATTTTTGTCTCAAATCAAATAATTCAGAAAGTGATAAAAGCTACCATAGATCCTATTATTTTTTCTGATCATGGTGGTGTATGGATTGAGTTACAGTCTGATGAGTAAGATTATTGTAAGTCTGTTTGGAGATTTGATAATACTTTGATTGCAGATTCAAATTTCCTTGAAGAATTTAAACTAAAAATGATTGAATTTTTCCAACTTAATACCTCAGAAGATATTAACATAGAAACATTATGGGATGCATTTAAGGCTACCATGAGAGGTAATATTATTTCATATTCGGCATATATTAGAAAACAACTCAAAAAAACAATTTTATAATTTGGAAAAAGAAATTAAACATTTGGAAAATAAATTAGTTGATAAATGGGAGCAAAATACCCTACAGGCTTTATTAAAAGCAAAAGGCAAATATAATGAGATATCTTCTAAATTTGTAAGAAAAGATTTGTTTTCCCAACAAACTCAGTATTATGGAAACTCAAATAAGGTGGGAAGATTATTGGCAAATTATCTTAAAGCAAAGAAAAGAAAAACAAAAATTATTGCAATAAAGGATGAAAATGGAGAAACACATACTAAAATTGAAAATATTTTAAGACAATTTCTAAATTTTTATAAAGACCTATATTGGAGTCACGTGATGTGCTGAGCCGAGCAGGACGTGCTTTGCTCGTGCTCCAGGGCCCTGAGTCCCTCCGCACTTTGCCTACCCTGTTTCTTTACTTTAATATTGATCCCCGAGGTTCCCTGGTACATGGATCGTTTTCTCCAGCCCAGCAGCCCAGTTATGAGCGGTAAGGCAACTCGTAGCACGAAGGACCAGGAGGGGAAAGCGTTGTGGTCTGACCCAAAGATGGCGTCGGCTGGATCGGGCTCTGAGCTTCCTTTGTCGGAGGCTCACATTGCGGCCCTGTCGGCGTCGGTGGTGTGGGCTTTAGACGCCCGCTTCAACCAACTATCAGGCCAGCTTGCGTCTCTTGAGTCCCTGCTTTCAGAGACGACCCGGCGTACTGGCGAACTGGAGACTAGAGTGGCCCATGTGGAAGATACCAGTTCGGCCTCCACGGCGGAATTGGTGGACCTGAGAGCGCGACTTCAACGGCAGGCGGACAAGCTTGAGGATCTCAAAAATCGTTCGAGACGTGACAACCTGCGCCTGATCGGATTGCCGGAGACGGTCCCGGATTCCCATCTACTTACCACGTTGGAGACCTGGCTCAGGGCTGAATTGCCTCTCCCTGCAGGCATGGGGCTGCTACAGCTGGATCGGGCCCACCGCCTGGGGCATCGCGCTGACG
Source organism: Geotrypetes seraphini (assembly GCF_902459505.1). Taxonomy (NCBI): domain Eukaryota; kingdom Metazoa; phylum Chordata; class Amphibia; order Gymnophiona; family Dermophiidae; genus Geotrypetes; species Geotrypetes seraphini. The sequence continues at coordinate 269,689,113 of NC_047088.1, read as the reverse complement.
ACCATACCCGCGCCCGAGTAACCATCTTTAAAGTGTATAATTCAGCCCACAAGGCGGAACTCATGTGGACTTACCATCAAAAGCGCAACACTGTTACTTATTTGGAAACCCGGTTTGTCTTTTCCAGGACTATTCTCCTGCGCTCCAGGAGCGCCGGCGCCGCTTCTCCAGGGTGTGCTCGGGGCTCTTTGAGCACAAGCAGCAATTCCAACTGCTTTATCCGGGCCTTGTTGCTGTTATACTCCCATGTTCGCTACCTCTGTTTTTCTGGTTAGCTGGTTGGCCCTTTCTGGGGCTCTCTTATGGAACTTGTTCTCTTCTCCTCAATGATTGACTGGGCCCCGGAGGTGGCAGCATGTTTCCTTGGCTGTGGTCCTCTTTGCTGCTATCCTTTGGGCTCTGAGACATTTCATGGAGTGGGCTTCCTTGGACTCTTGGTGCCCTCACTGACTACTTTGCTTGAGTGAGTGTTGTTTTAGGCATGTTTGTGGTATGTTTGTGGTGGTTTTTGATTCTGTCTGGGGGTTGTTGGTTTGGAGGTTTGGAAGGGTTTTGTTGGGAGGGTGAGGGTCACTTTGTTGACGGGAGCTCGGGAATGGATTTGCTTTTCTGGTGTCGTGTTTGTGTGAGTGGCCTCTGTGTATGGTTGGATTTGAGAAATGGCAGACCGTAAGCCTTAGAGCTACTTTCCCCCTTGGGACTTCTAGAAGGCTCTGGTATTCTCTGGGGCCATCTGACGTTGTTGCCCCTTGGTTCTGGTGGCCCTCTGGCTTTTTGAAGGCTGGAACTCTTTGTTGAATGCTGTGTGGGAGCGTGGGAGTAGTTGGTTTCGTATGGGTACTACTGTGGGGTTTTTGTTTTTGGGAGGGCTCCTGGTTTGGAGTGTTTGTGGTGGGTGAGGTGGGGAGAGGTCGGGGCCCTGTTCACATCACAACGTGACTCCCTCTCCTCTCCACGTTTGTGGGACGGGGTGTGAGTTAGTGGTTGGGTTAATGGGGGGTTTGGTTTGGGTGGGTAGGGGGAGCTGTTGGGTTGGTATGGGTTGGGTATGGGGGAGTGGGGGGGTCCTCCATCAGAATGTATGTTCAGATTTGCCTTTTATTTTTGCCATTTCTTGTTTCTACTGCTCTGGGGAAAGGCTGGGCCCCTGGGGTAGTTTTCACTTTTTTCTCTTTTCTTCTTATTGCAGCATATTTCCTGTTTCTTGACCTGAGTACCCCTTTTAGACTTACATCTTGGAATGTCGGAGGCATTACGTCTCCCATCAAGCGGTCCAAAATATTAGCTGCCTTGCAGCACTATCGATCAGATATTGCATGTGTACAGGAAACCCGTCTGACTGACGCTGAACATCTTAAGTTGCGTCATTCTTGGGTGGGGGAGGTGTATTTTGCCTCCTCTCAGGGCCGCCATGGGGGCATTGCAGTGTTGGTCCGTAAATCTTCGCCTCTTGGAGTGCAAATTCTTGATAAGGCGGCTGATGGTAGGTCCTTGCTTTTGAGACTTACATTGGAAGCGCAATCTTATCTTCTCCTTGTGATCTATGGCCCTAATTCAGGGGAATCGTCTTTCTTGCAACGGTTGCTTCAACTTTGCTCCCGTTTTCCTGGGGATCCTCTTCTTCTTTTGGGTGATTTTAATTTGGTAATGGATCCTGATCTGGATAAATCTGGATCTCCGGTTTCTTCTTTGGGTACTGTCGTCTCCTTTCTGACTTTTGTGATACTCTTTCAGTAGTGGACCCTTGGCGCCTCCTTCACCCTGAAGTTCGTGACTATACCCATCTTTCTTGTGTACATGGTACCTGGTCACGGATAGATCATATTCTTCTATCTTCTACATTGTTCTCGTCCATCCTGTCGGCCAAAATTGGTCCTTTGAACATATCTGATCATGCCCTGATTTGGGTGGATATTCCCTTGGATTCTACCTATCTTCGGACGTTGTCCTGGCGGTGTCCGTTTTATCTCGCACAGGATGAGGAATTTCGGACCTTTCTGCAGGCTCAGTGGGAAGATTATTCTATCAATAATGCTCCCCATGTGGATGATCCGATTTTGTTTTGGGAGGCAGGAAAGACTGTGATTCGAGGCCATATTATCTCTTTTCTAAGTGCTCGCAACAGGCGTATTAATAGCGGTATTGTTAATTTGGAACGAGCCTTACGATTAGCTAAGCGATCCTTTCATTTACATCCTTCGGGGGAGACTCGAGAATACTACTTGTCTACTCAAGAAGCCTTAAATTGGGGGGCGCTATTGAGCCAGAGAACAAGGTGGCTGCATAATCTCTTCTCTCCTCCTCAGATTCCAAATCATCGTTACGGAGCAAGTTTTAAATCTTACTTTTTGAGATTATAAATAGCTCTCCTTCTAGCTGAGATGTCCGCGAATAAATCTGCGAAATTAGATTCGCAATCGGCGCAATCATCTGGATCAAAAAGATCCAAACATGATCCCCCGACTCCGGAGAAGCTCTCGGTGAGTAAACATCCCCCGGACTCCTCAGATATAGTGCTGGATGAAATTCGCGCTTTGAAGGACTTGATTACAAAACAATATGACATTACATGTGAGATGAGAAGCGAAATAAACTCACTTTCTGCCTCCTTCGAGGCGTGCAAAACGCGTGTTGAAACGTTAGAAAATAGAGCAGACATGGCAGCGCTCTCCTCAGCACAATTCGAAGAACGTGTTCAACAGCGCTTTAAGAAACTTGACCAAGAGCTGGAAGACCTTTGCAACCGCAATCGTAGAAATAACATTAGAATTATTGGTCTCGCGGAATGTGCTGAAGGGTCTGATCTCACCAAATTTCTAACCGATCAATTGCCAAAACTTCTACATTTAACATCTGACTTATCCCTGCAATTCGAGCGTGCACACAGGACGCCATCTTCCCTGAAGCAAGGCTTTACACGACCAAGGCCTATCGTAGCGAAATTACTCCGGTATCCTCAGGCTCTGCAAATTCTAACTGCAGCAAAGTCAATATCGGATTTGAAATTTGAAGATAAGAAGTTTTTGATTGTTCCGGACTTGGCAACAACGACCGCCCGAAAAAGAAAATCCTTTTTAGAAATGAGAGCCAGACTCAAATCGATGGGAGCGAGATACGGGCCGCAATATCCTGCCCGGATGATTGTGACAATCAACAACTCAACTCGACATTTTGAATCTCCTGAGCAACTTCAATCCTTTCTGGATGGTCTTCAGTCGCAGGGCATGTCTTCGTCCTGAAGATTTCCAATCTTGTTCCAGTTATGTGCCTACTTCTTCTCACGAGGAATAATCTGTCAGTTTTGGTTTTTTTTTTGTGTGTGAACTTGAACAGACCCTGCTTGTTCTGGACTCTCCTTTTTTGATGTCTATTTAATTCATTCATTTGACTTATTATTGCTAGTTGATATCTTTGCTTTCTGGAATTTTTTTTCTTTATTTGAGACGTGTTTAATGTATCCCTTGCTTACTTTTGGGTTTCCTTGTTTCTCTTTCCCATACTTGTTTCCGATATTTCCAGTTATGGTGAGATGTATTTTCACTCTGATGGTGATTTGAGCGAAGAATATGCTTACAGATATCCTTACTATTAGTTCATTATACCCTTTCTATTTTGAGATTATGTTTGCAGTAAGTGACGAAGAGAGAAGATATGGGGAGAGAAGTCAAGGGGAGGGAATTGCGGAAATAAAGTTAAGAGGTTTATACATATATAAATATAAAAAAATAATAATAATAAATAAAGAAAAAAAGAAAAAAAAGAAAAAATGATTGAAGGGATTCACTCAATGGGGTTTTATATATAAACAACAGATATATAAGAAAATTTAAAAAAAAAAAAAATTTTAATAAACATGTTTGTGGGGATTAAATCACTGGGGATTTATAAATCTACAACAGAAAAATTTATAATAAACACATAAAAACACTTAAATATAAAAAAAAAAAATATTAAAAGGAAAAGAAAAAAAAAAAAAGGGAGAACGAATCATTGGGGTTTATATATAGATATACAACAACAGTTTAAAATAATTAAAGAATGGAAATAAAATAAAAATGTATAACTAACTTCAAAAGCAATATGGAGATGCAATTAAATACTTTACTTTGATTCTTTATTTTTGAGTAATTCATAACATTTTTCTTATGATTGCCTAGAATTGGGCTAGTTTCTCACGAATGTACAGCCCATCTACTTTTCAGATTCTTTGCTCTCCATAAGGCTTGTTTATTCATATTATGGCACGTTTTCATTACTGATCACCTTGTTTTATTTCCTTTCTTTTACTTTGATGACTGAAATTTACCTCTTTCTTTTTATATAAATGATTGCTGATGGATATGTTTTATGCTTCATTATTATGCTTGAGTCTTTGTTATTCTGTGCGCTCTTGCTCCTTTTTTTCATATTGTTTTTATTAATGGAAGAGGAGATTTGTGCACCCTTGTTACTCTTTGCTTAATGGCACCAATCTTTTTCTTTCTTACTGATGGCTGGACCATCTTGGTCCTACTTGCCTTCTCTTTTGACTTATCTTTTGCAGTTGGGTTTTTACCCTTTACTGTTCCTTTCTTTTTTGGCACTTGGCAGTACTCATATGTTCTCATGATAGTAACCTATTACTTTTTGTCCCACAATTTAGTCCTAACTCTTAACATGTGTATTTATGCTTACAGATAAGAAATTACCTGTTACTGTTGTCTCCTGGAATGTAAATGGGCTTAATAATCCTATTAAGAGGAAGAAAGTTCTAATCCACTTAAAGCAGAAATCACCTGATATTATAATGTTGCAAGAAACACATCTTTCCTCCACTTCTTCTCTATTAAAATCCTGCAATTGGATCACTTCTGGGGTTGACTCACCTTCCCTTGGCAGAAGAGGAGGGGTATCTATATTATTTTCCAAATCTATACAACCTAGGATCATTAATCAAGCTATTGACACTAATGGCAGATGGATAATTTTACAGATAACTATTTCTAATGTTCCATTTCTTCTGATAAATGTTTATGCACCTAATAGTGACTCTCCAGAATTTTTTCTGGATTTACTAACCACTATCCAGACGTTTGAATCCCTCCCTATTATTATGGCAGGAGACTTCAATCTTCCTTTGGATATTTACTTAGATAAACAATCGACTTCCAAATTGTCTCCACAAAAATCTCACGTTTCCTTTCATTCCCTCATTACACATTTACAATTACTAGATATATGGAGGCTTCAACATCCTTCAGACAGAGAATACACATACCACTCTATACCACATAATAGTTTCTCACGTTTAGATTACATCTTTGTTTCTCCACCCTTCCTTAACTCAATCGTCAATACTTACATCTCCCCAATTCTTATCTCAGATCATTCGTTAGTGTCTGGTACTCTATTATGGACTGCCGCTCCTGCCCCTAGGTCTCCATTATGGAGAATGCAACTTCCTCTTCTTGAGGATGATACTGTAGTAGATCGTATTAAGAAATTTATTCAAGATTTTTTTACCACTAATGTCATTTCCGATACTGATCCATTGGTCTCCTGGGAAGCTTTTAAGGCTTCGCTGAGAGGCAAATTCATCTCAATTGCTTCTCATAAATCCAAATCTGATAAAGCTTCTATTGCAAATTTGGAAACTCAAATTTTGAATCAAGAACATACCTATGTCACTACGAAAGATCCCCAGCATTATAATACTCTATGCCAACTTAAATACCAATATAATCTCCTTATATCTAAACAAGTGGGAATGCAAATTTTCCAAAGTGAAGCTAAATATTATGCGGAGGGTAACAAAAGTGGCAAAATGCTAGCCTCCTATTTGAAGAGAAAGCAACATAAAATCCAGATCCCTGCGATTAATAATAGTAACAACACCCCTGTCACTTCATATTCTGGAATCCTAGAGGTCTTTCATGAATACTATCAGCACTTATACCGTTCTGATTCTACATCTGATTCGACCTCTCTGAATTCCTTCTTATTAACTTTAGATCGCCCTGTTTGGTCTGCTGTGGATAATATTGCTCTGAATCAAACAATTACTGCAGACAAAATTCTTATCGCCCTGTTTGGTCTGCTGTGGATAATATTGCTCTGAATCAAACAATTACTGCAGACAAAATTCTTATCGCCTTAAAACAACTACAATCAAATAAATCACTGGGTGCTGATGGTATTCCAGTAGAATTCTATAAAATTTTTAAAGATGTACTCTTGCATCATCTTCTAGAAATGTTTCGATATATCTCCCCAGATCTAGTCCAACGAAGCTGTTTCACTGAAGCAATTATTACTGTTATCCCAAAGCCTAATAAAGATCATTTAAAAGTACAGAATTATAGACCTATATCGTTATTGAATGTAGACTACAAGATATATGCTAAAATATTAGCAAACAGAATTAAAAAGGTCATTCATAAAGTCATTCACCCTAATCAAATTGGTTTTATGCCTAATCGACTTATTGCAGATAATTCCAGACTCTTCTTCCATCTCTCGCATGTAGCTCAAAACTCTACAGACCCTGTTTTAGCCTTATCTCTCGACGCCGAGAAGGCATTTGATAGAATTGAATGGAATTATCTTTTCCATATTTTAGAATGGTTCGGAGCTCAAGCCCCCTTACTCCAAATGATTAGAGTGCTTTATACTAATCCAACGGCTCGTATAACAGCAAATAATTCTCTCTCCTCCACTTTTCAGCTCCATAGGGGTACCAGACAGGGATGTCCTCTTTCTCCATATTTGTTCAACCTTGCCCTAGAACCTTTGCTTATCCAAATTAGACAGAACCCAAATATATCTGGTGTGCTCTGTAATTCTCTTGAAATTAAACTCTCTGCTTACGCAGATGATGTTCTCCTCTATATAACTAATCCAGAGGTCTCGATTAAAGAACTTCTCCATACTATAGCTAGTTATTCCTCTTTCTCAGGATACAAACTTAATCAGGACAAAACGGAAACTCTCCCTTTGAATCACTATGCTACTTCCACTATGGTTCAACCTTTTGGCCTGATATGGACCTCAAACAAACTAAAATATCTGGGCATTGAACTTACTCAGTCCCTCTTTGAAACTATCGATCTTAATACACAGAAAATTCTTCAACTCGTGAGATCCTTAATTCAATCCTGGCATCCTCTTTTCCTCTCATGGTGGGGGCGCCTGGAAACAATAAAAATGATGTTCATGCCCAAGATAAACTACATCTTACTTATGATTCCCTGTCTTTTCCCCCCTGCTTTCTACAAAATGATTGACTCCCTTTTGTTCTCTTTTCTGTGGAAGAATAAACAACCCAGAATAGCACTCAAAAAACTCAAATTAAAAAAAGAAGATGGAGGAGTTCTTTTCCCTGATTTCTATACTTATCACAAGGCCTTTATCATTCATCAGGGATTATATTGGTTCTCTGATCAATCATTTTACTCACCAGTTTGGTTTGAGGTTGAAAAACAACTATTGCAACCTCTTCCTCCTAATGCATATCTAACTGCAACACGTAGCCCATCTATATATCCCCTAATACAATCAACAGTCCAATGCCTTACAGAATTTGACTCACATTTGGAATTTTCTTATGCTACCTCTTTATATACTTCTTTATGGTTCAATCCACATATTCTCATTGACAAAAAGCCTTTTCTATGGAAGGAATGGATAGACAAAGGAATCATTTTCCTGAAAGATGTTGTAGATACTAACATTAAACTACTCCCTTTTCACACCCTCCAAATCACATATGCTCTTCCTCATTCGGCCTATTTTAAATGGATGCAACTACACCATTGTATTTCAAATACTCCTTCCCTCCACACTACTAATCATCCGACTATCTCAAATCTTGCTATGGGTCTATTGGCAACAGGACACATAGCTTCTAAAATATATAAACTTGCTCTTATCTGGGATACCTCCTCTAATAACACTCTTAAGAGTATATGGGAAAAAGATTGTAACCACCAATTAGGTAATAAAGCATGGGCGCTGTTATGGTCTAAATCGCTGAGGTCCCTTTCATCAGCCAGTATACTGCAGTCTATGTATTTTCTGTATCATAAGGCGATATGGACTCCCCATAAACTAAATATTGTCGGTCTCCTATCTTCTAATGTATGCTGGAACTGCAAGAATGGTCAAGGTTCATTGATTCATATGATTTTTGAATGTCCGCTTGTATTTTCCTTTTGGCAAGATGTATGGTCTATAATGAAAACAATGTTTCGATTAGACTGCCAATTATCTTTATCCATTGTAATGTTTAAATCACATTCTATACATGTTGAATTATTGGATTCTCAAAGAAAGTTGTTTGACATATTACTCACACTTGCTCAGAAATTGATTCTCTCTAATTGGAAATCCTCGAACTTACTACATGTCCAACACTGGTGGAATTTAGTCTTACAACATCATAAATTTGAAATAGCTTTCTCTGAATGTAAAGGTCAGCTTCGATCTACCAATTCTTGTTGGTCCCCTTTACTGACCTATTTGCAAACCTCTGCTATTTGACTGTGTCTTATTTGTGCTCTTCTATAACTTTGTTTACTTTATACTGCCTTGTGCCTTTGTTCTGTTGGTTTTATTAAATTCAATAAAATTTTCATGGAAAAAAAAAAAAAAAAGAAGCCTTAAATTTGCTACTTCATTCTCGTTCCCAAAAATGGAGGGCTTTTTATCAGCACCGTTTTCAACGTTATGGGAACAAGCCTGGCCGCCTTATGGCCCGCTTGGTTAAGACTGAGACGGGTAGGAAACTGATCTTGTCTCTTCGGACTCCGAGTGGGGTGGTGGTGATGGCTACATCTGATATTTCCAGGGTCCTTTTTGACTTTTTTGGCTGATTGTATGATGCACCTGAGGAATTCTCTCCGGACTTGTTGACGGATTACCTTAGCTCTTCTGGTTTACCTCGTCTACCAGGGGAGGTGGTGTCTTCTCTCAATAGTCCATTTCGAGCATCTGAATTGGAGTCTGCCATTAAAGCTCTCCGATCGGACGGGCCCCCGGTCCGGATGGTTTTTCGGGAGACTTTTACCGGCTTCTTTCTTCCACTCTGTATGGCCCTTTGCTAGATTATTTTAATCAGGGCTCCTTTCCACGTTATGCTAATGAGGCCCTTATCTCTTTATTATTGAAGCCTGGAAAGGAGGCTGACCAACCTGGTTCATATCATCCCATATCCTTGATTAATGTAGATCTGAAACTTTTGGCCCATATGTTGGCTGATCGTCTTGCCCCCCATCTTCCTCAGCTTATTCATGAGGACCAAGTCGGGTTTGTTCGGCCGTCAATCTGTTCGCAATGTCTGAAAAGTCCTCCTTGCACTTGCTCATTGTCATTCTCATCAGATTCCAGCTCTCTTTGTTAGCCTTGATGCCTCTAAGGCATTTGATAGTGTTCATTGGCCCTTCCTGTTTCGTACCCTAGAACATGTTGGGTTGGGAGGGTTTTATCTTGACGCTATACGTGCTCTTTATTCCAATCCGAGGGCTTTGCTTTTGGTTAATGGGACCCGCACGGACTCTTCCCCCATTCTTCGTGGAACCCAACAGGGTTGCCCTCTTTCCCCCCCTGTTGTTTCTTCTTTCTTTGGAATCTTTGCTGTGTACTCTTTGGGGGTTCGAGGAAGTGCGGGGCCTGAAGCTTGGTGAGTTTGAGTTGAAGACCTTAGCATATGCGGATGACACGTTTTTGATTCTTACCAGGCCTGAAGACTCTTTGCCAACAGCATTGGACCTAATTTCTGAATTTGGCTATTATTCGAGTCTTTCTCTTAATTTGGATAAGTCCTTTGCTTTATCTGTACTGCCTGACTTACAGACGAAGTGGCGGGGCGTTTTTCCTTTACGTTGGGCTGACTCGCATTTAAGATATCTGGTGGTCACTATACCTCAGAATTTATCTAATCTGTATCGTTTAAACGTTGCCCCCTTGTTTCAAGCCCTTCAGAACAAATTGCAACTTTGGGGTACTCTCCCCTTTTCGCTTTTAGGTCGGGTTCATCTGTATAACATGCTCCTCGTCCCCTGTTGGCTTTACATCTTTCAAGTCCGTCCCCTTTATTTGACCGCTTGGGATGAAAGGCGGCTAGAACGCTTGGTTCAGAAATTTCTTTGGGCTGGGAGGCGGCCATGCTTACCTTATAAATGGGCGGCGGCTCCCTGGTATAGGGGTGGCCTGGGCTTATTGAACCTTAGGTATTTGACTGTTGGATGTGGTATGCACCATATTAACGATCTATTTAGGGGTACTTCAGCGTTCACGAACACTTCTTTAGAGCTTTCCTGTTTTCATTCCACTCATTTTAGCGCTTATCTTCATTCTCTTCCTTCACTTGTGCCAGACTCTCTTTCTGTAAAGGTGTTGCACCGTCCTCTGTGGAAGGTTTGGCGCTGGGTCTGTAAATATCATGCACTTTCTGCTTTTGTCTCTCCCTTTCTGCCTATCCGCTTTAATAGTTCCTTCTTACCTGGTATTGATGGGCCGAGCTTTGCTCGGTGGGAAACAAGGGGTATTCATTATGTCTTTCATTTGGTGGATGATGATGGCCATATTAAGTCCTTTGATCAGTTGCAGGATGAGTTTGACCTCCCGCCCACTGATTATTTTGCTTATATGCAAATCCAGCATTATATTTTTTCTTTACCCTCTAGTTCTTTGCAAGCCTCCTGCCAAGAGTTACTTTCTACTGCTTTTACCATTGGCTCTCAACTTCCGGTTCCCCTTAAGTTTCATCATCGCCATTTGAAGGCTGAGTCCCCTTTGTTTGACCATGCTAGGCTGCGCGACGCTTGGTCGCGTGATCTAGCTGTAGAGTTGCCCACTGATATTCTTTTACAGGCTATCCGGCGGCTACCTGTTTTCAGAAAATACACTACCTTTTGGGAGCAACATTATAAGTTAATCTTTCGTTTGTATATTTCTCCCAAACGGGCTTACTTATCACGCTTCCGAGATACTGCTGCCTGTCCTCACTGCCAGGCTCCGGAGGCAGGCTTGGGACATATGTTTTGGTCTTGCCCTGCTGTTCAAGATTTTTGGAATGTAATTTTTGTCTTTGTGGAGGGCATTTGGAACATTACCATTCGCCGATCCCCTTTACTTTTGTTTGGAATTGTTCCCCATTATTTCCCTCGTGCGAAGGGAGTTGCGGCTTTCCTTAAGTGGACAGTCCTGGTTGCTCTGAAATGCATCTTGTTGAACTGGCTTGAGGTTGCTGCTCCGGACTACTCACTATGGAGATGTCGGATGATCGCTCTCCTGATGTGGGAACGGAGGGATGTGAAAGATCTCTCTTCTCTCCCAGGCCACATCTTTCAGAACACATGGGAACCCTTTTGGACTACCTTGACTCCATTGGCTCGCAGCCGAATACTTAACTGTTGAATTTCTTTTTGTTCTTTGATTCATATGTATTGATTGGTTAACTTGCTTTCTTACATGTTTCCTTGGTACTGAATGTTGGGATGGAGGACCCGGGGGGGGGGGGGGGGTTTGTTTGAGGGGTTTCTGCTGGTTTGTCTTCTAAAATGCTGAGCTGTATTATATTGGTATTCTTGCATTGGTGTTGTTTTCGATTGCTCAATAAAATATATTTGACATAAAGACCTATATTCTTCTGAGCCTTATGGAGATAGGGGAAAGATGGTTTAGAATTTTTGAATCTAATTATTGGACCGAAGGTTCCTGAACATATAAAAAGTTTAGAGGAGCCTATATCACTAAAAGAATTAGAAGCAGCATTGAAGTCTCTTAGAGTTGGATCCGCTCCAGGTGGTGATGATTTTACAGTAGAGTTTTATAAATCATTTCAAAGTACCCTTTTACTCTATTTATTAAATTTATATCAGTTTCAACTGACTAAAGGTTGCATTACAGGTACTATGGCAGAATCATTAATAATTGTTTTGTCAAAGCCAAACAAAGATCCCACTTTGGTTTCAAACTACAGGCCTATCTCGTTAATCAATGTTGATGGAAAACTTTTAGCTAAGATATTGGCTTTACGATTGGCTAAGGCTCTTCTTTTTATTATTGATATGCACCAAACAGGATTTGTAGTTGTTTAGTCATTGTTGCAGGGCAGGGGAGGTAGAGGATGTTGCAGTAATCTAGTAGACCTAGTATTAGGGATTGTAGTATGAGCTGGAATTGTGTTCTTTCAAAGAATTTTCGGACTTAGGTTTCTCATAACTGCTAAAGATTTCTGTATTGTTTTATTTATTTGTGGCTGCATGGTGCAGCATCTGTCTATAGCCATTCCTAGTAGTTTTAGGGTGGTTTGAATGGGGTAGTTGATTGAGTTGATTTCGATATTGGTTATGGTTGGGACTTTGTTATTTTCGAGGAGGATGAATTTTGTTTTGTCTGGGTTGAGTTTTAGTTTGTGATCTTTCATCTAGGTCGTTACTGTTTCTAGTGTTCGGTGTAGTGTGTCTGTCATGGCAGTGTTTGGTTGATCAAAAGGTATGAGAATGGTAATGTCGTCCGCATAACTATAGGTGGTTATGCCTAGATTGTCCAGGTATGTCCCGAGAGAGGCAGTATATAGGTTGAAGAGAGTAGGTGATAGTGGGGATCCTTGTGGTACGCCACAGGGGTTGGGCCAGGATTCAGATTTTATTTTATTCGATTTTACTCTGTATGTTCTGGATTTAGGAAACCTTCAAACCATGAGTATACTTTGTCTGAGATACCTATTGTGACGGACTACCCATCACTTCCTCACAAAACATATAACCTATTTATTTTTTTAAAACTTAGAAACTGTACAGTCTGAAAATCCCTGGCTCATAACCAATACATTCATAATTTAAGAACTCATAAGACACACGCACATGAAATCAAAATAGTAACATCTCACTGTAACCCATCTTGGATAAGGCAGAATATAAATCATACACAATAAATGAAAAATAGTCCCTGAGAGCCAAATTCCATAAACAGCATCCCAATTGTAGGCGGCAGTAGGTGTTCTACTGCTGTCTAACTAGCCAATCAGGATGCACATTTTTTTTAAAAACCACCCTGAGGCAGGCCGCCTATACTATAGGAGTCTGTTGCAGTTGAGGGAGATGCATAGGGGATACGTAAGTTCACCCAAGGCTAAGCGTGGGTGTGGTTTTGCCCAAAAGTGGCCTTGGATGAGCTTAAGCGGTCCTGGGCATCTCCCTAGGGCCGCGATAGGCACCTGAAATGTAGGCCAACAAAAATTTGGTCTACATTTCAAATAGATGCAGCCGCTATGCTGATCACGCAAAGAAATCTCACTGCCTTCGGCTAGCAGAAGGGATGCCCATCCCTCCCACTGCCACCCCCAAACCCCCCCCCTCACAGTCCATAGCAAGAGGGATGCCCACTCCCTCCTGCCACTGTCTCCATCGATCACCCAAACCCCTGACACCCCCCCCCCCCCATCCAATTGGCAGGAACTCCTGCCGCCAGCCCCATCAATACCCTGGACACTGTCCAACATTCTCTGACATTTCCCAACACCAACTCGATACTCTCCAACATCTCCCCAACACACCCCAACACTCTTGGATACTCACCTGACATCCCCCACACCCACCCGACATTTCTCAACACCCACCAGACACTCCCAAATGCTCCCCAACATACCCCAACACCCCTGGACACTCACGTGACATTCCCCAATGCCCACGTGACACTCCCCAACACCTCCCTGACATTCCCCAACACTCCCAAAAACATCCAGACACCCCTTGTACATTTCTCTGAAGTTTTGTTTTTGCTTTGCATCCCTACTGTAGTCTTCATTGGTTTCTTTTTGCCTTGCATCCCTCTTGCTGGCCATCTCCTAAAGGTACAGGGGTGGTCGGGAGGTGTCGGGAGGGATGTTGGAGTGTGAGGAAGTATTGGGGTGTGTTGGGACATGTCAGGTGTGGGGTGGCTGTTGGGGAGTGTTAGGTAGTGTCAGGTGGGTGTTGGGGAATGTCATATGAGTGCCCAGGGGTGTCGGGTGTGTTGGGGAGTATTGGGTGGGTGTTGGAAAATGTTGGGTGAGTGTCAGGTGGATGTTGGGGAGTGTTGGGGGTTCAGGGGATTGACGGGACTGGTAGCAGGCGGGAGTGGGCATTCCTCCTGCTGTGGCAGTGTTGGGTGGGGGTTTGGGGGTGGCGGCAGGTGAATTGGGCTTCCCTCCTGCCAGCCAAGTTCGCCAGGGAGGTCCCTGCTGCAACCGTTCAGCTGATCATGGCAGGGGGATGCCCTTGCTGCGATCTGCTGATGGGAAGGGATAAGGCGTGATTCTTTAACTGGCACCTGTGACATTAGGCACCTGGGCCAGTTAGGTGGGGCTGGGCATCTGTCCCTTAGGGCAGGATGCCGATGTGCGATTTTCAGTCATTTCTTAGGCGGCTGCAGAAACAGGTGTCCTATACAGAATTTCACCCAGAGTCTTTTCAGTTGTTCACTGTAATTTTTTTATTCCACACCATTGATTATAATATTATTGAATGGTTATGGATGCTTGAGATTAGCTGAACAAGGGCATAGCATGCATTTACAGTGTAATATAAAGAAGTCACAGTTGGTGCAAGTAGTCTTAATTCAGCAGAAAGAGCCAGAGAAGAAAAAGCAGCATCTCATCCCTTTGGTAGAGGAATACCAGGGAGGATCTGTACTAGTCAGATTCTCAAAGGGGTCTCCAAAAGGTTAAGAACCACTAACCAGGTGAGGCAGCCTTAATCTCTGACGTGGTTTTCACTTTTTTTTACAGCAGCAAAATACATGGACGACATGAAACGATATCAAAAAAAGAAGAGTATCGGAATCAGCATGGAGTCTGAGAGTGTGAAGGCAAGCACAAGCACACTTGAGAGTCAGTATTTGACATCAAAAACTGCCAAGGAGACCACTGACATCTTCATTGAAGATATTAGTGAAAAGGGTGAGATTCACATATGATAGGAGACTAATCCCACTATAATCTAGGCTCATCTGGGGTGGGAGAGGATGAGTGATCATAGGGCTAGATTCACTAAGCCAACCGGCCTGATTTCCCTCCATCCTGATTCACTAACCCCTGTCCTGATCATCCTCTGAGGGGGAACAGCATTCAAATACAGACAGGAAGCGGTTCACTAAAATAAAAAAAGCAACACCAACTGGGCTGGCCGATCCAAATAAGTGACTGCTGAGGACCAGTCACTGTGGTCCTTTCCGACTGCCCTGCCTTCTGCCACCCTGTCTCTGCCCTGCTTCTCTGCCTGATCTCCTGCCCTGTCTCAGCCCTGATCTCCTGCCTGCCCCGATCTTGTGCTCTGCTTCAAATCTCTCCTGCCTGCTGCCCCGAATCGCCGCCCTGCTCTTGCCCCGAATCTCCCCTGCCTGCCACCTCGACTTGCTGCCTTGCTCTTACCCTGAATCTCTCCTGCTGCCCTGACTCTCCTGCCCTTCCCCGCACTACGAGCCCATGATTTTAACCCACGGGTGTAAAATAGATTAAAACCATGGGTTCGCTGGGCTAGTAAAGGTTTTTTAAAAAACAAAGTTGCGGCTCTAGATGGCTCTTAGACGCATGCGCAGACCATCTACAGATGGTCTGCGCATGCGTCGGGATCGCACACTAGCGATCCATGTGGTCAGAGGGAGGGGGGGGCGTTCCTCCGATCGCCCTCATTTTATTTTTTTTTGTTTTGTAAATTGGTCGGGCCTGCATGGATCGGCCACAGATTGGGCACGCAAAGGTTAGTGAATCTAGCCCATAGTGAGGTGGGTGCTGGAGCAAATGGGGAAAGCACTGGCAGTATCTGGGGCCAGTTATTATTTTCTTATGACCTATCTTAAAATTTTTTTCAGATTCACAAGATGAGTTCACTTTATCTTCAGAGTCTTTCCGTGCTCTCCAGTTAAGAAAAGGTGAGTTCATTGTTCCTATAATTCTGATTGAAAGTCACATTTTGGCATTTTGGAAATCAATATGGGGCCAAATTAATTGTTTGCTGGAAAATCCAGTGGCATTGTCTTATGATACTATATTATTTGGCATGATTATGAGGGCTAAAAGCCAAATATCACCTAAGAACAACAGGCTTTTGTTAATAATGACAGGAGTCACCATACAACAAATTACAAGCAATTGGAAGAATTGGAAAAGGCTTAATTATAGTTTTGGTGGAATTCATTGTGTCATATGGATAAAATGGAAAAGACATTGGCCATTCAGAAAGGGAATTTTAATAGGTTTCAGGAGATTTGGGAGCCATTAGCAAAATATTGTGACGTTTAAATAGTGTTTTCCCCTTTAAATATGCACATCCGGGAGGGGGGATGATAGGTTAATTTTGAATAATTGATATGGGATGATAATAGATATTTTATGTATAGATAAGGTATTGGATAAGGGGGAGGGGGATTCAATTCTGAAATGGATATTACAAGAATATTAAATGTGATATTTGAGCATAAAATTTTGTATTTATTGTTACACTTATTGTAAGTATTGAAATTAATAAAGAATTGGAAAAAAAAAAGAAAGTCACATTTTCCATCAACAAGCACTGAGTCAGGTACACAAGAGGATGACATTCTTCATGGTTTTGGTTTTTTTATAATTCATTTTTTCATCTTTCAACAAGTGTACAATACACATATCAACAATTAACAAATCACTTGAAAATCTTATCAGCAATGTCTTTATATAAATAATAATCCCTCCTCCCCCCTTCCCTCCCTCCCTCAAATTGAATAAATCTGTAATCTCCAAATAACTCTCCAATACCCTCCCACCCCTTCTACTATAAAATGGTGTATCATTCACAGAAAACATGGTATTTAATCTTGACAATACAATGCTAATGGCTCCCAAATTTTAATAAAGTTTCTATAATTTCCTTTTTGTACCACTATTAATCTTTCCATTTTATACAGATGACATAATGAGTTCCATCAAAAATTAAAACTAAGCCTACTGTGGTCTTTCCAGTTATTAGTAATATGTTGAATGGCAACTCCTGTCATAATCAATAAAAGTTTATTGTTACATGATGATATCTGACTCTTTTTCCTCATAGACATGCCAAATATCACAGTATCATAAGATAACGCTAAATGATTTTCCAATAAACAATTTATTTGAACCCATATTGATTTCCAAAAGGCCAAAATATAAGGACAATAAAACAAAAGATGATCCAAAGTCCCTACTTCAAGATTACAATGCCAACATCTATTAGACAAAGAACTATTCAACTTTTGCAATCTAACAGGGGTCCAAAAAGCTCTATGAAGAAGAAAAAACCATGTTTGTCTCATAAATGCCGACATCGTACATCTTATTCTCCAAGACCAAATTTGTGGCCATTGAGATGCAGAAATTTGCTGCTTAATCTCAAAGCTCCAAATATCCCTAAGACCATTTTTAGTTTTTTTGTTAACCAAATCATTAATAGCTTTATATCACTGTGCGGCCTGGTGACCCAGAAAATCTGCCTGGAAGCATAAAAACTCCAAATTGTATTGAGAAATAAGACTTTTCCATTCAGGGAACCCTGACTGAATGGCCTGCTTCAATTGAATCCAACGAAAACCTTGTGATTTATTAAGTCCAAATTTATGTTGCAATTGTGTAAAATCAAGCATCTTTCCATTTAAAAGAACATCATTTAATGTTTTTATTCCTGCAATTATCCAATGCTTCCAGACAATCTTAAATCCGCCAATTTGAATCTTGAAGTTTAGCCAAATGGACTGATGTGTTGATTTATTAATAGGATTAACTGTTAAGTTATTCACAAATCTCAAAGTCTTCCAAGTGTCCATTAAAATTCTATTTTCCTTATACAATCTGGGCATCTTGATACTGAGAAAATGACAAGGATGTAAAGGAAATAGGAGTCGCCATTCCAAATATAACCAATCAGGAGTGTACTCAATAAGCTCTGGGAGGATCCAGTACATACCTTGACGCAAAATATAGGCCTGATGATACCTATAAAAGTTTGGAAAATTTACCCCTCCCTCCTTAATTGGCTTTTATAAAGATACTAAAGCAATTCTAGGAGTTTTACCAAGCCAAATAAATTTAATAATAATTGAATTCAATTTTTTATCGAAAGATCCTTGAAAAAATACTGGTATTATACCATTTGATAACACACCACAGGCAAAATCATCAGTTTGAACTCTCCCCCACCAAGACAAATGTAATGGATTCCAATGTTCACATAATTCTGTAACCTTTTATAATAAAAGCTTTTCATTTTCTTTGACCGTATCATCTGCTGTATTTTTGATCCAAATTCCTAAATATTTTAGTCCATCCTCTTTCCAAACAAAAGCAAATGAATCAAACATACTTTTAATACAATATACATTGAGTGGAAGAATTTCAGATTTACTCCAATTAATTTTATATCCTGAGAATTTTCCAAACAATTCAATCAGCTCTAACAGACAAGGAATGGTTGAGGTCGGATTCCTCAAATAAAGTAAAATATCATCTGCATAAGCAGAGAGTTTATATTCCCACTCTTTACACGGGATACCCTGTATTCCCTTTGCCTGTTCAATAGCTAATAACAAGGGTTCCAAAACAATATCGAAAAGCAAAGAAGATAGTGGACAACCCTGTCTAATTCCTCTATGCAAAAGAAACCGATCTGATAAATTATTATTAATATATAATCTTGCCATAGGGGAGCTATATAAAGTTTGAATCATTTGAATAAATCCCGAACCCACCCCAAACCACTCCAATGCCTGATACATAAATGACCATTCCACTCTATCAAATTCCTCATGGTTTAACCAATTTTAATGTCCTATTTTCTCCTTGTATTCTTTTCTACACCACCATGAACCGAAAGGCATATGTGCAGTATATAAATAAAGAATTATGTTATATGTTATCATCCAGTGGTGCCAGAGCTCAGAACTTAGGACTAGATTCTCAAAGCTTAAGGTTCCCTTTATTGTGCTCGCGAAACCGGTTCCAGACAGTTTAGTATGCATGTATTTTAGCGGTGGATTATCAAAACAGCTTACCATGTAGCATTATCTTATGATACAATTATGTTCGGTATGTCAATGAGAACAAGGAGTCAAATTTCATCAAGTAACAATAAACTTTTATTAATTATGACAGGAGTCGCCATACAACATATCACCAATAATTGGAAAAATTACAGTAGACTTAACTATACCTTCTGGTGGAATTCATTATGCCACATTTACAAAATGGAAAGAACAATTGCCTTACAAAAAGGGAATTATAATAAATTTAAAAAAGATTTGGGGGCCATTGATAAGTTATTGCAATGATTAGACACCATTTTCCACTGAAAGTACATTTATACATAAGGGGGAGGGAGGATGGTATAAAGTTTTATTAAAGAATCAATCAATAGATAAGAAAATAATATAAGTAATTAAAAAATAAAACATTTGAGGGAAGGATGGATGGGGGAATAAATTTATGTATTTATGATGATGATATTATAAAGAATGTCAAGTGATGTATGCAAGTTTTAACTGATATATTATTGTATACTTGATGTAAGATGTAAAAATGAATAAAGAACTGGAAAAAAAAAACATAGCTTACCGTGGTCTTTGTTGAGTTTTCTAGAAGTCTCTGATACTGCCATGCAAATGTAGTACAATGAGGTTATTAATATTAAAATGAGCATTCCAGGGGCATGACTTGAGAGCGCTGGTGAATGGACGGGTAATTGAACAGCTCCGTCTCTCCAGGCAATATTTCATTGTTTTTGAAGGCAAAAGTTAAAACTTTTTGGATCAAAACGATTTTCCTTCACTACCATGGCTACTTCTAAACAAATCAATCTGGAAACAGCATTTTCTGGCGGAAAATCGAAGAGAAGCAAACATGATCCACCGACTCCGTCTAGAGTTCCTCTGCCCGGAGATTCCCCCGATAAGCTTGAAATGAGGGAAGAACTGCGATGTATCCGACAATTATTGAAGGGCAATGCAGAGAAACTTGCTACACTAATAGAAGAAGTGGCCAACCTATCTAACAAGATTGAAGGCACTAAGGTCAGGTTAGATAAATTAGAGAGCCGAGTGGAGAGGGCATAAAATAACACAGGATTTGTCAGCGCAAATGGAAAATATGGAGAATAAGAAACATGAGGATCTTGGGGCTCCCTGAAAATTCAGAAGGAAAATATGTGGTGGCTTTTATAGAAAATCTGATCCCCAAATTAATACCTTTATCCTCTAAATTTCCGTTTGAGGTGGAAAGAGCACATAGAATTCCTGCAAAACGGAATAATGGTTTTACTGGCCCCAGGCCATTGATATTTTGCGTCTTGAGGTTCCAGCAAGCACTGGAAATTCTCCAATTTGCTAAGCAACCCAAAAACGTTCTTAGAGACATTTGGAGCATTGAGATTAAGCAGTATATTTTTTTTTGGGGGGGGGTTCTAATTTTTTATTCATTTTTCATCTTACTTCAAGTACACAATATTACATCAATTGAATCATACACATCACTTGAAATTCTTTCAATTATCATCTTAAATATATAAATTATCTCCCTCCCCCACCCACCCTTTTCACAAATATTGTAATCAAAAAATATCATAAATGTGTTATATTCATAGAATTAATTAAACCTATATTATAACTATATACCACCCCCTTTCCCATAATTATAATTATACTTTCAGTGTAAAAAGACATCTGATCATTACAATAAGTCATCAATGGCCCCCAAATCTTTTTTAAATTATTATAATTCCCTTTTTGTATAGCAATTGTTCTTTCTATTTTGTATATATGGCACAACGAATTCCAGCAGAAGGTGTAATTAAGTCTAGTGTAATTTTTCCAATTTCTAGTGATATGTTGAATGGCAACTCCAGTCATTATTAATAAAAGTTTATTGTTACTTGATGAAATTTGACTTTTTGTTCTCATAGACGTTCCAAATAGAATTGTATCATAGGATAGAGCTACATGGTTTTCTAATAAACAATTAATTTGAGACCAAATTGATTTCCAAAAGGCCATGATACAGGGACAAAAGTATATTAAATGATCTAGAGTCCCTGCTTCCAGATTACAATGCCAGCATCTATTAGACTTAGAGCTATCCAACTTTTGTAATCTTACTGGGGTCCAAAATGCTCTATGTAACAAAAAGAACCAAGTTTTTCTCAAAGATGCAGACACTGTACATCTCATTCTCCAAGACCAAATTCGTGGCCATTGAGATGCAGAAATTTGATGCTTAATCTCAATGCTCCAAATGTCTCTAAGACCAGTCTTTGGTTTTTTATTCATAAACTAGTCTTGAAGCCCGTTACATTGACGGGTGCTAGAATAGATGTCTGTCTTTCTTTCTGTCCGTCTCTCTGGCCCCGTCTGTCATTCTTTCTCTCTGCCTCAGCACTGTGAGGTTCTAGAGAATGACACGGTGACAGAATCCGTCACTGCCACCGTCCCCACACATAACCGAGGGAAACCATCCCATGCCATTCTTTAGTGTTTATCTCAACTTCAGTCCTTTTACACCAGCATTCTTCAATGAGTGGTTGTGTCCATTCATACTCTTGATTCTTCCCTCTCTCCTGAAAGAATGCAGATGGTTTATTGAGGTTATCCGCAGGGATGGGGACAAATTCTGTCACCGTGTCATTCTCTAGAACCTCACAGTGCTGAGGCAGCAGCTTTAACCACATCAAATTTGGTACCTTTCCATTATATTTTCAGAGAATAGTTTTGCCCCCAGTTATCCAGCCACTGGTCTATTTTTCTTCCCCCAACCTAACTAAAGCAAATTAGCTCTGACATTCCTGCATCTGAGGCATATGACTCCTGCCATTGAAAGGCAATGTTTCAAGAAACAGATTGATCTGACAAAAGTTAACACCAGCCTTTTTGTGAGGGGGGGGGGGGTTGGGGGGAGGTGATCACTTGGGTAACCAAGTCTACTTCTACCTTTGTAGTTACCCTGGAAGACTGTTTATAAGCATCTTAAATAAACTAAAACCCACAGGCAAAGCCAGCATCTCTCTCTGTTAACAGACCACTACGGTGTCTTTGTAGAGCGCTAGGAAGCCTCTGTAGCCCTTCAAAATACCACTGTCAATAATTTGAAGGTGGGCTGTCTAGGACTTCCACAGGGCTCCCTCACCGCAGGGGAAGTGCCTCCGGGTGGGGTATTTGGCCTAACGCGCCTTACCGTCACTCCATACTTGAGCGCGATGCCCTGCAATTTATCGCCGTCGCCCACGTAGCTCTTGGCCAGAGGCGCCATCACGCTAGCCAAACTGCCGTAGGAGCGCATCTTGGTGCGGGCCAGGCTCTGGGAGAGCCCACGCAGACCTCCATCAAGGAAAAACAGCATTACCGGCCAAAGTTTATTTTAAAGTTTAAAGCCGCTGCGGCAGCTCCTCGCACTATCGCCGCCTGCATCAGAAGCCTTCTCCGACGCAGGTGTGGCTCATGAGAGGAGCCGCCGCAGCGGCTTTAAACTTTAAAATAAACTTTGGCCGGTAATGCTGTTTTTCCTTGATGGAGGTCTGCACGAGCAGGGAGGCGGTGTGGGGCCATTTATTTTTAATTTTGAAGGCGGCGCGAGCTGGAGCAAGTCATCTATCTGCAGACCATCCTGGCCTGGCGTCTGCCCTCCGCCGACAGCCGCCTTGCCTCAAAGCCCTCCTCCTGGCAGCCGACGCTCTGCGAGTGCTGGTGTAGCGCATGCACACTCGTGCCGCCACATCCCCACAGATCAGGGAACACGCGCTTACCATTTTATTATTATAGATTCAGATATCAATTTATACCACTGTGCGGCCTGGTGTCCCAAGAAATCCGCCTGAAAGCATAAGAACTCCAGACTATACTGATTATTAAGATTTTTCCATTCAGGGAACCCCTCCTCAATAGCCTTCTTAAGCTGCAACCATATAAAGCTTTGTGATTTGTTGAAACCATATTTATGTTGCAACTGTGAACAATCAAGCAGTTTACAATTTGAAATAACATCATTTAAAGTTCGTATACCTGCAATAATCCAATGCTTCCATACGATTTTAAAACCGCCAACTTGAATCTTGGGGTTTAGCCATAAAGATTGATTTGGATTTGGAGTTAAATTGCTGACATAACACAAAGTTTTCCATGTATCCACCAATATTCTATTCTCTTTATATTTTCTAGGCATTTTAACAGTAAGAACATGAGATAAATTTAGAGGAAACAAGAGTTGCCATTCCAAATACAACCAATCCGGGATTTTTTCCATGAGCTTTGGGAGGACCCAATACATACCCTGGCATAAAATATAGGCTTGATGATACCTATAAAAATTTGGAAAATTTACTCCACCCTCCGCAATTGGTTTTTGTAAAGGTACTAAGGCAATTCTGGGTATTTTACCCAGCCAAACAAACTTTGTAAGAATACCATTTAACTTTCTATAAAAAGACCCCTGAAAAAAAACTGGTATCATACTCATTTGATAAACCACAGGCAATATCATCATTTTAATAGTTTGGACTCTCCCCCACCAAGAAAGATGTAAAGGATTCCATTGCTCACACATTTCTGTTACTTTTTTTAATAAAAACTTTTCATTCTTTTTCATTGTGTCTTCTAGTGTATTTTTTATTCTAATACCTAAATACTTTAATCCATCTTCTTTCCATACAAATGAGAATGAATCAAATAATTCTTTAGTGCAATGCACATTAAGTGGAAGAATTCCTGACTTGCTCCAATTTATCTTATACCCTGAAAATTTTCCAAATTTCTCTATCAATTCAAGCAAGCATGGAATGGTAATTTCTGGATTTCTCAAATAAAGCAGTATATCATCTGCATATGCAGAGATTTTATATTCCCAATCTGTACAAGGAATACCTTGTATCCCCTTTGCTTGTTGAATGGCTAATAACAAGGGTTCTGAGGGGGCGCTATTGAGCCGAGAGACAAGATGGCTGCATAGTATCCTCTCTCCTCCTACAATTTCTGGAATATCGATACGGAGCAAGATTTAAAATTTACTTTTTCTAAGTATCTCTAGCTCAATCTCTCTGTGAGATGTCTACTTCTAAAGCCTCTAAATCTGAGACCTCTCCGAATTCCGGTTCTAAACGAACGAAGCATGATCCTCCTTCACCGGAAAAATCGTCTATCAGTAAGCCAGCTTATGCCTCCTCCGATGCAGTCTTAGACAAATTACGTGCTTTGAAAGAGTTAATAACAAAGCAATACGACATCACTTGTGAAATGAAAAACGATATAACTTCACTTACTGCCTCCTTTGCTGCTTGCACAGCACGTGTCGACACACTAGAAAATAGGGCAGACATGGCGGCACTCTCCTTCACACAATTTGAAGAACGTGTGCAACAAAGATTTAAAAAGTTGGATCAAGATTTTGAGGATCTTTGTAACCGCAATAGACGGAATAACATTAGAATCATTGGTCTAAAAGAACAAGCCGAAGGAACTGACATGATCGGATACCTAACTAACTTTCTTCCAAAAATACTCAACATTACTTCTGACCTCCCGCTGCAGTTCGAGCGCGCACATAGAGCGCCATCTTTCTTGAAACCAGGATTAACCAGACCAAGACCGATTGTGGCAAAGCTTTTGAAATACCCGCAAGCGCTACAAATCCTCACTGCTGCTAAACTAATAAAGGATCTATCGTTTGAAGGGAAAAAGTTTCTAATTGTTCCTGACCTTGCACAAACCACAGCACGGAAGCGCAAATCTTTCCTTGAAATGAGAGCGCGCCTCAAGTCTATGGGCGCGAGATACGGCTTGCAATACCCAGCCAGAATGATTGTAACCATAAACAACTCGACGAAGCACTTTGAATCCCCGGAGCTGTTACAGTCATTTCTGGATAATCTTCAAACACAAGGCATGTCGTCCGCTTAAAATTTTCACTAACCTGCTTCCTGATCTACTTGACTTCTCAGTTTAATATACTTACTGACCCTCGAAGATTTTCTTTCGTTTCCGGCTGCACGTGGACCAGCTGTTAATGGCGCTAGTGCTCACCGACTGCTTCAACTCACTACGCTGCTGACTGCTAAACTAACTGACTTTTAATCCAAGTTACTGCCAAGTTACTGCTGCTGTCTATTTACTGGACATTATAATGGGCAGTGAAGCGACAGCCTTCCCCAGCGGCAAGAGCAGCGGAGCGCAGCGCGGCAAGAATCAACACGGCGAAACACTAGGCAGCTGCAGACATGGCGTCTTTCAAAGCAACCCTCAGCAGAAGAGATTCGTTGGAGAGAGTGATCGGTGCGGGTAGGGGTCGTAGCCATGGCGCTACTAGGTGGTCTGCCACTGCCTTGCAGACGGACTTCCATTACTTCTTTGCAATATTTTTGCTTGCACTGTGGTATTGTTTCTTTGTCTGCTCTTATCAAAGATAGCAATGTCTTAATCTGAATTTCCTTTTTCTAATCTGACTGTATTGATCGATAGACCTTGAATATTGCTCACACTATACTGTTGCTTCCTTGTAATCTAAAGGTCTCTTTGACTATATGTTTAGACTTTTTTTTGAGCTACTTTTTCTTTTTGCTCCATAACTGTTTTTGATATGTTTATATGGAGAGAGGACTCCTATGTGCCACGGAGTCTCTCTTGGTGAATGGAACCAATCTTTTTTCTCTGTTTTCTTGGCTGGACCTTTTTAGTCCTTATGCCTGTTACTTTTGCTAGAGCATGTTGCTCTGTGTTACAGAGGTTATGTGTGTTAGTGTGTTATAGTACAGGGCGTATTGCATTTTTTTCTTTTCTACAATCTATCTCTGAAGGTTTTTACTTTTCATCAGTATTTGAATATTATGCTTTCTTAACTTTATGTCACTGACAAAACAATCCCAGGTCACTGTTGTCTCCTGGAATATTAATGGACTGAGAAATCCCATTAAAAGGAAGAAAATACTACTACACTTAAAAAGAAAAAAACCGGATATAGTCATGTTACAAGAAACTCACCTCTCATCTACTTCTATTCTAACCAAATCCTGCCCTTGGATTGAATCTGCTATTGATTCTCCATCCACTGGGAGAAAAGGAGGAGTCTCTATCCTATTCTCAAAATCTTTCAAACCCCACATTATTAAACAGGAGATAGATCCTAATGGTAGATGGATAATTGCTCAAATAGAAGTCCATAATATCAACTTTTTATTGATAAATGTTTATGCGCCTAATGGGGATTCTCCGGAGTTTTTCTTAACTCTTCTTACCCACATTCAGTCCTTTGATCCTCTACCGATTATTTTAGCAGGAGATTTCAATATTCCCTTTGACCTACATATTGATAAACAATCTACCACTAAAATAACTCCGCTTAAATCTCATATATCTTTTCATTCGCTTATTTCGCAATTGCATCTTATGGACTCTTGGCGAACCCAGCACCCTTCCGCTAGAGAATATACCTATCATTCAATACCTCACAATAGTTTTTCACGACTAGACTATATTTTCATATCACAGCATCTCATCCAATCATTAATCAACTCTTCTATATCACCGATACTCATATCTGATCATTCTCTAATTTCCTGTGTTTTAACTTGGGCTCCTGACCTTGTTCCTAAATCCCCTCTATGGAAAATGCCAATTTCACTTATGGAGGACGACCAGACTGTGCAACATATAAAAACCTTTATTAGTACTTATTTTAAACAAAACCCCTATTCAGATACCAATCCTTTAATCACATGGGAAGCTTTTAAGGCCTCGCTAAGAGGGGAATTTATTTCTCTTGCTTCCCATAAACACAAATTGGAAAAATCCGCTCTGACAGACTTAGAAAATCAAATTTCAACATTAGAAAACAAATTTTCCATTACAAAAGATCCTCTCCAGTATAATACTTTATGTCATCTCAAATATCAATATAACTCTATCCTCTCTAAACAGGCTGGAATGCAAATTTTTACGACCGAAGCTGTGTATTATGCAGAGGGAAATAAAAGTGGTAAGTTACTGGCCTCCTATCTAAAAAGGAAAAAGCATAAAATTCAGATTCCCGCCATCCAGAATAGTGATGATATAACCGTAACCTCCTTCACTGAGATTTTGACAGAGTTTCAAACTTTTTACGAAAAATTGTATCAGTCTGACTCACCCTCCGTGTCGTCTTCCTTATCCTCCTTTCTACAGGGAATTGAGAAACCCAATTGGTCTGCAACAGATGTACATATCCTAGAGAAACCTATTACTCTAGAAGAATTACAGATCGCTCTGAAACAACTACCATCTCATAAATCCCCTGGAGCTGACGGAATTCCAGCGGAATTTTATAAGATTTTCCAGAATGATTTAATATACCATCTACACCATCTATTTCAGTTCCTGACCCCTGAAAATGTCATAAATTCACGTTTCTCTGAAGCCATTATTACTGTCTTACCAAAACCTAATAAAAATCTTGTTCTGGTACAGAATTACAGGCCCATTTCACTATTAAACGTGGACTACAAATTATATGCGAAGATTCTAGCCAATAGGTTAAAAATGCTAGTACACAAAGTTATCCACCCAAATCAAATAGGCTTCATGCCTGGTAGGCTAATTGCTGATAATACTAGATTATTTTTTCATTTGGCACATATTGCGGAACATTCTAAGCATCCTATTATTGCCCTTTCGCTTGACGCCGAGAAGGCTTTTGATAGAATTGAATGGAATTATCTTTTTTCTATCTTAAAATGGTTTGGTGCTCCCTCTTCCTTTATTAACATGATCAGAGTTCTATATGCTGATCCTTCTGCTAGAATTATTGCAAATAATACCCTCTCTACATCCTTTCGACTACATAGGGGAACTAGACAGGGATGTCCTTTGTCTCCCTATTTATTTAACCTTGCGCTTGAACCCCTATTACTTCACATTAGACAGAACCCGAATATCTCAGGTATAGTATGTAATTCCTTTGAAGTAAAGCTCTCTGCTTACGCAGACGATGTGTTTTTGTACATCTCTAATCCTGAGACATCTATAAAAGAACTTCTTCGAACCATTTCAGATTACTCCTCTTTCTCAGGATATAAGCTCAACCAAGATAAAACAGAATCTTTCCCTCTTAATCATTATTCCAACTCCTCCATGATTAAGCCCTATCAGCTCCAATGGACGCCCACAAAAATAAAGTATCTTGGTATTGAACTCACCACATCCATTGAAGATACTATAAATATCAACTCTCAACATATTCCTCAACTAGTCAAGACTCTGATTCACTCTTGGCATCCGTTACACTTATCATGGTGGGGCCGTCTTGAAACAATTAAAATGATGTTAATGCCTAAAATAAACTATATTTTACTTATGATTCCATCGCTTTTCCCATCTGTCTTTTACAAAAAACTTGACTCACTCCTGTCCTCTTTCCTTTGGAAAAATAAACAACCACGTATAGCCCTCCAAAAACTTAAGAGAACTAAAGACAAAGGTGGTGTTTTGTTCCCTGATTTTCTTATATACCATAAAGCATTCATCACCCACCAAGGTCTTTACTGGTTCACAGAAAGTGATATATACTCACCAATATGGTTCGAAGTGGAAAAACAAGCTATACAACCACTTCCTCCCTCAACTTTATTAACGACTTCTACAATTAATCTCCTCAGTCCCATTTTAAAACAGACGTCACAATGCCTACTAGAACTTGATTCCCAGCTAGATCATCCATATCTCCGGTCGCTGTCACTCTCCTTGTGGTTTAACACTCATATTCTTATAAATAAGAAACCTTTTCTATGGAAGGAATGGATAGATAAGGGTATCTTGTGCCTTTCTGATATTTTGGATACAGACTATAAATTGCTCCCTTTTAATGTTCTCCAAACTAATTTTGGCCTTCCTGCTTCTTCTTATTTTAAATGGTTGCAACTTAGACATTGTATATCTGCTATCCCCTTTATTGATTCTCTTCATTCCCATATACCAACCTTGCCTCAAATAGCTTCACAATATTTGACAACAGGCCATGTTGCCTCTAGACTATATAAATTGTTATTAATGAACAACATACCATCCACTCTAGTACTTAAGGAAACATGGGAAAAAGACTGTAATTGTCAAATTGACACTAAGTCCTGGTCTCTTTTATGGTCTAAAACCATAAAAGCAGTTTCTTCAGCCAGTACATTGCAATCTATGTACTTCTTGTATCATAAAGCAATATGGACTCCTTATAAACTTAAAACATCTGGCCTTAGTTCTTCTGACATTTGCTGGAATTGTAAATCACACCCTGGTTCCATCATTCACATGTTATATGAATGCTCTTTTACTTATTCCTTTTGGTATGATGTATGGACTATTATGCAATCAATTTTCCATTTGAAACAAGAATTGCCTTTTCAATAGTAATGTTTAAATCTCAATCTCCGCATATTCTTCTTGTAGAACAACATAAAAAACTATTTGATATTCTATTGATATTAGCGCAAAAACTAGTCCTTTCAAATTGGAAATCATCCGATTTACTCCATGTTCATCACTGGTGGAATATGGTTTTGCAACATCAAAAATATGATCTACATCTATATAGGAAAAGAGGTCAGTCTCGAGCTGTAACAATGAGATGGTCTCCTTTAGTTGCATATTTACAAAATGTATGTACCTGAGTTTCCTAAGCTTAATCTTGCCCTTTCCATTTTGTAATTGTAAATGCAGTTTGCCACTGTACTCTGTACCTTTTTCTTTTGTTCTTGTTATCTGATTTTTGGAAAACTAATAAATCTTCATGGTAAAAAAAAAAAAAAAAAAAAAAAAACAAGGGTTCTAATACAATATCAAAAAGCAAAGGAGATAATGGACAACCTTGCCTAACCCCCCCTCCGCAAATTAAAATGCTCTGATAAATTATTATTAATGTATAATCTTGAAGCAGGGGAGCTATACAACGTCTGAATCATTTGTATAAATCCTGAACCTATACTAAACCAATCTAATGCTTGATACATAAAAGTCCATTCAACTCAATCAAAGGCTTTCTCCGCTCTAAAGAGTATATTTCTGCATCTCGATGGCCATGTATTTGGTCTTGGAGAATGAGGTGTACAGCGTCAGCATCTATGAGACAAACATGGTTGTTTTTTTTGTTACATCGTTCTTTTTGGACCCAGGTTAGATTGAATAAGTTGGATAATTATAGGTCTAATAGATGCTGGCATTGTCACCTAGACATAGGAACATTGGATCACCTACTGTTTATTGTCCTATGATACTGAGTTTTTAGAAGTCGATTTGGAGACATATTAATAATATTTTAGAGTCTGTGATCCCCTTGACTTATGAGGGAGTGATTTGTGGAACTGTGTTGCATGTAAAGGATCCCTTAGATAAATATAAAAGAGACTTTTTAATTATGACAGGTACAGCTGTGCAGTTGATTACACGCAACTGGAAAAGTTGGGACCGTCTTAATTTTACGTTCTGGTGGGCAAATTTATGTTTATTGTATAAATATAAAAAAATGAATGCTGATTTGTCAGGGAACACAAAAATTTTTAAATTAATTTGGGGCCCATTGCTGTCTTTTGTAGAATTATTATAGTTTTAATTTGTTTGTTGTAATAATTGCACATCCGGGGGGGGGGGGATATATATGTTTAAATGATCTTCTGATTTATGATTTTTTCTGGGAGGTTGGGAAGGGAGAGAGATATTTTTGTTAAGGGTTGATCTGTTTCTGAATGTTTATAAGTGCTTAATTCTTAGATTTAAGACAAGTATGTTGTATTGCACTTTTGTAAGAACTGAAAATTTAATGAAGAATAAATAAAAAAATAAAATAAAATGAGCACTCGAAGTGATTCTCTGTCATCGCCGAGTGATTCTCTAACCTCGTTGTGCCATGTTCTGCTTCCATGTTATGTCGGCATTTGCTCAGTTGTTTGTATTAGATGTATAGGTTATGGGTGCTCTGTGGACTCGGATTCCCAGAGGGCTTTGCTTTCCACAGAGCATGGGTCCGCCTCCTTCTCCAGTCTGGGGACAGCAGTGGCCATATTGCTGAGCACATGCCTGGATGAGAGCCTAAGTGTGGTGGTGTTCTCCCACCAGGTTTTTCCACCCCTTCAATTCTAACGATCTAACACAGCTTAGATTATTTTCTAAGGGCCAGATCATGTTTCAACCCCGACCCGATTCACTAACCTTCTGCCCGATCTGATCCGCACTTGTGCAGAGAGCAAGCGCATGTGTGGATCGCATCTACAAGCAAAGAAGATGGTCTGCGCATGCATCTGGATCGCTCTGCAGCGATCCGTGGGTTCGCTGTGGGGCGTGTCTCTGATCACATTAATTTGCATGAGGACTCATAGTGAATCGGTCACCCAGCAAGACTCGGCCACGGATCACCCAACAAAGGTTAGTTTAGTGATTCTACGCCTAAGTCTAGAGAATGGCGTCATCTCTACAGAGTTAACACTCCCAGTGTAGCCCTGATAAGCTGGTGGAGTGAGAAGGCTTGAACTGCATTGAACTACCATCTGACTGTAAGTGGTTTAATAAATGAAGCAAAGAACTGTTCAATTAATTCAGAGTCTGGTTGGTGACATCAAGATTACAGAATTAGGGGTTGGCTGAACAGAAACTTCTTACAGTAGTCAATATAACTCAGAGAAGTCCTTGCTTTCAGCACTAAAACCTGAGATAAGAACATAAGAACATAAGAAGTTGCCCCCGCTGAGTCAGACCAGAGGTCCATTTTGCTCAGCGGTCCGCTCCTGCGGAGGCCCATCAGGCCTAGTGCCTGAACAGTGGTCCCTGATTAATTTTGTAACTTACCTCTATTCCCATCCCTATAATCTACCTTTAATCTGTACCCCTCAATCCCTTTGTCTTCCAAGTACCTATCCAAAGCTTCTTTGAACCCCTGTAGCGTGCTCCTGTTTATCACATCCTCTGGTAGCGCATTCCATGTATCCACCACCCTCTGTGTGAAAAAGAACTTCCTAGCGTTTGTTCTAAACTTCTCCCCTTTCAATTTCTCTGAGTGCCCCCTTGTACTTATTGATCCCCTTAATTTGAAAAATCTGTCCCTGTCTATTTTTTCTATGCCCTTCATGATCTTGAAGGTTCTATCATGTCTCCTCTAAGTCTCCGCTTTTCCAGGGAGAAAAGCCCTAGCTTTTTCAGTCTGTCAGTATATGAGAGGTCCTCCATGCCCTTTATTAGCTTAGTTGCTCTTCTCTGGACCCTCTCAAGTACCTCCATGTCCTTCTTGAGGTACGGCGACCAGAACTGAATACAGTACTCCAGGTGCGGGCGCACCATAGCACGATACAGTGGCAGGATGACTTCCTTTGTCCTGGTCGTGATACCCTTCTTAATGATACCCAACATTCTGTTTGCTTTCCTTGAGGCCGTGGCACACTGCGCCGATGCCTTCAGTGTTGTGTCTACCATCACTCCCAGGTCTCTTTCAAGGTCGCTCACTCCTAGCGCTGATCCCCTCATTTTGTAAGTGAACATCGGGTTTTTTTTCCCTATATGCATGACCTTGTATTTCCCTATGTTGAAACTCATTTGCCACTTTTTGGCCCATTTTTCCAGTGTTGTCAGATCTTTTTGGAGTCTTCGCAGTCCTCCATGTTATTGACCTTGCGATATAGTTTGGTGTCATCCGCAAATTTAATAACCTCACAATTTGTTCCTGCTTCCAGGTCGTTAATGAATATATTGAATAGGAGCAGTCCCAGCACGACCCCTGTGGAACTCCGCTCGTGACCCATTGCCAGTCTGAGTAATGTCCCTTTACTCCAACCCTCTGTTTCCTGTCCGCCAGCCAGTTTTTGATCCATCGGTGGACCTCTCCTTGCACCCCATGGTTCCATAGCTTCCTTAGTAGTCTTTCGTGTGGCACCTTGTCGAAGGCTTTTTGGAAGTCAACGTAAATGATATCTATGAAGTGAGCTGTAGCTGTATAGTAGGAGTTAGACAGCACATGCCACATTTGCACTGAAATTTGCCAACAGGTCTGAGCTGTCGTAGCCTTACTTTCTGATCAGTGCCTGAGTTCTGATTTGGCTTAGGCACTGACAGGAAAGTAAGGTTTGACAGCTCAGAACCCTCCCCCATGCAAAATAAAATATAACAAACAAACCCCAAATTGAATAATAGCAGGAGGCATGCCCACTCGCTCCCACCGCACTTGCACAATCTACGACTCTACCCCCACCTCTACAGTGGGAGAGATGCCCACTCTCTCTCACTGTGCTCACACAATCCCCTGACTACTCCCCACAGCAGGAGAGATGCCTACTCTCTTCTGCTGCACTTACACAATCCTCAGACTCTACCAACTCGACAACTCCCCCCATGCCCCTGCCAACCCCTTCCCTCCCTACCTTATTCAGGAAGTCCGGACAATGGGGTGCTTACCCTCTGGCTGACAAGCCCACCTCTTACAAAATGGTGGCCCTTCCCCTTCTCAGTGCATCCTGGAATGTGCCAGGGAGGGGCCTAAGGCTTGATGCGAGGAACTGGAGGGCCTGAAGAAGCAAGTCAGACTACTGGAGGGCATAGTACTAGAACTATAAACACTTCTAGAAGTTTAGGAGGAGATCAGAGAGACAGAAAACTTCATGACTGAGAGGAACATTGAAGAAGTAGTCAGGGAGTTAGAGAAGTTCATCGAGGAGGCATACAGAGAAGCCATGATAAATCAACAGCAACAGAGGAACTGCCAAGATACACCTACAGTAAGTGAAGACCACCTGGAGGGCAACCACAAAAAAGGAATAGATGACACAGCAGCGGGACCTGGAAATAGAGGAGGGAATCCACAGGAAGACAAGTCCAGTGCAAGCCAACGCTGGGATGAGGAAAAATGGAAGTGTGCTGAGGACACGGACTTGCAGCTAGAGAGATGGAAGTACAAGGACACGGACCTGCAGCTATAAAGGCATGAGAAGATAGAGATGACATCAGTCGTCATGGGGGACTCCATCATCCGACAAGTTGACAGCCACATAGCGGGAGGAAGAAAGGATCAGCTGGTGACTTGCCTACCAGGAGCCAAGGTAGAGGATATAGTGAGCCACATTGACAGGATCATCAACAGTACGGAAAGGGGAGATATGGCAGTGGTGATCCACATTGGGACAAACGACATGAGCAACAGGAACTACAGCAGGGAAACACTGAAAGACCAGTTCCGAATGCTAGAAAGAAAGCAGAAGACCAGAACACCGAGGGTAGTGTTCTCGGAGATCTTGCTGGTACTCAGGGCCAACAGGAAGAGACAGATGGAGCTGCAAGCAGTCAACGCATGGATAAGGCGCTGGTGTGAGGAAGAAGGATTCCACTTCATGTGCAACTGGACGACGTTCAGGAGGAAGGGCAAGCTATACAAGAAGGATGGACTCCACCTCAGCGGAGACAGAATGAGGCTACTTGCAAGCAACATCAAGCGAGAAATTAGAAGTTTTTAAACTAAGAAGGGGAAAGCCAACAGTCGACCAAGAGTCGATGGTTCGGGAAACAGTATACTCAGAGGATGCCGTCCAAGAAGATTGCAGGGAAGACTCAATGGATCATAGGCAAGATAGAAATCCTGACAGATCAAAAGGGATAGAAGCGAGAGAGACAGAAGGGCGAAGGAAATGCAAGAAAGTAACAGGCCGCAAACTTAAGTGTATGTATACAAATGCAAGGAGCCTAAGGAATAAGATAGGGGAATTGGAAGTTATGGCTCAAAAAGATAACCTAGACATAATCGGCATCACAGAAACATGGTGGAACGAGGAAAACGTCTGGGACACTGTGCTGCCGGGATACAAGCTATACCGCAGAGACAGAGTAGGACAAAAAGGTGGGGGTATTGCCCTATACATAAAAGAGGGAATTGAGTCTATCAGAGAAAACATACTGGAAACGAACAATAAGGTGGAGTCTCTATGGGCCACAATACCGGGAACAAATGGAACGGATATGAAGATCGGCATCTACTACTGACCTCCAGGGCAGTCCAAAGAGACTGTGGAGAAATGACGGATGAGATTAAACACAAATTCAAGGGAGGCAACACAGTTATCATGGGTGACTTCAATTATCCGGGGATGTATTGGAACCTAGACACCTCCAGCTGCAGTAGGGAGACCAAGTTCCTGCATGCTGTAGGCGATTGCTTCCTGGAACAACTTGTCAAGGAAAATATGAGAGGAAATGCAATTCTGGACTTAATTTTAAATGGACTACAAGGACAGGCGCAAGGTATAGAAGTAGAAGGGATGCTGGGAAACAGTGATCACAATATGATCCACTTCAACCTGGACACAGGAACAAAAATTCAATCCAGAATGACGGCCATGGCACTGAACTTCCGAAAAGGGAACTACGAAGGGATGAGAGTTATGGTGAGGAAGAAGATTAGGAAGAGGATAAGCACTGTAAATATGCTAGAGAAAGCATGGTCCACTTTTAAGGACACAGTCACTGAAGCGCAAAATATATATATACTGCGTATCAACAAGTGTTCTAAGTGGAAAAAGAATAAGGAACCGGCGTTGCTCACTGTAACAGTGAAGGAAGCGATCAGAGACAAGAAGGACAAAAATGGAGGAAAACTGGAAAAAGCACAAACAACATCAAAGCAAGTGCCATAAGGTGGTAAGAGGGGCCAAAAGACACTATGAGGAAAAAATAGCCAAGGAGGCAAAAAGTTTTAAGCCATTCTTTCAATATATTAAGGGGCAGTGGCGTACCTAGGGTATATGGCACCCGGGGCCCATCATTTTTTGACACATACCCCCATCTATATGAAAAATATGATTTTTAGTAACAATCCACATATCGCACAAACTGCAGTGAGCACTAGAACACCAACACATACATTGTAAAACTAAACAAGCCAGATCCCACACAGTCAATTGATCCTGTAGTCAATGCCAACTGAAAACTATGTTCTTTTCATACACACAGAATAGAGATACACCCTCGCCCAATATGGAATAATCACAAACTAAAAATAGAAATATGTAGACAAAAGTTAAACTGAACCACCAAGAAACCAGACCCTGGATACAATGCAACACCACAAAAACAGTAACACATGTCCTCTAATACAGTGCAAAATATAAAGACAGTAGATGTAAATTTGAAAAAACTGATAAATAACAATCACCACTTTACAAATTAACAAATAAAAATAAAACAAATAATGAGAAATAAAAAAATACCATTTTATTGGACTAATCCCCGTAAGCTCGGTCCCCATCCTCGCAAACCACCTGATTCCATCCACACAAGCCTTGAATTGTTTATATTAAAGTATAAAATAAACAATATTCTGTACAATTGTCAATTTATAAATCAGCGTCTTCTCCCCACTCTCTCTTCCCCATTTCCCTTCAGCGTCCTCAGCCCACTCTCTCTCCACTTTCCTTCAGCGCACGCACATAAAAACAAGCAAGTAATTTATATCATTTTCATTCTATTCATTCATAGAAATTAAAGTCTAAATAATGCCAGTCACATAACAAAACATGATTTTACAAAAATAATTCCCTGCACAGTCAAGCCTGCAAGGATTACTAGATGTCTTTCAGCAGCTCCCCTCCCTCCCCCCCCCTTACCTTTGTGGCCAAGTCAAAATGATCTACCAACAATAAAATTTTAAAAACACAAAGCACACCGTATGTAGAGAACATGTTAATTATCATTTATATTCCGCGGGTTTTCAAAGAGGTCAAGGCAGATGACTTTATGCAATGTCACCTCAGTAACAACTATACAAAAATAGACAAATATTCCCCCTCCCTTTTTACTAAAACGCGATAGCGGGTTTTAGTGCAGGGAGCTGCGCTGAATGCCCCACGCTGCTCTCAACGCTCATAGGCTCCCTGCGCTAAAAAACGCTATTGCGGTTTAGTAAAAGGGGGTCATAGTGCAAAATATAGACAGCATATATAAATTCTCAAAGCAGACACATTTTGATCACTAAATTGAAAATAAAATCATTTTTCCTACCTTTGGTAATTTCATCAGTCTCTGGTTGCACTTTATTCTTCTGACTGTGCATCCAATATTTCTTCCCTTCTTTCAGCCTCCTGTATGCTTCCTCTCCTCCAGACCTCATTCCCTCCCCAAACTTTTTCTTTGTTTCACCCTGCCCCTTCTTTCTTTTTCTCTCTCTCCATACCCCCTTTCTTTCTGTATGTCTGTTTTTCTCTCTCTCTCCGTGCCCCATTTCTTTCTTTGTTTCACCCTGCCCCCTTCTTTCTTTCTCTCTCCATACCCTCTTTCGTCCTGTATGTCTGTCTTTCTCTCTCTCTCCGTGCCCCATTTTTCTTTGTTTCACCCTGCCCCTTTCTTTGTTTCTGGCTCCCTGTCCCCCCTTTCTTTCTTTCTCCCTGCCCTCCCCTATGCCACCACCATTGGTAAAATGCTGCCACCGCCACTGGGGAATAGGCTGCCACTGCCGCCATCGGGAACAGGCTGGCACCAAGTTCGCCTTGCTTCTCTTCCCCGCAGGGCTGACCAATTCTCGCCACCCGACGTCAATTCTAACGTCGGAGAGGACGTTCTAAGCCAGCCAGGCAGCGATTGGCTGGCCCAGAACATCCTCTCCGACGTCAGAATTGATGCGGGTGGCGAGAGTTGGTCGGCCCCACAGGGTATAGAAGGGAGAACTCGGCGCCGGCCTGTTTCCGATGGCGGCGGTAGCACTCAAGTGGCTAAAGAGCCGCAGTTTGCCAGCCTAGGGAGAACAATGGAGGGTGGCCAGCTGTGCACCCCCTTGGGACGTAAACCCGGGGCGGGGCAGACCGCCCCCCCCACCCCCCCGCCTTGGTATGCCACTATCTGAACCTCACTCCCTCCCTATGACCAAAAATTCTCCTTTCTTCTATTCCCCGTGTACACAACCATCTCTTTCCCTCCCTTCCTCTCTCCTAAGTCCATGCCTTCTGTGTCCAAAAACACATTCCCTCCCCCACCTCAGCATCTCTTTCCCTCCCTTCCTCTCTCCCAAGTTCATGCCTTCTGTGTCCAAAAACGCATTTCCTCCCCCACCTCAACATCTCTTTCCCTCCCTTCCTCTCTCCCAAGTCCATGCCTTCTGTGTCCAAAAACACATTCACTCCCCCACCTCAGCATATCTTTCCCTCCCTTCCTCTCTCCTAAGTCCATGCCTTCTGTGTCCAAAAACCCATTCCATCCCCCACCTCAGCATCTCTTTCCCTCCCTTCCTCTCTCCCAAGTTCATGCCTTGTGACCAAAATGCACTCCCTCCCCCCTTTTGTGTTCCGCGTTTGCCTCCCAGCCCATCTTTGCAACTTTCTCAGCAACACGGAGCTCGAGCCGCGAGGCTTGTCTCCTGTTTCCTGCCTGCCCTGCCGCACCCAAATAGCCGACCGGAAGTATTCTCCGACGTCAGCGCTGACATCGGGGAACACTTCCTATCGGCTATATGTGAGCGGCAGGGCAGGTAGGAACAGAAGATGAGCCTCGCGGCTCGAGATGTATTTAACTCCGCGGGTCCCCCGTCCAGCTCTCTCCTGTGCCCCCCCTGCCCCCCCTAGGTACGCCACTGTTAAGGGGAAACGACCTGCGAAGGAAGCAGTGGAGCCATTGGATGACCATGGAATAAAGGGAATACTAAAGGAGGACAAAGCCATCGCCGACAAACTGAACACATTTTTTGCATTTGTATTTACCGAAGAGGATATATCCAATATACCAGAAGCCGACCGGCTATACACAGGAAATGAAGATGGGAAACTGACAGGGTCGATGTTCAGTCTGGAAGAGGTATGCAGGCAGATTGATAGGCTTAAAAATGATAAATCCTTGGGACCGGATGGCATCCACCCGAGGGTAATCAAGGTACATAAGAACATAAGAATTGCCGCTGCTGGGTCAGACCAGTGGTCCATTGTGCCCAGCAGTCCGCTCACGCGGCAGCCCCCAGGTCAAATACCAGTGCTCTAAATGAGTCCAGCTTCACCTGCATACATTTCAGTATAGCAGGAACTTGTCCAACTTTATCTTGAATCCATGGAGGGTGTTTTCCCCTATAACAGACTCCAGAAGAGCGTTCCAGTTTTCTACCACTCTCTGGGTGAAGAAGAATTTCCTTACGTTTGTACGGAATATATCCCCTTTCAATTTTAGAGAGTGCCCTCTCGTTCGCCCTACCTTGGAGAGGGTGGGAGCAACCAAAGGGGGATAAAGCAGTGTACTTTCTGCTCTCATACGTGACTGCTCTAGGGCTGTACTGTATGAGGTTAATAATAACGGAATGTAGGAGAAACTGGAAACTTTTGTATTCATGGAAGATCAAAGCTAAGGGGTTCCTAGGAACCTGATTGATAAAGGCAGCCATTTTAAAAGCATCGGACTGATCTAGGGGATCAGCAACATGTATAATATGTTTTGTCAAATGTGGAACACATTATGAGTTTAGTTTGAGTGATTTTAAATGTATTTTTAACATAGAAAATGACAGCTCATCCATACCATATCTTTCCCTTTTAATAGAAGCTGAGATTGCTGAAGAAATTGTGAAAGTTTGTTTGCTACCAGTGATTTCTCCCCAGACTGAAATGTGCTCTGCTAAAGGTAAAAAAAAAAAATATATATATATATATATATATATATATATGTATCTAGGAAAGAAAAATATATGGTACTAGGTGAGACTACTACATAACATAGAAACATAGAAATTTGACGGCAGAAAAGGGCTATAGCCCATCGTCTGCCCACTTTTCTGACCCACCCCATTAAGTCTGAGTACTAATGACCTAGTTCCTTAACTCTACCCTCGTAGGGATCCCACGTGTATGTCCCATTTATTCTTAAAGTCAAGCACGCTGGTGGCCTTGATCACCTGCATTGGAAGCTTGTTCCAGTGATCTACCACCCTTTCTGTGAAGAAATACTTCCTGGTGTCACCATTAAATTTCCCTCCTCTGAGTTTGAGCGGATGCCCCCTTGTGACCGAGGGTCCTTTGGAAAAGAAGATGTCGTCTTCCACCTCGACACGTCCTGTGATGTATTTAAATGTCTCAATCATGTCCCCCCCTTTCCCTGCGTTCCTCTAGAGTGTAGAGCTGCTATTTGTTTAGTCTTTCTTCGTACGGGAGACCTTTAAACCCGGAGATCATCCTAGTGGCCATCCGTTGAACCGACTCAACTCTAAGCACGTCTTTATGGTAATGTGGCCTCCAGAATTGCACACAGTATTCCAGATGAGGTCTGACCATGGTTCTGTATAATGGCATTATGACTTCAGGTTTGCGGCTGTTGAAGCTTCTACTGATACATCCCATCATTTGCCTTGCCTTGGATGAGGCCTTCTCTACTTGTTTGGCAGCCTTCATGTCTGCACTGATGATTACTCCCAAGTCTCGTTCTTCTGAAGTCCTAGCTAATGTTTCTCCATTTAAGGTGTAAGTTTTGCATGGATTTCCGCTGCCGAGATGCATGACCTTACATTTCTTAACGTTGAAGCCCAGCTGCCACGTCGAGGACCAGTTTTCCAACGTAAGCAGATCCTGCGTCATACTATCCTGCCGATTGCTTTCACTTACTATATTACATATTTTGGCGTCATCAGCGAATAGTGTTACTTTACCCTGAAGCCCTTGTGTCAAGTCCCAGAGGAGCCATGCCAGGCGTCTGAGGATCCAGACAGAAACAGCTCCATTGAAGATCAGGTGAGGGACCTTGAGAGATTCATCGAGGAGAGCTACAGGAGGGTCGAGGAGCAGAACCAGCAGCAACTCAGACAGGTGTCATCAGTCGAGAGCCAGGACCCACCGGAGGATGGACCTAGTGGAGAGGCCAGTGGAGAGGCCAGGAGGGCAGAGGAGGCCAAGGACCCCGAGGGAGGAGCGCCCAGATTCACCATGGACACGGACATGAGGCAGAGGAGGCTCTTAAGGAAGGGAAAGACTGCAATTGTTGTGGGAGACTCGATCCTGAGGGAGGTGGACAGTCACATAGCCGGAGGTCGAGAGGACCGGCTGGTGACATGTCTCCCTGGGGCCAGGACAAAGGACATTGCCGACAGAATCGAGAGGATCTTGGACGGAGCCGAAACGGAGGAGACAGCAGTAATTGTCCACTTCGGAACAA
This sequence comes from Geotrypetes seraphini, assembly GCF_902459505.1. NCBI lineage: Eukaryota > Metazoa > Chordata > Amphibia > Gymnophiona > Dermophiidae > Geotrypetes > Geotrypetes seraphini. The sequence continues at coordinate 269,648,025 of NC_047088.1, read as the reverse complement.
ATGATGTGAGCCGGAGGAATTTCAGCATGCCTGCGCTAACAGACCAGTTCAGGGTCCTGGGAAGGAAGCTGAAACGGAGGTCACAGAGGATAGCATTTTCGGAGATCCTGCCGGTCCCGAGGGCAGATGCAAGGAGGCAGGCCGAGCTCCAGGAGGTGAATGCGTGGCTGAGGAGCTGGTGCAAGGAGGAGGGCTTCCACTTTGTGAGGAACTGGTCGTCCTTCTGGGGAAAGAGCAAGCTCTACAGGCGGGATGGCCTGCAACTGAGCACGGCGGGAACAAGAATACTAGCAGCCAACGTAAAGAAGGAGATCGAGAGGGCTTTAAACTACAGAGAGGGGGAAAGCCGACAGCTGACCTGATGACGCTTCGGACAGCAGTATCAAGAAAAGATGCTGAATGGGCTGACTGCAGGGAGGAGGACGGGGGTCTGATGGAACTCGCGATCAGACAACGAGGGAAACACCAGGTAACAGCAACTTGCTGGGAGAAGTCTAAGGGGAAGGGGAAAACAGGGGATTCAGGAGGACAAGATGGCACCAGGGTGCAAACAGAAGGCAATAAGGTGGAGCCACAGGGCAAGGGGGAACAAACCAAGGCCCAGGGGACGATAGCACAGGAGGGGGCTGGTACTCCCCGGGGAAAAGCGGGGAGGTGGGGTGGAGGGGACATGGGGAGGAAGAGAGTTGCGAGGGTAAAGGCGGAGGGCACAGCAGAGGCACCGGGAGCGGGAAAACGGCCCGAGACCCAAGGGAAGGCGGCCCAGGTAAAGGCAGAGGTGGAGGACAAACACCGGGACCTACAGTGCTTATACGCAAATGCAAGAAGCCTCATGGCTAAGATGGGTGAACTGGAAGTCATGGCCAAGGGGGAGGACCTGGATATAATAGGAATTACAGAAACCTGGTGGACAGAGGAAAATCAATGGGATGTGGCGCTGCCAGGGTACAAGCTCTACAGGAGGGACAGGACCCACAAGAAGGGGGGAGGCATAGCGCTGTATATAAAGGACTATATCTACTCGATTGGGATCGATATGGCAACAAAGGCAGAGGAGCTAGAATCGCTATGGGTCAAATTGCCGGGAAAGAAGAGTGCAGACATAAAGCTGGGGCTGTATTATCGCCCGCCTGGTGCGTCAGAAACAATAGGACAAGACTTGGAAGCAGAACTGAGACAGGAATGCAGGACTGGAAGTGTAACAGTGATGGGGGACTTCAACTACCCGGGGATAGACTGGAGTACGGGACACTCCAACTCCACGAGGGAAGCAGGATTCGTAGAAGCTGTGAGGGACTGCTTCATGGAGCAACTAGTCAAGGAACCGACGCGAGGGGATGCTACTCTTGACCTCATCCTTAACGGATTAGGGGGGCCTGCAAGAGGGGTAGAAGTGGGAGGAACACTAGGCAACAGTGATCACAACGTGATCAGATTCACATTAGAAAGAGGGTCACCCAAAGTGGGGAGGACCGCAACGACTGCGCTCAACTTCAGGAAAGGGAACTATGTTGCTATGAGGAAAATGGTGGGGAGGAAGCTCAGGAACGGATTTAGGATGGAGACTGTAGGGAGCGCCTGGACCCTTCTCAGGGACACACTGCAGGAAGCGCAAAAACTGTACATCCCCAGTTTCAGGAAAGGCCGCAAGAACAAGCGGTCAAAAGACCCGGTTTGGATGACACCTGAAGTAAAGAGGGTAATCAGTGACAAGAAAGTGTCCTTCCGGAAATGGAAAAGGGATCCAACGGAGGAAAATCACCAGGAGCACAGGAAATGCCAAAAGGAATGCCAATGAGAGATTAGAAAAGCAAAAGGGAAATACGAGGAGGGGCTGGCCAGGGAGGCGAAAAACTTCAAGGCATTCTTCAGTTACGTAAAGGGGAAGCAACCAGTGAGAGAGGAGGTGGGGCCATTGGACGATGGGGATAGGAAGGGAGTGATTAAGGAGAATAAAGAGGTAGCTGAGAGGTTGAACACGTTCTTCTCGTCGGTCTTCACGAGCGAGGACACGTCCAATATACCGGACTCAGAGGAGCTCATGAGTGGGGAGCAGGCCAAAAGATTGGGGCATATAGAGGTAAGTCGGGAGGATGTCCTCAAGCAGATTGACAGACTGAAAAGCGGCAAATCACCGGGACCGGACGGGATCCACCCAAGGGTTCTAAAGGAACTAAGTCAGGAAATAGCGGGGCGCAATCCAGCATGTTTGCAACCTATCCTTGAAAACTGGAGAGGTACCAGAGGACTGGAAACTGGCGAATGTCACACCTATCTTTAAGAAGGGATTGAGAGGTGACCCCGGGAACTACAGGCCGGTGAGCCTGACTTCAGTTATAGGGAAGATGGTGGAAGCAATGATCAAGGACAGCATTTGCGAGCACATCGAGAAAAATGGCCTACTGCGGACAAGCCAGCACGGATTCTGTAAGGGAAGGTCGTGCCTGACAAACCTTCTGTACTTCTTTGAGGGAATAAGCAGTCAGGTGGACAAAGGGGAACCCATAGACATCATTTACCTCGATTTTCAAAAGGCCTTTGACAAGGTGCCACATGAAAGGCTGCTTAGGAAGCTGTGGAACCACGGGGTGGGCGGGGATGTACACAGATGGATCAAGCACTGGCTGTCAGGTAGACTACAGAGGGTCGGAGTAAAGGGCCAATATTCTGACTGGCGGGGAGTCACGAGCGGTGTGCCGCAGGGATCGGTGCTGGGGCCGCTACTCTTCAACATATTTATCAATGACCTGGAAACGGAGGCAAAGTGTGAGGTTATAAAATTTGCAGACGATACCAAGCTCTGCGCCAGAGTTAGGACCAGGGAGGAGTGTGAGGAACTGCAAAGGGACCTCGATAAGCTGGAGGACTGGGCAAACAAATGGCAAATGCGCTTTAACGTAGATAAATGCAAGGTCATGCACATAGGGAAAAAGAACCCGTTGTTCGAGTATAAAATGGGGGGGAGATTGCTGGAAGACACCGGACTTGAGAGAGACTTGGGTGTGCTAGTGGATCCATCCATGAAACCATCCGCACAGTGTGCAGCAGCCTCGAAGAAAGCCAACAGGATGCTGGGCATCATCAAGAGGGGCATATCAACCAGGACGCGGGAAGTCATCATGCCGCTGTATCGAGCGATGGTGCGCCCACATCTGGAATACTGCGTTCAATATTGGTCACCGCACCTCAAGAAGGACATGGCAGTTCTTGAGAGAGTCCAAAGGAGGGCAACGAAATTGGTAAGAGGGCTGGAAAACTTCCCATATGCTGAGAGGCTGGATAAACTGGGGCTCTTCTCTCTGGAAAAAAGGAGGCTCAGGGGGAATATGATAGAGACCTTCAAAATACTTAGGGGCATAGAGAGGGTGGACAGGGACAGGTTCTTCAGACTAAAAGGGACGACAGGTACAAGGGGGCACTCAGAGAAACTGAAGGGAGATAGGTTCAAATCAAATGCAAGGAAGTTTTTCTTCACCCAAAGGGTCGTGGACAAATGGAATGCGCTCCCGGAGGAAGTGATCCGGCAGAGTACAGTACAGGGATTCAAACAGGGATTGGACAGATTCCTGAGGGAAAAGGGGATCGTGGGGTACTGAGGGAGGTGCTGGGGTGTTGCATAAGTATAGACAGCTCACCAGGTCGTGCAGGTGCAAGGCCGGAGGGTTAGGACATTGATGGGAAGATAGGACTTCGATGAGAAACCTAGGGGGCAAGGGGGCCCCTTCTGGTGATTAAGGCAGGTCATGACCTGTTGGGCCGCCGCGGGGGCGGACTGCTGGGCGGGATGGACCTCTGGTCTGACCCGGCAGAGGCACTACTTATGTTCTTATGTTCTTATAATATGTTAAAAAGGAATGGGCCCAGGACTGAGCCCTGTGGCACTCCGCTGGTCACATCCGATGTCTCAGAAAGGGTGCCGTTGACCACCACCCTCTGAAGTCTACCGCTCAGCCAATCATTAACCCAAGCAATTAGTGTCTCACCTAACCCCATCGATTTCATCTTGCTTAACAGTCTACGGTGTGGGACGCTGTCAAAAGCTTTACTGAAATCCAAGTATACAATGTCCAGAGATTCTCCCGAGTCTAGCTTCCCTGTTACCCAATCAAAGAAGCTGATAAGATTGGATTGGCATGACCTTCCCTTAGTGAATCCATGTTGACTGGGATCCCTTAGATTCCCCTCGTCCAAAATCATGTCTAATTTTCCTTTAAGTAGTGTTTCCATGAGTTTACACACTATTGATGTGAGACTCACTGGTCTGTAATTCGCAGCCTCTGCTCTGCATCCCTTTTTGTGCAGAGGAACGACGTTGGCTGTTTTCCAGTCCAGGGGGACTCTTCCCTTACTTAGGGAAAGATTGAAGAGCATGGCCAACGGTTCCGCCAGTACATCACACAGCTCTCTGAGCACTCTTGGGTGCAATTTGTCCGGTCCCATGGCTTTGCTCACCTTGAGTCTTAACAGTTCGCTGTAAACCTCAGCTGGCGTGAATTCAAAATTCTTAAATGGGTCTTCCTTGCTTTGCTTTGCTTCCAGCTGTGGCCCGTGCCCTGGTGCCTCGCAGGTATAGACTGAGCAGAATAATCATTCAGTAGTCTGGCTTTATCGGAATCTGTTTCCACATAATTCCCGTCTGGCGTTCTAAGGCGTACTATCCCGTTTGTGTTCTTTTTCCTGTCACTAATATACCTGAAGAAGGATTAGTCCCCTTTCTTAATGTTCTTTGCTAGAGTTTCTTCCACTTGAACTTTGGCCTCCCTGACTGCTGTTTTGACCACTGCAGACCTTGTCCTGTATTCGATGTTAGCTTCTTTTTCCCCGGTTCGTTTGTATGAAAGAAATGCTCTTTTCTTCTCCTTGACGAGGTACGAGACCTCATCAGTGAACCATCGGGGTTTCTTTTTCCTTTGTTGTTTATTTGCCGATTTTATGTAGCGGACAGTTGCCTCGTGAAGGGTCGATTTTAGGGTTGACCACATGGCTTCCACATTATCAGTTGCTTCTTGGGCCTGCAGCGTCTGTTAGATGAAACCTCCCATACGTGCAAAGTCAGTGCCCCGGAAATTGAGTACCATCGTTTTTGTTTGTGATCTAGGGAAGCCTTTCCTAAGGTTGAACCATACCATGTTATGGTCACTGGTGGCCAACATTTCTCCCACCGAGACCTCCGAGACGCTTTCCCCGTTCGTAAGTACCAGGTCCAGGATGGCCTGGGCTCTAGTACCATTTGTTTGAGCCGTACTCCCTTCATGGACGTTAATATCCTCCTGCTACCACAAGTCGTCGCTGAGAGTGTGTTCCAGTCTACATCAGGCATGTTGAAGTCCCCTAGCAGAACAACATCCCCCCATAAGGTGATATTCTCAATGTCTTCAATTAATTCTGCGTCCTTGTCCTCCGATTGTCTTGGAGGTCTGTATACCACACCAAGATACAGGCATTTTTCTCCACCTCTGGCCTACAAAGGCCTCCTGAATATGAGCACTATTTGAAACTATGACAGAATCTATAGGAACACTAACTATTGGGGCTGGGCAAGAGCAGGATATAGGCCTGCCAAGAATAACTGAAAGAATAGCAAATATTATATTACATTAAGAACTTATTACCTGCAAATATCAGAAGAACATAAGAATTGCCACTGCTGGGTCAGACCAGTGGTCCATCGTGCCCAGCAGTCCACTCACGTGGCGACCCTCTGGTCAAAGACCAGCGCCCTGAGACTAGTCCTACCTGCGTACGTTCTGGTTCAGCAGGAACTTGTCTAACTTTGTCTTGAATCCCTGGAGGGTGTTTTCCCCTATGGCAGACTCCGGAAGAGCATTCCAGTTTTCTACCACACTCTGGGTGAAGAACTTCCTTACATTTGTACGAAATCTATCCCCTTTCATTTTTAGAGAGTGCCCTCTTGTTCTCCCTATCTTGGAGAGGGTGAACAACCTGTCTTTATCTACTAAGTCTATTCCCTTCAGTACCTTGAATATTTTGATCATGTCCCCTCTCAATCTCCTCTGTTTGAGGGAGAAGAGGCCAAGTTTCTCTAATCTTTCACTGTACGGCAACTCCTCCAGCCCCTTAACCATCTTAGTCGCTCTTCTCTGGATCCTTTTGAGTAGTACTGTGTCCTTCTTCATGTACGGTGACCAGTGCTGATTATAAATATACGCAATAAAATGACATTCTTTGTATAGAATTTTGTAGAGTGAACATTAGGAAGTCTGATAAAGCATCCCGTTTTTTAGTTTTGTGTTCAACAGTCTGTTTTGACAAGGTGGCAGGAAGGGTTGTTTTATGTGAACAAGTGACAACAACATGTATTTTAGAACATAAGAAACTGCCACTCAATTGCGAGACAGTGGAACACTTTTATGGTTGAAGAGTCAACAAATCTTCAGCATCACCCCCAAGCTTTCTAGTTGCTGATGCTGTGTTGAGGAAAATATTGGTGGACCATGGCCATATGGGTCCCCTTCCCCCATCCTAATACCACTCTCTGTGCCCAGTTAATATAATCAGTGTCCCCTGTAATACCCAGCATAATGTAGCATGTGCAAGAAAATATAATAGTGTTAAATAGTTGTTAAAAAGTAACATAGAAACATAGAACATGATGGCAGAAAAGGGCCAGGGCCCATCTAGTCTGCCCACACTAATGGCCCACCCCCTAACTACCTCCATGAAGAGATCCCACATGCCAATCCCATCTTTTCTTAAAATCTGGCACGCTGCTGGCCTCAATTACCTGTTGTGGAAGATTGTTCTAGCGATCAACCACCCTTTTGGTGAAGAAATATTTTCTGGTTTCGCCATGAAATTTCCCACCCCTGATTTTCAACGGATGCTCTCTGCGTATGTCTGGTAGCGCTATAGAAATAATTAATAGTAGTAGTAGTAGCATAGAGAAACTGCCTCATTTTAGCAGCCAAGCAATTACTTAGCCAAGTTGAGTGCTTTGCTCCTTCCATTGTAATTTCAAATGTGAAACCAAAAGTATAAGCCAGCACAACAGTCTGCATTTCAACACACAAGACACTGCTGCCATTTTTAAAGAACCCAAATTCCCAATCTACCAAATGATAGCAGAACTCTAGTATTTATCTTTCTTCAAGACTAAGGAGAATCGCAGGGTCATAGTAACATAGTAACATAGTAGGTGACGGCAGATAAAGACCCGAATGGTCCATCCAGTCTGCCCAACCTGATTCAATTTAAATTTTTTTTTTTATTTTTTTTTCTTAGCTATTTCTGGGCGAGAATCCAAAGCTTTACCCGATACTGTGCTTGGGTTCCAACTGCCGAAATCTCTGTTAAGACTTACTCCAGCCCATCTACACCCTCCCAGCCATTGAAGCCCTCCCCTGCCCATCCTCCACCAAACGGCCATACACAGACACAGACCGTGCAAGTCTGCCCAGTAACTGGCCTAGTTCAATCTTTAATATTATTTTCTGATTCTAAATCTTCTGTGTTCATCCCACGCTTTTTTGAACTCAGTCACAGTTTTACTCTCCACCACCTCTCTCGGGAGCGCATTCCAGGCATCCACCACCCTCTCCGTAAAGTAGAATTTCCTAACATTGCCCCTGAATCTACCACCCCTCAACCTCAAATTATGTCCTCTGGTTTTACCATTTTCCTTTCTCTGGAAAAGATTTTGTTCTACGTTAATACCCTTCAAGTATTTGAACATCTGAATCATATCTCCCCTGTCTCTCCTTTCCTCTAGAGTATACATATTCAGGGCTTCCAGTCTCTCCTCATACGTCTTCTGGCGCAAGCCTCCTATCATTTTCGTCGCCTTCCTCTGGACCGTCTCAAGTCTTCTTATGCCTTTCGCCAGATACGGTCTCCAAAACTGAACACAATACTCCAAGTGGGGTACCAATGACCTGTACAGGGGCATCAACACCTTCTTCCTTCTACTGACTACGCCTCTCTTTATACAGCCCAGCATCCTTCTGGCAGCAGCCACTCCCTTGTCACACTGTTTTTTCGCCTTTAGATCTTCGGACACTATCACCCCAAGGTCCCTCTCCCCGTCCGTGCATATCAGCTTCTCTCCTCCCAGCATATACGGTTCCTTCCTATTATTAATCCCCAAATGCATTACTCTGCATTTCTTTGCATTGAATTTTAGTTGCCAGGCATTAGACCATTCCTCTAACTTTTGCAGATCCTTTTTCATATTTTCCACTCCCTCTTCGGTGTCTACTCTGTTACAAATCTTGGTATCATCTGCAAAAAGGCACACTTTTCCTTCTAACCCTTCAGCAATGTCACTTACATACATATTGAACAGGATTGGCCCCAGCACCGAACCCTGAGGGACTCCACTAGTCACCTTTCCTTCCTTCGAGCGACTTCCATTAACCACCACCCTCTGGCGTCTGTCCGACAGCCAGTTTCTGACCCAGTTCACCACTTTGGGTCCTAACTTCAGCCCTTCAAGTTTGTTCAACAGCCTCCTATGAGGAACTGTATCAAAGGCTTTGCTGAAATCCAAGTAAATTACATCTAGCATATGTCCTCGATCCAGCTCTCTGGTCACCCAATCAAAAAATTCAATCAGGTTCGTTTGGCACGATTTACCTTTTGTAAAGCCATGTTGCCTCGGATCCTGTAACCCATTGGATTCAAAGAAATACACTATCCTTTCTTTCATCAACACTTCCATTATTTTTCCAACAACTGAAGTGAGGCTCACCGGCCTGTAGTTTCCTGCTTCATCCCTGTGACCACTTTTATGAATAGGGACCACATCCGCTCTCCTCCAATCCCCAGGAATCACTCCCGTCTCCAGAGATTTGTTGAACAAGTCTTTAATAGGACTCGCCAGAACCTCTCTGAGCTCCCTTAGTATCCTGGGATGGATCCCGTCTGTTCCCATCGCTTTGTCCACCTTCAGTTTTTCAAGTTGCTCATAAACACCCTCCTCCGTGAACGGCGCAGAATCTACTCCATTTTCTCGTGTAACTTTGCCAGACAATCTCGGTCCTTCTCCAGGATTTTCTTCTGTGAACACATTTGCTTTCTCCTCATCACTCTCCACATATTTGTTCCCAGCATCTTTTAGCCTAGCAATTCCATTTTTTATCTTCCTCCTTTCACTAATATATCTGAAAAAATTTTTATCTCCCTTTTTTACATTTTTAGCCATTTGTTCTTCCGCCTGTGCCTTCGCCAAACGTATCTCTCTCTTGGCTTCTTTCAGTTTCACCCTGTAGTCCTTTCTGCTCTCCTCTTCTTGGGTTTTTTTATATTTCATGGCCGTCCTAGAGGCAATTTTTTTTACTTAGCCAATAGAAAGAACATCTTGCAACTAGTATGCACAGAGCTATGTGCAGGGAAAACTTGGAGTCCAATCATTCTATAAATTGATACTGCCTGGATAATAATAATAAAATCCAAACTTCAGTGGCAACACCTAAAGAAAGAACATAAGCATTATCATATTAAAACAGATTGATGGTCTATCAAACACCAAAACATGAAAGGCCAAATGGCCCATCTGCCCTTCTCTCAAGTCCAGTGTCCTCTAGGTCAAGATCCCCAAAGAGTAAATAAACTTTACGCTGTTTATCCCAGAAATAAGCAGTAGATTTTTCTTTTTTTTTTGTAAATCTTTATTCATTTTTACCTCTTACAAGTGTATCAATAAAATTGACAATTGAAATTTAAATACATCACTTGAACATCTATCATATTTAACAATAATACATAACATTTAATCCCTTCCCTCCCATCCCATCCTATGAAATATTCTTTTTACTTATCCAATCATTTAATAAACTCAGAATATCCCCCCACCCATCCCATCACTTGCATTGTACTTATAATGGAAAATGGTATCCATTCATTCTATTCATTACAATATATTGTCAATGGCACCCATATCTCTTTAAATTTGTTATAATTCCCTTTTTGTATGGTGATTGTTCTCTCCATCTTATGGGTGTGGCACAAAGCAGTAGATTTTTCCAAGTCTAACTTAAGAATGGCTGATGAACTTTACCTTTAGGAACTTCTTTCAGCCTTTTTAAAAACCTGCTGAGTTAGCTGCTTTTACCACATATTTTAGTAATGTATTCCAGACTTTAATTACATATTGTGAAAAAATATTTTCTCTTGTTTTAAATTTACAGCTTAGTAGTCTCATTGCATGATCCTAGTCCTAGTATTTTTGGAAAGAGTAAACAAATGACTCGCATCTATGCGTTCCACTCCACTCAGTATTTTATAGACCTCTATCATATTTCTCCTGAACCATCTCTTCTCCAAGCTGAAGAGCCCTAGCCGCTTTAGCCTTTCCTCAGAGATTTAAAAAAAAAAAAATTATTTCATCACTCTTCTCTGTACCTTTTCTAAATCTGCTACATCTTGACTACCAGAGCTACTGTAGCTCTTTTCCCTAACACTCATAATGCAATATTCATTTTCCTTTTTGAACAAGCTATAACATTTGTTTTATATTTCCCTATCTCGAAAACATTCTGGCAGGTGTATATTAGGAAGATCTTAATTCAGTCCTTTTACTCCCTCTCTCTGGAAGGACGAGGTGGCTCCCTGACCCTAGGTCGGTGCACAATTGGATATGTTTCATAGGCAGTGAAGAAAGGAAAGGAAGCTTGGTGTCTATATATTTTTCAGAGGTGTATCCCATGAAAATCTGATTTACACAGAAACCATTTTCTTTTTCAGAATCCCTAATATCACAAAGGAGCAATGAAAAGAAGGTTCTTCTAGAGGAAAAACCCAGGTAGGTAACTGGGAAGGGGGGAGGATATAAGGGAATAGCCAGAAGCAGCATATGCTCTGAACAAATGAACACAAATATAGGGAGTATAGGTCTGAGTATAGTCAATGCTATCTCTCACTCCTCCCATCTACCCTGCTGATCCACTTCATCAACCCCTGCCACCTTTTCTTCCTTCTCTGAAATCACTGAGGAGGAAACTGCACATTTTCTTTCCTCTTCCAACCTTACTATCTGTGCCTTTGTTCATATCCCCACCCAATTACTGATCAAATCTCTCCTACAGTTATCTCAACTATCTGCCATATCCTCAACCTATCGCTCTCCACTGCAACTGTACCCAACACCTTCAAAATCTGCTGTAGTTACGCCGCTCCTCAAAAAACTTTTGCTTGATCTTGCCTCTCAAATTATTGTCCCACCTCGTTCCTCCCCTTCTTATCCAAGCTACTAAAGCATGCTGTTCACCACTTCAACCGCACCATTATCTTAACTTTCTTTTGTCTCAAACTGTCCTCAATCCACTTCAAACCAGCTTTCATCCTCTTTATTCTACATAAACTGCCCTTGCTAGAGTCTCCAATGACCTGCTCCTGGTCAAATCCAAAGGCATCTACTCCGTCCTCATTTGGCATTTGACACTGTAAATCACTGCCTACTCATCAATATATTATCCTCATTTGGATTTCAGGATTCTCTTATCTCATGGTTTTCATCCTATCTTTCCCATTGCACTTTTAGCGTATGCTCTGGAGGAGCCTCCTTTGCTGACAATCCGCTATCGGTCGGTGTACTTCAGGGCTCTGTCCTGGGACCTCTTCTTTTCTTCCTTGGTGCTCTGATCTCCTCCCACGGCTTCCAGTACCATCTCTATATAGACGACTACAGCAATCCAGATCCAAGTCTCAGCCTGCCTGGCTGACATTGCTACCTGGATGTCTCTCTGCTATCTAAAATTAAACAAGGCCAAGACTGAACTCATCTTTCCTTCTAAACTTTCCTCTCTACTTCCTCCATTCTCCATTTTGGTGGATAATGCTGTCTTCCTCCCTGTCTCGACGGCTCACAACCTTGGGATCATCTTTGACTTATCTCTTTTCTTCTCTTTCCATATCCAACAGATCACCAAAACTTGTTGTTTCTCTCTCTATAACATCACTAAAATCCAGACTTTCCTGTCTGAACATGCAGCCAAGTCCCTCATCCATGCTCTCGTCACCTCTCACCTAGATTATTGCAACTTGCTTCTCAAAGGTCTTCCACTATGCCATCTCTCCCCCCACTTCAATCAGTCCAAAATTCTGCTGCACGGCCCATATTCCTCCAGGGTCATTATGCTCACATTATCCCTCTTCTCAAGTCGCTTCACTGGTTCTCTGTCTGTTTCTGTGTAAAGTTCAAGCTCCTCTTACTGACCTACAAGTGTATCCACTCTGCGGCTCCTCAGTATGTCTCCTCATACCCTGCCCCGGGAACTTTAATCGTCTGTTCCCTTCTCCTCTATTGCCAACTGCCAACTCTGTCCCTTCTGCCTTGCTGCATCACACGCCTGGAACAAACTGCCTGACTCAATTCATCAGGCACCGTATTTGGTGGTATTCAAATCCGGGCTTAAAGCCCACTTCTTTAAAGCCACTTCCTCTGTAGTCTGTTACCTTTTCTACCTCATCATTCCCTCTGTAATTCCATACCTAAGCATACATAGATTCACCATTTGTCCTGTATGTCTGTCATTAGATTGCAAGCTCTTTCGAGCAGGGACTGTCTCTTGCGTGTTTAATGTAGTGCTAAAGAAATAATAAATAGCAGTAGTATCCAGTCTGTCCAACAGTCACATTATCAAGGCAATGTTGAACCAACAATCCATAAGAACATAACAATAACCACATTGGGTCAGACCAATGGTTCATCCAGCCCAGTTTCCTGTTTCCAACAGTGGCTAATCCAGGCCACAGTATCTGGCAGAAACCCAAATAGTAGTAACATTTCATGCTACCAATCCCAGGGCAAGCAGTGGCTTCCCCGTGTCTGTCCGTGTTTCCTCCAGGAACTTGTCCAAATCTTTCTTGAATTCAGCTACGCTAACTGTTGTAACCACAACCTCTGGCAACGAGTTCCAGAGCTTAACTCTTCTTTGGAAAAAAAAAAATTCTTCCTATTGGTTTTAAAAGTATTCCCATGTAATTTCATTGAGTGCTTTTTGAAAGATTATTACATTTTACATGCAAAGTTCCACTATAACAACATAAGAACATAAGAAGTTGCCTCTGCTGAGGCAGACCAGAGGTCCATCCTGCTCAGCGGTCCGCTCCCGCGGTGGCCCATCAAGCCCATTGCCTGAGTAGTGGTATATATCTATCTATACCCTTCAATCCCTTTTTCTTCTAGGAATCTATCCAAACCTTCTTTGAAACCATTTAATGTGTTCCTGTCTACCACAGCCTCTGGAAGCGCGTTCCATGTATCCACCACCCTCTGAGTGAAGAAGAACTTCCTAGCATTTGTTCTAAACCTGTCCCCTTTCAGTTTCTCCGAGTGCCCCCTTGTACTTGTGGTGCCCCTTAATTTGAAAAATCTGTCCCTGTCTACTTTTTCTATGCCTTTCAGGATCTTAAAGGTTTCTATCATGTCTCCTCTAAGTCTCCGCTTTTCCAGGGAGAAGAGTCCTAGCTGCTTTAATCTGTCGGTATATGGGAGATTTTCCATTCCCTTTATCAGTTTAGTCGCTCTTCTCTGTACCCCCTCTAGTACCGCCATGTCCTTCTTGAGGTGCGGCGACCAGTACTGGACACAGTACTCCAGATGCGGCCGCACCATTGCACGATACAGCGGCATGATGACTTCCCTCGTCCTGGTCGTGATACCCTTCTTAATGATACCCAACATTCTGTTAGCTTTCCTTGAGGCCGTGGCACACTGCGCCGATGCCTTCAGTGTTGCGTCTACCATCACTCCCAGGTCTCTCTCTAGGTTACTGACCCCTAGTGGTGTTCCCCCCATTTTGTAAGTGAACATCGGGTTCTTTTTCCCCACATGCATGACCTTGCATTTCCCTACGTTGAAGCTCATTTGCCATTTTTCGGCCCACTTTTCCAGCTGCGTTAGATCCTTTTGGAGATCTTCGCAGTCTTCCCTCGTTTGAGCCCTGCTGTATAGTTTGGTGTCATCTGCAAATTTTATGACCTCACACTTGGTTCCCGCTTCTAGGTCGTTTATGTAGATATTGAACAGGAGCGATCCCAGCACCGACCCCTGTGGAACTCCGCTCGTGACCCCTTTCCAGTCCGAGTAGTGGCCCTTTACGCCAGCCAGTTTTTGATCCATCGGTGGACCTCCCCTTGCACCCCGTGGTTCCATATCTTTTTGAGCAGTCTCTCGTGTGGTACCTTGTCGAAGGCTTTTTGGAAGTCGAGGTAAATGATATCTATAGATTCCCCTTTATCCACCTGGCTGTTCACCCCCTCAAAGAAGTACAATAAGTTTGTGAGGCAAGACCTACCCTTGCAGAAGCCATGCTGACTCGGTTTTAGCTGCACATTGTTTTCGATATATTCACAGATGCTGTCCTTAATCAGTGCCTCCATCATCTTTCCCGGGACTGAGGTCAGGCTCACCGGCCTGTAGTTTCCTGGGTCGCCCCTTGAGCCCTTCTTGAAGATGGGCGTGACATTTGCTATTTTCCAGTCTTCCGGGATCTCTCCGGTTTTTAGGGATAGGTTGCATATTTGTCGGAGTGGCTCCGCTATTTCGTTTTTTAGTTCCTTGAGTACCCTTGGGTGAATGCCGTCCGGACCTGGCAATTTGTCGCTTTTTAGTCTGTCTATCTGCTTGAGTACATCCTCTTTGCTTACCTTTAAATTGACCAGCTTATCATTTTGGTCTCCTATTACGATTTCCTCGGGTTACGGAATGTTGGTTGTATTCTCCCTCGTGAAGACTGACGTGAAGAACTCATTTAACTTGTCAGCTATCTCTTTCTCTTCTTTTACTACTCCCTTTCTATCTCCATCATCCAATGGTCCCACTTCTTCTCTTGCCGGTTGCTTCCCCTTGACGTATCTGAAGAAAGACTTGAAGTTTGTTGCTTCCTCTGCCAGTCTCTCTTCGTATTCCCTTTTTGCTTTTCTAACCAGTCGGTGACACTCCTTCTGGTGTTCTTTGTGCACTTTTTGGTTCTCCTCTGATTGGTCTTTTTTCCATTTTCTGAATGATGCTTTTTTGTCGCTTATCGCCTTCTTCACTGCATTTGTTATCCACACTGGGTTTTTTGTTCTATTTTTTTTGCACCCTTTCCTGAACTTGGGGATGTACAGGTTTTGTGCTTCATGCACAGACCCCTTGAGTAAGGTCCAGGCTTTTTCTACGGATTCCATCTTTCCTATGTTGCCTTTGAGTTTCTTTCCCACCATTTCCCTCATGGCATCATAATTTCCTTTTTTGAAGTTGAGTGCCGTCGTTGTGGTTCTTTTCCCCTTTGATGATCCAATTTCTAGCCTGCACTGGATCGTTTTGTGATCGCTGTTAACTAGCGGGGCTAATACCGCCACCTCCTTTGCTTGCCCCCCTAGTCCGTTGAAGATTAGGTCAAGAGTGGCATCGCCCCGTGTTGGTTCCGTGACCAATTGCTCCATGAAACAGTCCCTCGTGACCTCTAGGAATTTGGTCTCCCTTGCGCAGTTTGAGTGTCCAATACTCCAGTCTATCCCAGGATAGTTGAAGTCCCCCATCACCACCACATTTCCGCTTCTGCATACCTGCCTCAGTTCAGCCTCCATGTACTGGTCGATTTCTTCCGGTTGTCCAGGTGGGCGGTAGTACAGACCCAATTTAATGTCTGCCCCAGTTCCTCCCTGTAGCTTAACCCATAGTGATTCCAAGCCATCCGCCCGTACTGTTGTTTCCATCCTGGCTGAGGGTATGGAGTCTTTTATGTACAGCGCTATTCCTCCACCCTTTTTATGTGTCCTGTCTCTCCTGTATAGTTTGTACCCTGGTATGGCCACATCCCACTGATTGTCCTCAGTCCACCATGTTTCTGTAACTCCAATTATGTCCAGGTCCTTTTTGCTGGCAATGATTTCTAGTTCACCCATTTTGGCTCTTAGGCTCCTAGCATTTGTGTATAGGCAGTTTAAGACCCAGGTTTTTGCCCTCTCTTTTGGTTGTCTTACCCTTCCCCCCCCCCGAGATATGCAAGACCTGTACTCAGATGATATGAATATGATCTAAAATACCCATGTTCTTTACTTGATTTCAATTCTGTTATTCTCTAAGTATACTTGGAGTCGATTTCTCAGTCCACAATCACCTCCATGTCCAAAGAAAGCTCTTATATCAAATTACATTTTTTTTCAATTTCTTCCGGACCTCAGCAACACTACTCACCACTCAAATACTCTCATAGCAGCAAAGCTTTGTGTGTCCTATCATCATTGATCCATTAATATCAGGTATTTAATCATTCTCTCCTTTTTTTTCTATCAAACAGTAATCGTTACCTTATTTAACTATTTTAAACTGAAAAGTTAACTTTACTTCTCTTTTAGCTGTTTTAATAACATGATCTGGAAAGGCTGGATCCAACATCTTTCACATAAAGGTTTTTCAAGGATCCTTCCCCAGAAACAAACAGAAAACATTAAATATTTTCTTTCTCCTTCAATATTTCAGTTAAAAACTTATGCAAAACACATACCAAAGCCATCCCTTGTCACCTGACCTTACCTGCCTTATTGAGTCAAGACAGTCTAAAAGGGAGAGAATGATTATGTACCCAATGACGATAGAACACATACAGCTTGAAGAAAGCCACAGCATGATGGCTAAAACATCAATTCTTTCTACACAGCCGAGGTAAGACACGGAAACTTGCTACAATCATGACGCCAGCCACGGAAGCCTAAGAGAACACATACAGCTTTGCCACTATGAGAGTGGTGAGTGGTATTGCTGAGGTCTGGAAGAATTTGAAAAGAAATGTAATTTGATATAGGAGCTTTCTTTGGACTTGGAGGTGATTGTGGATGTATTACTATGGTATGCAAGATGCAGACTTGCTCCTGATTTATCCTTGCCATTATCAGGACTCAGATCATAAATAAGTCTGTCCTACAGAGGTGTCATCAAAACCTACCCAGCCCATCCTGATCTGTCTTCCCACATACAGGATATAAGTTTGTCCAGCATGGGCTACACAGCCTCACTGCTGGAGTTGTCATCAGAGCTAATTCCAGCCCATCGTGATCTGTCTGGTGCTTCAATATTGTTTTCGGTCGCTAGAGACAGCCAGGCTACCTGGAATTCTGTAGAACTTGTCTGTCCTGTACGATTGAAAATGTGATGGTGAAATAGCATCTCCCACCCCACCCCCCAATTTGCTGATGACACAAAGTTGTTAAATCACAAGAGGATTGTGAAAAATTGCAAAAGGACCTTGGGAGACTGGGCATCAAAATGCGTATGATGTTTAATGTGAGCAAGTGCAAAGTGATGCCTGTGGGGAAAGAGGAACCCAAACTATAGCTATGTGATGTTGGGTTCTGTGTTAGGAGTCACTGCCCATGGGCGTGGCTTAGCGTGCACACAAAATGGCCGTGTGATCGCAGCGCTCCTCTTACCTGGGCAACCGTTGAATAAATAAAGATTTTCCTTTTAAACTGTTTTCGGCTGAAAACATCGGAGAGGACAGCGGGAGCATGGCGAGCACCCGACAGAGTAAGAGTGAAACCGGAGGGGCTGTGAAAAGGCAGAAGCAGGATCAAATTACCCCGAGTAAGGTTCCGCTTCCTGCTGATGTATCAGAGGAGTTAAGCAAAGCTGAAGTTATGGGGGAACTGAGGCAAATCAAACAAATGCTGACAGAGACTGTGAGTAATATGGCAGAACTGAAGGAAGAAATCCTGAATATACACAGACAAATGGAAGTAGCTAATAAAAGAACAACAGAGTTAGAAGTTAAAATGGAGAGAAAAAGATGCAAAAATGACAGTTTGGAAATAATTCAATTGAAAAGTCAGCTGGAAGATTACGAAAACCGTGGAAGAAGAAAGAATATAAAACTTTTTGGAATACAGGAAAATTTGGAAGGGAAAAATGCAATACAGTTTTTAGAAAATTTAATTCCTAGATTATTGCAGTTGGATTTCAAACAGCCTTTGGAAATAGAACGGGCGCAAAGGATTCCAATAAAGAGTCTGGAAAATCAAGGGAGACCAAGACCATTAATATTCAAGATGTTAAGATACCAGCAAGCAATAGAAAAGATAAAAACTTAAACTATAAAGGATCCAAAATATGGTTTTTACCAGACTTTGCTAAAAATACAGCAAATATTGGGAAGAAATTCCTTGATCTGAGATCTCAATTAAAGGAAAAAGGATATAAGTATGGGTTATATTACCCAGCAAAAATGAGGGTATCTTGTGGGGATAAATCTTTGTATTTTGTTGATCCGGAAAAACTAAAGACCTTTCTTTCAAAATCAGAACCTATGTCATTTTAGCACAATGGGTGTTGAAATGAAGGGATAAATACTAAGACTGGATTGGTGGATATTGAACAAAAAATTAAATATAAAGAACTATGGGACTTTTGTTTGTTGGAAAAAGAAGAATATGCAACAAAGAACAGGAAATAAAAATGAACAAGTGAAAAAGAAAATAAAAGAATGTAAAGAAGAAAGAAGGATAGACTGGAAAGACATTAAAGTGAAGTTATTAGACTGAAAGATGGATGGTTGGAGTAAAGAATGAACAAGAAGGATTAAAGGACTGGACAAATTAACACAAAAGGAAAAGTGAAGACTGAATAGGAAAATAAATAGATGTGAAGGAGAAAGCAGGACTGATAGACTAAAAGGATATTATATAAAAAAAAAAAATGAATGACAATGGGCAGTCAAAAGTCTTTAAGAGTGGATGGATGGAGATAAGAAATAAATATGAAAGTTCAGTTTATTTAATAAGTCAGAAAAGGAGAAAGTAAAGAATGAAAGGACAATAAGGAAAAGATTGCAGAATGGACTAATGATAGAAAGGACAAGTTATATGATATTTAAATGCAAGTAAAGGAAAGGAAAATGAATAATATAAAAGAAAGATACATAAGAATTTATTGGTAGCTGAAGGAATGTAAAGATTGATGTTGTGATAATATAGTTTTAAAAAGATTGGATTTAATTTGGAGAAGAGGAAATATAAAAAGGGGGGAAAAATTATTTTGAAAATGAAATACAAATGTTTAAATACAAATAGAGGATAAAAACTTATAAAATTGAAGGTTTTTTTTAACAGAAATATATGAAGAGATGGATATTTGTTGTTGGATATTAAAAGGAGGATAGGAGAAGATGGATTAGATAATATAAGATATAGGAAAATGATACTTTTTATTAAATATATGACTATGATAGAATTTTCTTGAATGAAATAAAATGTTGGGGGAATGAATTAGAGATTGGTGAAATGATAAAAACGCATTAATGGAATGTTAGGAAATAAATATGGTTATGTGACTAAGGGTTAAATAATAGATAGAGAAATTAATTACTTTAAAATGGAAAAAAAAAAAGAAAAAAGGTTTTATGATTAGAAGAGAGATATAATTAGATATATTGTGGAGAGGTAGTGAGTTTGTCTCAATAAAGGATAAAGGGGTTATTAATAAATATTGGTTGCCTGGGGGGGAGGGGGGAAGTTGGGATTACTGTCCAATGTGTGTCCTTAAGCAGTCATTATATTGGGGAGGGAGGGGTGGGAAGAAGGTGGGTATTAAAGATATTACTAGGATGATTAAGGAAAAGATTAATAAGGGATTGGGTAATTTGGAGGTAAGAATGTGTGCCATGGGGAGAAGTTTTTTAGATCTTAGTTATGGAAGAAGGGAAGAGGAAGATTATGATAAGGAGTATAAAATATATTATGTCTTTTAAGATATTTTCTATTAATGTCAATGGCCTGAATCATGTAATCAAAAGGAAAAAGGTATTATCATTTTTAAAGAAGCAAAACGCGGATGTTTATTGTCTGCAGGAGACCCATCTTAATATAAAGGAATCACAGAAACTAACGGGTGGGTGGGTGAAAGAATGTTTTTTTGCTCCAGCAGAGGGTAAAAAAGCAGGAGTAGCAGTTCTTATAAATAAAAAGTGTATGGCCAATTTTAAGATAGTAAATTCGGACCCACATGGAAGATGGCTACATGTTGATAAAAGTATGGGAAATAATGCCCTGGCGTTGTTCAATATATATGCCCCTAATTTGAATCAATCAGAATTCTTTAAAAAATTGCAGAGTATGTTGTTACCACTGGCTGCTTCTAATTTAGTGGTGGCTGGAGATTTTAATGCTGTAATGGATCCATTAATGGATAAAAAACCAGGTAAAAGTATAAAATCTTTAGGTTTAGATAATTTGGTTCAATCATGTGATTTGAAGGATATATGGCGTATTCTTCATTTTAATGATCAGGAATTTTCATTTTGTTCACAGGTTCATAAATCATTTTCAAGAATAGATTATATTTTTATTTCATCACATAAGGTGCAGCAAGTGATTAAGGCTTCCATTGATCCCATTATCATTTCGGATCATGCGGGAGTATGGATAGATTTACAATTAGATCAATTAGAAAATAGAAGACCTCTTTGGAGATTTGATAATGCATTGCTTGTGGATGAAAAATTTTTGGAAAATTTTAAAACACAAATTAGTGATTTATTTCAAATTAATTTAGTGGAAGATACATTGTGTCTGATTAGGTGGAGAAGGGAGGGGCTCTGTTTTACTTCTAAGGTTAATTGCATTATCTTTGGGACATTGCTGAAACAAGGCTGCCCTGTGAACTTCTAAAAGCTAAATTACTCAGCATTTCATATTCTGCTCTTTTCACTGGTTTTCAGCATTATATCTGCTTAATTTCTCTTCTCCCTGTTTCTTACTAAAAAAAATATAAAAAAGCACAAAATAATAAATCCTTCTCTTTCCTCTGTTAAATCTTATTTCCTCTTCCTGCATTTTTGTTCAAAATACTGTGTTTTAGGTGGTATAGAGCCTATATTTCTGGTGCCTGTGGCTCAGGGTGACTAAAGTAGGGAAAATCCTGTTATAAATCCTGTGTTTTAGGGTAGCACTGATAGAACCTGCATTTTTGTTTAAAATACTGTGTTTTAGGTGGTATAGAGCCTATATTTCTGCCTTACTTGTAGTCTTACTTATAGTCCCACCAACCCCAAGGACCACTATTCATATATAGAGACCCATATAATCAGGACTACTCAAATCAAGTCACTTCACAACCAATCAAGATGACCTTTATTCTATGCATCACTGTGGTGCTTTAATTCCAAGACATACTATTTGGAGGCTTAAGGCTTACCCCATCTGTCTTCAACTTGCCAGTATTAAGGAGGAGCTCTGCAAACTTAAACAGGAATTGAATACAATTAAAGCAGCT
This sequence comes from Geotrypetes seraphini, assembly GCF_902459505.1. Taxonomy (NCBI): domain Eukaryota; kingdom Metazoa; phylum Chordata; class Amphibia; order Gymnophiona; family Dermophiidae; genus Geotrypetes; species Geotrypetes seraphini. Next base: position 269,626,817 of record NC_047088.1, on the reverse strand, counting down.
TCCATCACTCCACAAAATCATACCAACTTACCACCTCTACCTCAAAGAATAAAACAGCCCAGGAATAAATGGGTCACAGTAGGCTCAGGAAGACTGCGACATGTAACTCAGAAACATCCACCTTCACTAATATTACCTCTACAGAATTCCTTCGCTCCACTAGGGCACTGCGATACTCAGGAAAACAGAAGGGAGGTGGGACTTGAACCAATGAAGGAAACTCAAGAGAACAAGAGCACCCTAAGTACAAATAAAAAAGCCAAAACCAGAAAACTATTACTGTTGGGGGATTCCATCATCAGAGGCATTAACCTTGGAACACAGGGCGAGGAGACCAAAATAGTGAAATGTCTTCCAGGATCCTCAATTACCAGGAGTTCCAGGCAAATACTGACTATAATTAAGGAAGAAACTAAGGATTTTAACACTGATGTTGTTATCTATCTGGGAACAAATGACCTGGCAAACAACTCCACACTTGCAGCACAGAAAGCTTTTCGGGAGCTTGGTGAGGGCGTGAAACCTTTTGTAAAGACTTTAGCTTTTTCTGAAATACTGCCTGCATATGGAAAAGGAGAGCAAAGAGTGAAAAACACAGAGGACTTTAATAGATGGCTCAGAGCCTGGTGTCATCAAGAAGGCTCATAGGAGGATGGGGAAATACATGGAAGGACAAGAAGCTATATTGCACTGATGGGCTACATATTACTACAGCAGGAAAAAGAAACCTTGCAGAGAAATTTAGACAATATTTTTCTAGGCATTTAAACTAGAAGGTGGGGGTGGTGTATGTACGAAGGACAATTATAGAGACCATCCCCGGCAAAAGAAAAGATGTGATAGTAGTAAAGGCTGCAACATAAGCAATATCAGCAACTCATTTCTTAGTATTGCAACGGAAAGTGAAACGACACAAAAATCCATACGAAAAAGGAGATTATCGCTGAAAAATAGCTGGAAAGCGATGACCACAAATGCTCGCAGTCTAAGCAACAAAGTTCATGATCTGCAAGCCCTGATATTAGAGGCAGATCTAGATATTGTTGCTATCACAGAGACATGGTTCAGTGAATCACATGGATGGGATGCAAACATACCGGGATATAATCTTTTTAGGAAGGACAGAGATGGTCATAAATGTGGAGGAGTAGCTCTCTATGTAAAGATCAATATCCAAGCGACCGAAATGCAAGGGACCTGGGATCAGGAAGAAGCGATATGGATTGCTCTGAAAAGAGAAGATGGAACTTCTATCTACGTGGGTGTAGTCTACAGACCTCCGACTCATTCACAGCAAATTGATAAGGATCTGATTGTGGATATCCAAAAGTTTGGAAGGAAAGAGGAGGTTCTGCTGTTGAGAGATTTCAACCTGCCGGATGCGGACTGGAATGTTCCGTCTGTGGAATCGGAAAGAAGTAGGGAGATTGTGGATGCCTTTCAAGAGGCTCTGCTCAGACAAATGGTGACGGAACCCACAAGGGAAAAAGCGATATTGGATTTGGTCCTCACAAATGGAGAGAATATCTCTAATGTTCGAGTGGGTGCTCACCTGGGTAGTAGCGATCATCAAACGGTTTGGTTTGATATAACGGCTAAAGTGGAGAGCGGCCGCACGATACTTAAAGTCCTAGATTTCAAACGTACGGACTTTAATGCAATGGGAAAGTACCTGAAGAAAGAGCTGTTAGGATGGGAGGACATAAGAGAAGTGGAAAGACAGTGGTCTAAGCTGAAAGGAGCGATAAAAATGGCTACGGACCTTTATGTGAAGAAAATCAATAAAAACAAGAGAAAAAGGAAGCCGATATGGTTCTCCAACCTAGTGGCTGAGAAAATAAAGGCGAAAGAGTTGGCGTTCATGAAATATAAAAAAACCCAAGAAGAGGAGAGCAGAAAGAACTACAGGGTGAAACTGAAAGAAGCCAAGAGAGAGATACGTTTGGCGAAGGCACAGGCGGAAGAACTAATGGCTAAAAATGTAAAAAAGGCAGATAAAAATTTTTTCAGATATATTAGTGAAAGGAGGAAGATAAAAAATGGAATTGCTAGGCTAAAAGATGCTGGGAACAAATATGTGGAGAGTGATGAGGAGAAAGCAAATGTGCTAAACAAATACTTCTGTTCTGTGTTCACAGAAGAAAATCCTGGAGAAGGACCGAGATTGTCTGGCAAAGTTACACGAGAAAATGGAGTAGATTCTGCGCCGTTCACGGAGGAGGGTGTTTATGAGCAACTTGAAAAACTGAAGGTGGACAAAGCGATGGGACCAGACGGGATCCATCCCAGGATACTAAGGGAGCTCAGAGAGGTTCTGGCGAGTCCTATTAAAGACTTGTTCAACAAATCTCTGGAGACGGGAGTGATTCCTGGGGATTGGAGGAGAGCGGATGTGGTCCCTATTCATAAAAGTGGTCACAGGGATGAAGCAGGAAACTACAGGCCGGTGAGCCTCACTTCAGTTGTTGGAAAAATAATGGAAGTGTTGCTGAAAGAAAGGATAATGTATTTCCTTGAATCTAATGGGTTACAAGATCCGAGGCAACATGGCTTTACAAAAGGTAAATCGTGCCAAACGAACCTGATTGAATTTTTTGATTGGGTGACCAGAGAGCTGGATCGAGGACATATGCTAGATGTAATTTACTTGGATTTCAGCAAAGCCTTTGATACAGTTCCTCATAGGAGGCTGTTGAACAAACTTGAAGGGCTGAAGTTAGGACCCAAAGTGGTGAACTGGGTCAGAAACTGGCTGTCGGACAGACGCCAGAGGGTGGTGGTTAATGGAAGTCGCTTGAAGGAAGGAAAGGTGACTAGTGGAGTCCCTCAGGGTTCGGTGCTGGGGCCAATCTTGTTCAATATGTATGTAAGTGACATTGCTGAAGGGTTAGAAGGAAAAGTGTGCCTTTTTGCAGATGATACCAAGATTTGTAACAGAGTAGACACCGAAGAGGGAGTGGAAAATATGAAAAAGGATCTGCAAAAGTTAGAGGAATGGTCTAATGCCTGGCAACTAAAATTCAATGCAAAGAAATGCAGAGTAATGCATTTGGGGATTAATAATAGGAAGGAACCGTATATGCTGGGAGGAGAGAAGCTGATATGCACGGACGGGGAGAGGGACCTTGGGGTGATAGTGTCCGAAGATCTAAAGGTGAAAAAACAGTGTGACAAGGCAGTGGCTGCTGCCAGAAGGATTCTGGGCTGTATAAAGAGAGGCGTAGTCAGTAGAAGGAAGAAGGTGTTGATGCCCCTGTACAGGTCATTGGTGAGGCCCCACTTGGAGTATTGTGTTCAGTTTTGGAGACCGTATCTGGCGAAAGACGTAAGAAGACTTGAGGCGGTCCAGAGGAGGGCGACGAAAATGATAGGAGGCTTGCGCCAGAAGACGTATGAGGAGAGACTGGAAGCCCTGAATATGTATACCCTAGAGGAAAGGAGAGACAGGGGAGATATGATTCAGACATTCAAATACTTAAAGGGTATTAACGTAGAACAAAATCTTTTCCAGAGAAAGGAAAATGGTAAAACCAGAGGACATAATTTGAGGTTGAGGTGTGGTAGATTCAGGGGCAATGTTAGGAAATTCTACTTTACGGAGAGGGTGGTGGATGCCTGGAATGCGCTCCCGATTGAGGTGGTGGGGAGTAAAACTGTGACTGAGTTCAAAGAAGCTTGGGATGAACACAGAAGATTTAGAATCAGAAAATAATATTAAAGATTGAACTAGGCCAGTTACTGGGCAGACTTGTACGGTCTGCGTCTGTGTATGGCCGTTTGGAGGAGGATGGGCAGGGGAGGGCTTCAATGGCTGGGAGGGTGTAGATGGGCTGGAGTAAGTCTTAACAGAGATTTCGGCAGTTGGAACCCAAGCACAGTACCGGGTAAAGCTTTGGATTCTCGCCCAGAAATAGCTAAGAAGAAAAAAAAAAAAAAAATTTAAATTGAATCAGGTTGGGCAGACTGGATGGACCATTCGGGTCTTTATCTGCCGTCATCTACTATGTTATATGTTATACATCTATTGAAAATGTATGGGACGCTTTTAAAGCGACTATGAGAGGTCATATTATATCATATTCGGCTTTTGTTAGGAAACAGATTAAAAAACAGTATATAGAGTTAGAAAAAGAAATTAAAATACTAGAAGCTAAATTGGTAAGCAAATGGGAACATGAGATATTGCAAGCTCTTTTGAAAGCAAAAGGTAAATATAATGAATTAGCTTCAAAAATGATAAGAAGAGATTTGTTTTCCAAACAGACAGTGTATTATGGACATTCTAATAAGGCGGGAAGATTATTGGCAAATTATCTTAAAGCAAAAAAAAGAAGAACTAACATTAATGGGATAAAAGATGATAATGGTATAATAACAAATCAAACAAATATAATATTAAAACAATTTTTAAAATTTTATAAGGACTTGTATTCTTCTGAGCCTTATTTGGAGAGGCAAAAGGATGGTAAAAATTTTTTAGATTTAATTATTGGACCTAAGGTTCCTGATCATATAAAACGGAGTTTAGATGAACCTATATCGCTAAAAGAATTAGAAACAGCATTGAGGTCTCTTAGAGTTGGATCCACTCCAGGTGGTGATGGATATACAGTAGAATTTTATAAAACATTTCAAAGTGTCCTTTCCCCATATTTACTAAATTTATATCAGACACAACTTATAAAAGGTGATATTAAAGGTACTATGGCTGAATCAGTAGTAATTGTTTTGCCTAAGCCAAATAAAGATCCTACTTTGGTTTCGAACTACAGGCCTATATCTTTAATAAATGTGGATAATAAACTTTTGGTGAAAATTTTGGCTTTGAGATTAGCCAAAGCTCTCCCACATATTATAGATACGCACCAGACTGGTTTTGTTGCTAAAAGACACTCCACTAATAACTCTAGATTATTGTTCCATATGTTAAATTTATCAAAAAATTTGGATGAAGCGGCTTTTACAGTTTCTTTGGATGCAGAAAAAGCGTTTGATAGGGTAGAATGGAATTTTATGTATCAGGCTTTAGATTGGTTTGGTATAGGTTCTGGATTTATACAAATGATAAAAACATTGTATAGCTTCCCGGTTGCAAGATTAAATATCAATAATATGTTATCTGAGGGTTTCCAATTGCAGAGGGGAGTTAGACAAGGTTGTCCTTTATCTCCTTTGTTATTTGATATTGTATTAGAACCCTTATTGTTAGCAATACAACAAGCAAAGGGGATACAGGGTATTCCATATTCTGATATGGAATATAAAATTTCGGCATATGCGGATGATATTCTACTTTATTTGAGGAATCCAGAGTCTACCTTAACTTGTCTATTGGAATTAATTGATATATTTGGCAAATTTTCAGGTTATAAAATTAACTGGAGTAAGTCTGAACTTATACCTTTAAATGTTTATTGTGTAAAAGGACTATTTGACGCTTTTCCGTTCATATGGAAGGAAGAAGGATTTAAATATCTTGGTATTCAAGTTAAAAATGCAATTGAGGATACAGTAAAGGAAAATGAAAAATTTGTATTAAAAAGAGTTTCAGAGTTATGTGAGCAATGGAATCCGTTACATCTTTCTTGGTGGGGGAGAGTTCAAACTATTAAAATGATGATCTTGCCTGTAGTTTGCTACCAAATGAGTATGATACCTATTTATTTTCAGGGGTCCTTTTATAAAAAGCTTAATAGCATTTTAACGAAATTTATTTGGCTTGGTAAAACGCATAGAATAGCTTTGGTATCTTTGCAAAAATCAATTAAGGAGGGAGGGGTAAATTTTCCAAATTTTTATAGGTACCATCAAGCCTATATTTTACGTCAGGGTATGTATTGGATCCTCCCAGAACTGATAGATAATGCACCGGATTGGTTATATTTGGAATGGCGCCTTATGTTTCCCCTAAATTTAGTTCATCTTCCAAGTATCAACATGCCTAGAAGATACAGAGAAAATAAGATATTAATGAATACTTGGAAAACGTTGAGGTTTATTAGTAAATTAACACCTGTCCCAATAAACAAGTCAACTAATCAGTCTTTATGGATAAACTCCAAGATTAAAATTGGCGGAGCTCAAATCCTTTGGAAGGAATGGATTATTGCAGGCATTAGATCTCTGAATGATGTTATTTCGGAAGGTAAACTGCTGGAATTTTCACAATTGCAACATAGATTTGGTCTTAGTAAAAAACAAAGTTTTAAATGGTTGCAATTGAAGCAGGCCATTCAGGTTGGGTTCCCTGAATGGAAAACATTGAATAATCAATATAGTTTAGAGTTCTTATGCTTCCAAGCAGACTTCCTAGGGCATCAAGCCGCATTGTGGTATAAATTAATATCTGGATATTTGAATAAAAAAACAAAAAATGGTCTAAGAGACATTTGGAGCATTGAGATTAAGCATCAAATTACTGCATCTCAATGGCCACTAATTTGGTCTTGGAGAATGAGATGTACAGTGTCAGCATCTGAGACAAACTTGGTTCTTTTTATTACATAGAGCTTTTTGGACCCCTACATGTTTGCAAAAATTAGATAGTTCTAAGTCCAATAAATGCTGGCACTGTAATCTGGAACCTGGGACGTTGGATCATTTACTATATCATTGTCCCTACATTAAAAGTTTTTGGAATGCAATTTGGCCACAAATTAATAAATTGATGGAAAATCATGTAGCAATATCATATGATACAGTGTTATTTGGAATGATGATGAGAAAAAAAAGTCAAATTTCACCAGAAAATAACAAGCTTTTACTAGTCATGACAGGGGTTGCCATTCAGCATATAACCAATAACTGGAAGAATCATAGTAACCTTAATTATACATTTTGGTGGAATACAATTTGTCATATATTCAAAATGGAAAGAGTAATAGCAATACAAAGAGGGACATATCCTAAATTTATAAAAATATGGGGGCCATTGACAAAGTATTGTACTGAATGAATAGTAGGATTTATCTTCTTCTTTTCCTCTTTTTCTTGTCTTCTTTATGGCACACATGGAGGGGGGTAGTGAAAATAATTTTACATAACATGTTATAATATGGTATACAATATGTATAAGGTGATTGGAAAGTACTTGAAGGGTGGGGGGTGGGAGAGGGGATTAAAAAAAAATTTGTTCAGAATATTATGTAATAGATATAAAAGTGATATTGTGTATTCATTAGTTGTAACTCAATATTTTGTACACTTCATGTAAAATATGAAAATGAATAAAGAATTATAAAAAAAAAAGGAGTCACTGCCCATGAAAAGGATCTAGGTGTCATTGATGAGGATACATTGAAACCCTCAGCTCAATGTGTGGTGGCGGCCAAGAAAGCAAATAGAATGTTAGCAATTATCATGAAAGGAATGGAAAACAAAGATGAAAATGTTATGGCTGCAACTCGAATACTGTGTGCAGTTCTGGTCACCGTATCTCAAAAAAGATATAAAATTAGAAAAGATACAGAGAAGGACAATGAGGAAAAGCTAAAGCAGCTAGGGCACTTCAGCTTGGAGTGGAAAGAGTAGATGTAAATCACTTGTTCACTCTTTCCAAAAATACTAGGACTAGAGGGCATGAAATGAAGCTACAAACTGGAGAAAACATTTCTTCACACAACGTGTAATTAAAGTCTGAAATTTGTTGCCAGAGAATAATAATAATAACTTTATTTTTCTATACCGCCATAGTCAGATTGACTTCTAGGCGGTTTACATAGAAAGAAGGCTGGACAATCAGCGAATTCCACAGTGTGAGAGGAAGACGTTACATAATACATTGGGGGTGTAAGGGGAAAGAATATCTGAGGGAGGTCATCTAGTTAGGCAAGGAATTTGTCAAATAGAGCGGTTTTAATTGATTTTCGGAATATGTTGTAGGTCTGTCTGGCTTTATTTATGTGGTTTCCCAGCCAGGATTGCTGTCTGTTGGCTTGAAACATGAAGGTTCTGTCTAGGAAGGATTTGTATTTGCAGTGTGTGATGAAATCAGCTTAGCGGGGTTTTAAAAAGCTTGGATAATTTCCTAAAAGATTGCCAAGACTTATCAAGCCTGATGAATATTATCCAATGCTGCTCAGGTATCAAAAGTGACTTTGTTGATCTGGAAGAGAGGTGAAGCAGTCAGGTGTGCAGGTTGTATTCTCGTCCATTCTCCCTGTTGAGAGAAAGGGCCAGGTCACAGAAGCACGCATCCTGGAGATGAATGCATGGCTATGAGGATGGTGCCGTCGAGAGCATTTTGGCTTCCTGGACCATGGGATGATTTTCCAAGGGCTGCTGAGCAGGGATGGTATACATCTATCAAAGAAGGGAAGAAGTCAATATTATATATTTATTAAATGTATTACATAATATTTAAATCATTACAAAATATGAATATAAGTATGATATATTGTACTTAAAGTGTTCATGAAGAAAATCAAGTGTGTATTTATAAGATTATATGAATTTTTCTGATACACTTGTTGTAATATGCAAAACTGAATAAAGAAATTAAAAAAAAAAAAAAAGAAGGGAAGAAGTGTCTTCAGTGGCAGGCTTTAAACTAGAAGTGATGGGGAAGGGTGATGAAAGCCCCGGGCAGAGTTTAAGCCCTCGAGTAAGTAAATCACTGAATACCTCTACATGGATGGAAAAAGGGGCCAATGTCTGGAAAGCAATATATACTAATGCTCGAAGTATGGGAAACAAGATTCTGGATCTAGAAGCTGTGATGGAAGAAGAGGAGTTGGATATAGTGGCGATCACGGGGAATCATGACTGGGATGTATTTATATTGAGCTATAATCTGTTCATGAAATACAGGGTAGGAAGAAAAGGAGGAGGAGTAACATTATATGTTAAAGACCATATTAAAGACACACAATTGCAGGATCTCCAGGGCAAGGAAGAGGCACTGTGGATCAATTTGATATACAGGCCTCCTTCACTCACAGAAGAAGTGAAGAGAGATTTAATAAAAGAACATAAGAATAGCCTTACTGGGTCAGACCAATGGTCCATCAAGCCCAGTAGCCCGTTCTCACAGTGGCCAATTCAGGTCACTAGTACCTGGCCAAAACCCAAGGAGTAGCAACATTTCTTGCTACCGATCCAGGGCAAGAAGTAGCTTCCCCCCTGTCTTTTTCAATAACAGACTAAGGACATCCTTCAGGAACTTGTTCAACCCTTCCTTAAAACCAGCTACGCTATCTGCTCTTACCACATCCTCTGGCAACGTGTTCCAGAGCTTAACTATTCTCCGAGTGAAAAAAATGTCCTCCTATTGGTTTTAAAAGTATTTCCCTGTAACTTCATTGAGTGTCCTCTAGTCTTTGTAATCGATCCACTTGTACCCATTATACTCCACTCAGGATTTTGTAGACTTCAATCATATCTCCCCTTAACCGTCTCTTTTCCAATAGTAGATAGGGTTGCCAGATTTTCCTTTTGGAAAATCCAGACCCATAGTCCTGTCCCCAGGCCTGCCCTAATCCCGCCCCCAAGCCATGCCCCCCACTGCCCTTAGACTTTGCTATTTGAGAAACACACAAAGGTATAAGTTAGCCTTCTCTTCCTTTAAGGGAATTAAATCTGCTGGAAAGCTCAGTCGATCTTTTGTTTTCAAGTTTGTAGAGATCTGGAATGAACTTCCCGACTCCATTAGGCTTTTAGGCCAGCTGCAATTATTTTGTAAATTCCTGAAAACTGTTCTCGCAATTTTTAAATGTTTTAACTATAGCCTCAACGAAATGATAATATTATAGTTATTTTTCTTATGCTTTTCTTATGTACTTTAGTTTTTAATTAGTTCTTCCTTCTCCTATGTTCTCTGCTATGTACTCTAGTCTTAATTATATGTGAACCGAGTTGAGCTCTACTGGGAAATGACCCGGCATATAAACCAATGATTAGATTAGACGCTACGTGGTGACATCAACACGTAGCATCCATGCATGCACAGACTTCCTCCCTGTCATACACAGCTTTTCAAAACCTGGACAAAGTGCTGGGATTTGAAAAGCTGTCCAGATCCCCGGACATGTCCTCAAAAGGAGGACATGTCTGGGGAAATCCAGACATCTAGTAACCTTAATAGTAGACATTCGGAATATATCTAAACAAGGGGAAGTTTTACTAATAGGTGATTTTAACATGCTGGATGTTGATTGGGGTATCCCTATTGAGGAGTCTTCTAGAAGTAGAGGGATCCTGGATTCTCTACAAGGAGAACTGTTCCAGTAGTTGGTAATGGAACCCACGTGGGATGGAGTCATACTGGACTTAGTGCTTGCAAACTTGGAAAGTGTTTCTGATGTTACAGTGGGTGATCATCTGGCATCCAGTGATCACTGTATGGTACGGTTTAATGTTAAGATGGGTATAGAGAGGGCTCATTCAAAAGCAAAGGTTCTAGACTTTATAAAACTAACTTTGTTCAGATGGGGGATTATGTCAAGGAATTGTTGTCTGGATGGGAACGACTAGAAGGCATAGAAAGGCAGTGGACAAAATTGAGGTTAGCTTTCATAAACTACAATAGATCACATAAAGACAAAAATATCTGGAAAAATTTAGAGAGACTGGTCAAGTAGTGAGGAAAGCAAAGATACAAGTGGAAGAAATAAAAAGCTGACACTGTAAAATGGGGAGACAAGACATTTTTTTAGACTTATCAGTGATAGGAAGAAGTGCAAAAGTGGCATTGTGAGACTCAAATGTGAAGGGAGAAATATGAAGAAGCTGATAAAGAAAAGGCTGATTTGGTTAAATATTTCTGTTCTGCATTCACGGCTGAAGCACCAGAAGCGGGGCCGCAGAAGACAAATGCGAATAGGGATGGAATAGAGGTAGATTGTGATTGATTTTCAGAGAATTGTGGAAATGTTTTTAAAATAGAGAATGGTGAAGTTTCTGGAATCCAGTGGTTTACAGGACTGGAGGCAACATGCATTCACTAGAGATAGGTCTTGTCAGACAAATCTAATCAATTTCTTTGACTGGGTGACCAGAGAATTGGATAGGGGGAGTACACTAGACAGTGGCATACCTAGGGTATGTGGCACCTGGGGCCCATCAATTTTTGACACCCCCCATGTAAAAAAATATTTTTTGTAATGACCATGAAACAGAATAAATGGTCAGAATAGAAACAGGCAGTGAAAATTTTCTTATATTCCAAACATAACATAACATAAATTATGTCTGAATTGTCATGACATCAGAAGTACATATGGAGTAGTTGCAGGTGATGCTTGGGACAGTTCTGATTGTGTTAGTTCGGTTTTATGTGTTTTTTGAATAGAAGGGTTTTTATTTCTTTTTGAAGGTTTTGTAGTCTGTGGTCGAGGTCAATAGGCTGTAGAGTTGGGGGTCGAGTGTTGCAGCTCGAATGGCTAGGAGGTTGTCGAACAGTTTTTTTCTTTTGATGTTTTTGGTTGGAGGGTGTGTGAATGGTGCGTGAGTTCTCCTATGTCTGGTTGAGGTGGATTGAATTATTTAGCTGAAGAAATTAGTTACCCCCTCATTCCACACACATTAATTCTCTTCCATTTTTGTTCCCATTATAAAAAAAACACTGATAAGTTCCCAGAAAAAAAATACATTAAAATAAGAAGTGAAAACAAAGGCCCCTACAGATGAGAACATAACATAAGAATAGCCTAACTGGGTCAGACCAATGGTCCATCATGCCCAATAGCCCATTCTCATGGTAACCAATCCAGGTCACTAGTACCTGGTCAAAACCCAAAGAGTAGCAACATTCCATGCTACCGATTCAGGGCAAGCAGACACTTCCCCATGTCTTAATAACAGACTATGGACTTTTCCTCCAGGAATTTGTCCAAATCTTTCTTTAAACCAGCTACACTATCTGCTTTTACCATAACTTCTGGCCACTTCATTTTTAAGTTTAGATCTTTCCTTCCAAATAGAAACCTGGCTAGATGTCAAATACAGCACAAGGTAACTTCACACGGACTTAGCTGTGCAGGAAATGTGAATCTCCTCATACACCCACCATATAGTGCAAAAATGTGCAAAGGTCTGTTTTTTTTCTTTCGATCACTACATAGCCTAATGCCACATAAGCAGCGCTGTTACAAACATATTCTGTAGGTCAATGCTAAGGTTAACAAAGTTTCCTTCCTTGGACCAGAAGGAGATACTGACAAACCACTGGAAGAGATCCCAAAACAATACCCAAAGACCCACTCAGTGTGTGAACCAGTTGAGTGGAATGGACTAACTGGGGGGTGGAAATGGGCCCGGAGTTTGCTCAGCAGAATTTCCCAGACCACCTCTTCCTCTCAACACATTGACACACTGCCACCACCATCACCACTAGGAACACCTCACTGGGTAGGCCAGCAATGCTTATAAACTTTATAAAACACATTATTATATTTTTTTATAAAGCACATATTTTAACTGAACTCTCTGACATCCTCAGCCTTTCCATTCACAAAAATAGAAGGAAAAAAAGTTTCCATTTCCTGCTGTCTCATGTCCCCGGCCTATACAATATTTTTCTTCTGCAGACCCTTCAAAAGTCTGACCAAATCCTCGTTTCACTTGCATTATAAAGTACTGAAGATGCCATCTCTCCCCAGTCCCACCCTAAAGTTTAAGACAGTAGCGCAAAGTAGTGCTGCCCGATTCAAGAAAAAAAAAAAAAAATTTCGATTCGATTCAGCCTATTGAATTGGTTTTTCGATTCAACTTTCCTGCTCAATTGGGTGTTTTTTTTGTTTTTGTTTTTTTCAAACATCCTGGTGGGTTTATTTTATAGCTTTTTCACCCCCCTTTGGCTTCTCCTAACCACAGTGGCGCTGTGATGTAAATAAAATAAAGAAACAAAAAGGAATTTTCCTCTCTCTGTTAAATCCTAGCTCACGTTTGCGGTCTAACACCAGCTCTGGCAGGATACACATTAGAGAATGACACGGTGGCGGTTTACCCGCGGCCACCACATTTAGCCGCGGGTAACCCGCCAAAACGGGGAACAAAAACTAGCAGTCGCTGCGGGGACGGGGACAAGGCCTTACACCGCCCCGTGGAGCGGTGAACGGTCTCGTCCCCACAGTGAGGCATGAAGGATCGCGCGGTCCCCGCAGCCCACACCCGCCTGCCCAATCGATCCTAGTGTTTAGCCAGCTCTCTCCCTTCTCCTCACCTTAGTTTGTAGGTTTTCTTTTTCGGCAACCCGCATGCTATTAAAGAGCCGCACACCCGCTGCTGCTCAGTTTCGATCTTCTGCTCTGACGCAACCGGAAACAGGAAGTTGCAGCAGAGCAGAAGATTGAACACTGAGCAGCCGCACGTGCGCAGCTCTTTGGGAAAGCGTGCAGGTCGCTGAAAAAGAAAGCCTGCAAACTGAGGTGAGGAGAAGGGAGAGAGCTGGCTAAACACTAGGATCGATTGGGCAGGCGGGTGGGGGCTGCGGGGACCGCGCGAAGCATCTGTAAGATATGTTACATGCATTTCTACTAGAGAGCATCGTTTTTTGGTTAACGCTGAGAACAACATGTGCCACATCAATTGCCTGTAATGCACTAGTTGCCATTGTTCATTATTTGTTGGAGTAGTGGTTGGTACTTAAGGTGTAAGAAGAATGAATGTTTTGTACTAAATAACACCATCTACCCTACCTGCTTATTTGGAACTTTGGTTATCTAGATGTGCAGTTCTAGAAACCACTTTCACTATTATGAGCTGTCTACCTCTATTGCATGTTGAGGGAAGAGGAAGTGGTGGTTGCAAACTTACCAGGTGCAAAAAGCTAGATGGGGTTGAAAAGAAGAGACACACTGGTATGGAAGAGGAAGATAGGGGAAATCTGTACACAGGAAGGTAACAGAAAGAGGGGAAATTATGTGCATGGGGCATAGGGGCAGAGACATAAAGGGGACATGCCATGGGGATGGTATATGGACACCGGGGGGGGGGCAATGGCAGATACATAGGGGAGATATTAGAAATGGGGGAAAATAGGAGCACAGAAGCGAGATGGTTTGTGGGGATGGGACAGGGACCGAGCTCACAGGCGCCAGTGGCTTGCACAAATTACATTGTATCTGCCATGAAAATAAGAGGGAGGAAGGTAGATAGATAGGCCACGCGAGAGGAGCTGAAGGGTGGTAGAAAGGAACAGATGGTAAAGGAGGGAGGGAAGGATGTGGTGGAAAAGAATAGGACAGACATTGAAGGAGGGTGGAGAGGAACAGACCCTGAAGGGAAATGTGGAAGACAGAATGGAAAAAAGACAGATGCCAGACTATGGGAGAGCGGAGGGAAGAAGATGGGTGCTAGACCAATTGGGGGGGGGGGGGGGTGAGGGGAGAGGCACAGTAACAGCAAATGGAAGATGCAGAGAGAAGACACACAGTGGATGGAAGGAATTGAATGAGAAGATGTGGAAAGCAGAAACCAGACAACAAAGGTAGAAAAAAAAATTCTATTTATTTATTTTTTGCTTTAGGATAAAGTAGTATATTAGTTGTGTTGATAAAAATTTATAAACAAAGCCCTGCCAGCTTAACATCTCTTTCTCTAGTTCAGCAGCAGGAACTTTGATTTATAAGAAAGGAATAAGCTAAATATTACAGTACTAAGGCTTATATGGATGCAGCGGGGACGGTGACGGGGCGGTGAATGGAATGGCAGTGGCGGTGACGGGGCGGTGAAGGGAACGGCGGTGATGGGGCGGTGCAGAGGATGGTGGGCCGGGGACGGGGCGGTGATGGAGACAGATTTTTTCCCCGTGTCATTCTCTAATACACATTTCAAATCTGACATATTGTAATCATAAAACAGAAAATAAAATTAGTTTTTCTACCTTTTGTTGTCTGGTTATTTTTCAAATCTTGTTGGTCCAAGGCTCTGGTTGTCTTCTGATAACTTGCTTGCCAGGGTCTCCTTCTTTCTTCTTTCTCCGTGCTAACCATCCATCTGCCATCTCTGTCCTCCCATTCCGTTTCCCTTCCCTCCCCCGGATGTCTGGCATCTTTCCTTTTTTTTGTCACCTTCCACAGATCCACCTTTTCTTAACTACCCTTTCATCCAGCAGCTCTCCCTCCTTCCCTATCACCCCAGGGTCCACCATCTCTCCCTTTCTTTTCCCAACTACCCTCTTAACCAGTATCTCTATCCCCCCTCCACACCATCCCTTGTGTCCAACTTCTCTCCCTTTCTGTTCCTTCCCTCCCTAAAATCCATGGTCCATCATCTCTCTCACTCTCCTCTATTTTCAGACCCATTATTTCTTCCCACACAAAGTCCAGCATATGCATGTCTCTTTGAACTCCTCCCCTTTCCCTCATTGTACTTCTACACCAGGGCCCCCCCTCCCCTGAAGGCCTGTCCCCCCCCTTAAAGGTCTGCATCCCACCCCTGAAGGCCTGTCCCCCCCTTGAAGGCCTTCCTGCCTGTTCCCCTTGAAGGCCTATCCCCCACCCTTGAAGGCCTATCCACCCCCTTGAAGGCCTGTTCCCCCCTTGAAGCCTGTCCCCCCCTTGAAGGCCTGCCTGCCTGCCCCCCCCCCCCCGAAGGCCTGCCTGCCTATTCCCCTTGAAGGCCTGTCCTTCCCTTTGAAGGCCTGCATGCCTGTCCCCCTTGAAGGCCTGCACCCCCCTTTGAAGGCCTGTCTGCCTGTCCCCCTTGAAGGCCTGCATGCCTGTCCCCCTTGAAGGCCTGCACCCCCCTTTGAAGGCCTGTCTGCCTGTCCCCCTTGAAGGCCTGCATGCCTGTCCCCCTTGAAGGCCTGTCCCCCTCCGAAGGCCTGCACCCCCCCGAAGGCCTCTTCCCCCCCTTGAAGGCCTGCCTGCCTGCCCCCCCCCTTGAAGGCCTGCCTGCCTGTCCCCCTGGCCTGCCTGCCTGCCTGTCCCCCTGGCCTGCCTGCCTGCCTGTCACCCCCCCTTGAAGACCTGCCTGCCTGCCTGTCACCCCCCCTTGAAGACCTGCCTGCCTGCCCGCCCCACCCTGAAGGCCTGATGCCCTGACCCACCCCGAAGGACCGCTCGCCCCCCTGGCCTCCCCGCACCACCTACGTTAGAGAAGCAGCCCGCAGCAGGATCGCGATGCCAGCGATCCCTGCGCTGCTTCGGAGCTGCTTCCTCCGCTGAGGTCCTGCCCCTCCTCTGACATCAGAGGAGGGGCGGGACCGCGGCGGAGGAAGCAGCACAGAGATCGCTGGCATCGCGATCCTGCTGCAGGTTGCTTCTCCACCGCAAACGGTGCGTGGAGAAAATCCGGACGTCGGTGGGGGGGAAACTGGACACCAAGGCCGGGAGCATCCCCTCAGAGCTTGCACCCGGGGCGGACCTCCCCCCCTTAGTACGCCACTGACACTAGATCTAGCGTATTTAGATTTTAGCAAAGCCATTGACAGTGTTCCACACAGACATCTAATAAATAAACTGAGTGCCCTCGGGATGGGCCCCAAAGTGACGGGCTGGGTCAGGAACTTGTTGAGTAGAAGATGACAGTGATATGATATGGTTGATAGTGATTGCTCTGAGGAAAGGGATATTACCAGTGGTGGGCCTCAAGGTTCTTTTCTTGCGTTCTGTTCTTTTTAACATTTTTATAAACAATATTGCTGAAGGGCTGTCAGGTAAGATTTGCCTCTTTGTGGATGATACCAAAATCTGCAATAGAGTAGACACCCCGGATGATGTGAATAACATGAAAAACCTTCAAGCAAAGCTTGAAGAATGGCATGAAATTTGGCAGCTAAAATTTAATGTTAAGAAATGCAAGGTCATTCGTTTGGGCTGCAAAAACCCGAGGAAACGGTACAGCTTAGGAGGTGAAGAACTTATAAGCACATAAGCATTGCCTCTGCCGGGTCAGACCAGAGGTCCATCGTGCCCGGCAGTCCGCTCCCGCGGCGGCTCTCCAGGTCCATGACCTGAAAGTTTTCCCTACCTAACCTAAAATGTCCATACCCTATTCGCTCAATGTCCTGTAAGGTAAACCTCTTTCTGTACCCTGTGCAAGACAGAAGAGCAGGCCTTGGGTGTGATTGTATGTGATGATCTTAAGGTGGCCAAACAGGTTGAAAAGGTGATGGCAAAAGCTAGAAGGATACAAGGGTTCATAGGAAGAAGTATAGCCAGTAGGAAAAAGGAGGTATTGATGCCTCTGTATAAGACTCTGGTGAGACCTCATTTAGAATATTGTGTACAATTCTGGAGACCACACCTTCAAAAAGATATAAAAAGGATGGAGTCGGTCCAGAAGAAGGCTACTAAAATGGTGTATAAGGGGAAAGACTAGACCTGAATCTATATACTTTGGAGGAAAGGCAGGAGAGGGGAGATATAATAATAATAATAATAACAGTTTATATACCGCAGGACCGTGAAGTTCTATGCGGTTTACAAAGATTAAAAGATGGTACAAATTGATTGAATTTAACAGAGGTGAAAGATAGTGATTAACAGCTCAAGGGGTCAGATATTGAGGAGAAAGAGTTGTACGGGTCAGCTGCCTAGATATTTCAGGAACAGATATGTTTTTAGGCGTTTCCTGAATTCCCCATAAGTAGTAGGCGTAAGCAATTGTTCTAGATCTTTACCCCAATAATGCTGCCTGATGTGAGAAAAGGTGTTGATGGTGTCTTTTGAGTTTACATCCTCTAACTGGAGGGGAGACAAAGTTCAAATGTGAACTTCTCTTATGTCTGTTGGCTGAGAAAGAGAAAAGGTCAGTTATGTATTTAGGGGCTAGACCATATAGTACTTTAAAGCAGAAACAGGCGAACTTAAACTTTACGCGTGCCTCCATCAGTAGCCAATGCAGCTGTCGGTAGTAAGGTGTCACATGATCAAACTTCTTCAGCCTGAAAATTAGTCTGACCGCTACATTTTGCACTAATTGTAATCGTTGCATATTCTTTTGGGAAATTGCTAAATAGGCGATGTTACAGTAATCAAGTTGACTCAGTACGAGGGATTGTACCAGGATTCTAAATACTGGCATATCAAAATATACTGTAATGCAGGGGTAGGGAACTCTGGTCCTCAAGAGCCGTAGTCCAGTTGGGTTTTCAGGATTTCCCCAATGAATATGCATTGAAAGCATTGCATGCAAATAGATCTCATGCATATTCATTGGGGAAATCCTGAACACCTGACTGGAATACGGCTCTCGAGGACCGGAGTTCCCTACCCCTGCTCTAATGGATCGAAGTTTCCAGAGAATGAAAAAACCCTTTCTGATTAACTAAGTAACTAACTAAAGCTTAGGTTTGTATACCGCGCCACTGTTGGAAACAGGATACTGGGTTTGATAGACCTTTGGTTTGTCCCAGTACGGCAATTCAGTTTAGAGAGAACAGTTCTCTCCAAGGTTTTCTGTCTTTTTGACATTTGTCCCTATCCCCCCCTGAGTCCCTCTCCCTTGTGCCCCTGTCCCTCCACGGTTGTCTGAGTTTAGAGTGGGAATTTATTAAGTAAGTAATACGACCCAATTTCTTCTCCTCAGTATTGAGATTGACTTCCTCAAACATCTGGATGAGTTGCTGGACAATACTAAGTCACTTCCAGATGTCATAGATTGCAAATGTGCATATATCATGGAATCTGTGACTTCTGCCCTTGCACGTCACTGGAGAGGAGTGGGAAATGTAAGCAAAACCCTCTACTATCTGCTGGAATCTGCAGCTGCAGCTTTATACCTTTCAAATAATAACAAGGTAAGCGCAACCTCTCTCTTTAACCATCTCTGCCATCTTGTTACAGGCAACCGAACAGAATTAAATACAAGATATAAATAACGAATTTAAGAGCAGTTCTTTTACTGAAATTAAGAATCTCCCAAGCCCAGCAGCCTTTGATACAACTGTTTTTTTCAACCTAGCATGTATTTATGTATTTATAGCCTATAACGGGTTACAAGAATACATTCATAGTTTTGGTAGGACAAACTTTAGGGAGAAATACAGACTTTACAGCATTTACAGTGAAGACAAACATATAGATTTAGTAGACATAGGGTGGATTAAATTGCAGGGTTTACAGTGTAGACATAACATGAAGGTAACATGTCGGAAAATGTGGTGGTCATTCAGGTTATATTTGCGGTGGCATCTTTTTTAAAAAGGACCAATTTAAAATTGAATTAAGCACATCAGTCCAAATCAACTCCAATCCATGTTAACATTTTTTGGAAAACTACATAACACTATTCATATTTTAAAGGATTTTGAGAGCTTCTTTTCTTTTTTTTTAAGATCTTTATTCTTTTTTACATCTTACAACAAGTGTATCAATAAATTAACAATTGAAAATAAATACATCACTTGAATTTCTGTCATATTTAAGAATTACCCAGTTGTTGGCATTGGATATTTAAGAATAATACATAAAATTTCCCCCTTCCCTCCCAACCCTACCATAGCATATACAGTCAAATATATCCTATGAAAAATTCTTTTTTTACTGATCCAAACATTTAATAAAATTCCAAATTCCCTCCTTCCCATCCCATCACTTATATCATATTTATAATGAAAAAATGGTATCTATTCATTACAATAATTTGTCAATGGCCCCCATATCTCTTTAAATTTTTTATAATCCCCTTTTTGTATGGCTATTGTTCTCTTCATCTTATACATGTGACACAATGAGTTCCACCAAAAACTGTAATTAAGCCTGCTCCAATTTTTCCAATTGTGCATGATATGTTTTTTCTGCAAACCACACTATCACTCTACCTCTAAAAATATTGTATATGTTAGAAGCATTATAATACCATATTAGATGACGGCAAATAAAGACCCAAAAGGTCCATCCAGTCTGCCCAACCTAATTCAATCTACAAAAATATTTATTTTTTTTCTTAGCTATTTCTGAACAAGAATATAAAGCTCTGCCTGGTACTCTGCTTAGGTTCCAACAACTGAAGTTTCCGTCAAAGCTTATTCCAGCCCATCTACACCATCCCAGCCATTGACGCCCTCCCCAGCCCATCCTCAACCAAACGGCCATATACAGACACAGACCGTACAAGTCTGCCCAGTACTGGTCTTAGTTCATCACTATTTACTATTATTTTCTGATTCTAGATCCTCTGTTCATCCCACACTTTTTTGAACTCCGTCACTGTTTTCCTCTCCACCACCTCTCTCGGAAGCACATTCCAGGCATCCACCACCCTCTCTGTAAAGAAGAATTTCCTTATATTGCTCTTGAGTCTACCACCCCTCAACCTCAAATTATGTCCTCTGGTTTAACCACTTTCCATTCTCTGGAAAACATTTTGTTCTACGTTAATACCTTTCAAGTATTTGAACGTTTGAATCATATCTCCCCTGTCCCTCCTTTCCTCTAGGGTATACATATTCAAGGCTTCCAGTCTCTCCTCATATGTCTTTTGGCGTAAAACTCCTATCATTTTCGTCACCCTCCTTTGGACCACTTCAAGCCTTTTTGTGTCCTTCGCCAGATACGGTCTCCAAAACTGAACACAACACTCCAAATGGGGCCTCACCAATGACTTGTACAGGGGCATCAACACTTTCTTTCTTTTACTGGTTACAGCCTAGCATCCTTCTGGCAACCGCCACCGTCTTGTCACACTGTTTCTTTTCCTTTAGATCTTCGGACACTATCACCCTAAGGTCCCTCTCCCAATCCGTGCATATCAGTCTCTCACCTCCCAGCATATAAGATTCCTTCCAATTATTAATCCCCAAATGCATTACTCTGCATTTCTTTGTATTGAATTTTAGTTGCCAGATATTAGACCATTCCTCTAACTTTTGTAGATCTTTTTTCATGTTTTCCACTCCCTCCTCGGTGTCTACTCTGTTACAAATCTTGGTATCATCCGCAAAAAGGCACACCTTTTCTTCTAACCCTTCAGCAATGTCACTCACAAACATATTGAACAGGACCGGCCCCAGCACTGAACCCTGAGGGACTCCACTACTCACCTTTCCTTCCTCCGAGTTCCTTCCATTAAACACCACCCTCTGGCGTCTGTTGGACAACCAGTTTCTAATCCAGTTCACCACTTTGGATCCTAACTTCAGCCCGTCGAGTTTGTTCAAGAGCCTCCTATGAGGAAACGTGTCAAAGGCTTTGCTGAAATCTAAGTAAATTGCACCTTGGGCCAGTTCTCTGGTCACCCAATCAAAAAATTCAATCAGGTTCGTTTGGCACGATTTACCTTTAGTAAAGCCATGTTGTCTCGGATCTTGTAACCCATTAGATTCTAGGAAGTTCACTATCCATCAAACCACAACTAAAATAAATCAAATCTGATCAATTTCTTTGACTGGGTCACCAGAGAATTGGATAGCGGGATGCACTAAATGTGGTATATTTAGACTTTAGCAAAGCCTTTGACAGTGTTTCATACAGGCGTCTAATAAATAAACTGGGTGCCCCGGGGATAGGCCCCAAAGTGACAGACTGGGTCAAAAATTGTCTGAGTAGAAGGCGACAGAGGGTAGGGATCAATAGAGATTGCTCTGAGGAAAGGGATTTTACCAGTGATGTGCCTCAAAGTTCGGTTCTTGAGCCTGTTCTTTTTAACATTTTTTATAAGCAATATTGTTGAAGGTCTGTTGGGTAAGATTTGCCTCTTTGCGGATGATACAAAAGTATGCAATACAGTAGACACCCCTGATGATGTGAATAACATGGAGAAAGACCTAGTGAAGCTTGAAGAATGGTCTGAAATTTGACAGCTAGGATTTAATGCTAAGAAATGCAAGGTCATGCATTTAGGCTGCAAAAACCTAAAGGAACAGTACAGTTTAGGGGGTGAAGAACTTTTATGCATGAAAGAGGAGCAGGACTTGGGAGTGGTAGTACTATATATGATGATCTTAAGCAGGTCAAAAAGGTGACAGCGAAAGCTAGAACGAAGCTAGGGAGAGGCATGGCCAGCAGATAAAAGGAGGTATTGATGCCCTTGTATAAGACTCTGGTGAGACCTCATTTAGAATATTGTATACAATTCTGGAGGCCGCATCTTCAAGAAAATATAAAAGGATGGAGTCACTCCAGAGGAAGGCTACTAAAATAGTTGGCGGTCTTCATCATAAGGTATATGGGGACAAACTTAAAGACCTCAATATGAATACTTTGGAGGAAAGGTGGGAGAGGGGAGATATGATAGAGACATTTAAATCCAAACACAAAAAGACTGTGGAAACTACAATGTTCTTGGCTTTACTCTTTATTTCTTGAAAAATCTTCAAATGATATTGACAACTTATCCACAATGATAGAAATTCCACATACCCGACACGGGCCATGTTTCAGCAAGCAAAGCCTTCCCCCTATGGTCCTAAGAGGTTAATATAAGATGAAAATATTTTGAATAAAATATATTTAAATTTGTAAATGCTTGAATGGTGACCAGTGAGACCAAAGCACAGTGGTTATCTGGTGTAAATAAATGGTGATATACCGCATAATGATGCTAAACATGAAAGATTGAGTGAAAAAATAATTACACTTATGAATAAACTGTACATTAAATTAGTGATGGTCCTATAAGTGAAAGATGATAAGATGATCCAATGTTGAATGTACGTGATCAAAGAGAACATAAAATATCTTTTTTTATATTATTATATTTATTGATTTTCAAATCAATCAACCAAGAAAGCAAGATTAGCAATTATATGTACATCAAGGAAATCATAAAATAACATTAAGGATAAATCTTAGCTAATTATGATCAAATCCTCAAATTATAAGATCCAAGGTGTTACTTTTAGCGAGAAACAGAAGAAAAAGAAATGAACTAAATGTACATTTTAATACATAGTAATGGCTATAGAGCTGAGTGCAGGAGTTAAATTCTATAATTAGGGCTTAAGATTTTTCTGCTTCTAAACAGGATAACGCTACGAAAGAAGTCAAAAAAAACCTGTTTAACCGTGCGATGATGCACTATACACTTTGTCACAAACCCGAGCCCAATGCCGGCCTTGTGCCAGGGAAGAGTCATAAAAAACATCCCCTGAAACTAGTCCGGGCTAACCACGTTGTCCCTGTTAGACAGGAACAGGACCAGGAAGCACAGACTGTGTTCAGACCTGCTTTAGAACACAGCCTGGTGAAAACTGGTAGGGCCCCTTTAAATCCTCCATTTTGTAAGAGGCTGGCTAAACAGGGCAGAAGGCAGCCTCAGCTGAAAGAAGTACGGCCCCTGAGTAGGACTGGGCGTGGTACAGCAGCTTGGCAGCATTTGGAAAGCTGGCTGTCCAGGAGAAGGGGAGAAACAGGAGAAGCTCTCAGGTGGAAGGAGCCTCCAATTCCTACAGAGCCAAAGGATGTGGAAATGCTGGGCACAGAGTCAGAAGGAACAACCATGGTAAACCCGGAATATGAAGCAATGGATTGCAGTGCTTTACCAGAGGTGGGACTAACTGAGGAAATGGATGTTAGTTAGTTTTGAATTGCTTTCTGAGTTTATTTTTTAATATTTCCATTTTATCTGGGACAATAAGGTCTTGTCCTGAGCAGGCTAGCCAAGGAAGGTATGCTAACCAAGTGTTTTGCTTGCTGGGAAGTTTTTTTTTCAAGATGGCTGCAGCAAGCCATGACTGGGCTGCAGTGAAACAACTTCAGCAATATCTCTCATAGAGTGGGACTATCCTGAAGGCTGGGGCAGGATTTGCCCAACACCTTAGCGGAGGGTTTGCGGGTTATTTGCTCTTTGCAACAAGGAGCCGTTTTGGCAAATCCGCCAGCCTTCTGCCACTGCATTTGAAAGGGCAATGCTGCACATTGCCACGTGCCATAGTTTGTTTTTCAATTTGCAAGAAAGACTTTTGAGAGTCAAAGACTGCCAGAGACTCTGCTATACCTGGGACATTAGTAAAAGAACTTTGAGTGAATTAACTAGACCAGGCTGGTAAACACAGTATTATTTTGCTTGCACTATTTTTTTGCCATTACCTTTTTTGAGACTGTTATCCTTCATGCCTTTTTTGTTTGGACTTGTGCAGATACACAATAAATTTGATTTATTTATTTGATAACTTACCTGTGTGAGGCCATTCTGTTTTTTTTTTCCACAAAGGATAGTTTATCCACAACAGGGTCTTCCTCCTTCTTGGGGAAGCACGCTGGGAGAATATTTTAAGCGTGGGCCGGTTACCGCAAGCCTTGACGGCCGGCCACGCTACAACTTACAAGGATGTTGTAAATAAAAAGTAGCACCTAAAGATACAACACTTGGTTTCAACAAAAGAAATTCACAACGACGCTTTTGGGTCTCCCGTGAGAGATCAGGGAACATCGGTATTTTATATCCCATAAATTCTTTCTGCCTATTTTTAATGAATAATTTTAACAACCAAACTTTATCAATGGAAAGAACTACAGATATACCGTATTTTCACGCAAATAACGCGCACCCGTATAAAACGCGCACACGGGTATAGCGCGCAGAAATCACGATGATATGTACAAAAACTTTGGTATACCGCGCTCACGGGTATACCGCGCATGCTGCCCGACGCTCCTTTCGCCCACCCTGACTTTCCGTGCGCTGTCCCGACTCTCCGTTCACCCCCCCTGACTTCCGTGCACTGTCCCCCCTTGAAGGTCTGTCCCCATCCTGAAAGCCTGATGCCCCCCCCCGACGTCCGATATATCCCTCCCCCCGAAGGACCGCCGACTCCCCAACAATATCGGGCCAGGAGGGAGCCCAAATCCTCCTGGCCACGGCGACCCCCTAACCCCACCCCGCACTACATTACGGGCAGGAGGGATCCCAGGCCCTCCTGCCCTCGACGCAAACCCCCCTCCCCCCAACGACCGCCCCCCCCAAGAACCTCCGACCGCCCCCCCCCAGCCGACCCGCGACCCCCCTGGCGACCCCCACCCCCTTCCCCGTACCTTTGGTAGTTGGGCCAGAAGGGAGCCCAAACCCTCCTGGCCACGGCGACCCCCTAACCCCACCCCGCACTACATTACGGGCAGGAGATATCCCAGGCCCTCCTGCCCTCGACGCAAACCCCCCTCCCCCCCAACGACCGCCCCCCCCAAGAACCTCCGACCGCCCCCCCAGCCGACCCGCGACCCCCCTGGCGACCCCCACCCCCTTCCCCGTACCTTTGGTAGTTGGGCCAGAAGGGAGCCCAAACCCTCCTGGCCACGGCGACCCCCTAACCCCACCCCGCACTACATTACGGGCAGGAGAGATCCCAGGCCCTCCTGCCCTCGACGCAAACCCCCCTCCCCCCCAACGACCGCCCCCCCCAAGAACCTCCGACCGCCCCCCCAGCCGACCCGCGACCCCCCTGGCGACCCCCACGACCCCCCCACCCCCCTTCCCCGTACCTTTGGTAGTTGGCCGGACAGACGGGAGCCAAACCCGCCTGTCCGGCAGGCAGCCAACGAAGGAATGAGACCGGATTGGCCTATCCATCCTAAAGCTCCGCCTACTGGTGGGGCCTAAGGCGCGTGGGCCAATCAGAATAGGCCCTGGAGCCTTAGGTCCCACCTGGGGGCGCGGCCTGAGGCACATGGTCGGGTTGGGCCCATGTGCCTCAGGCCGCGCCCCCAGGTGGGACCTAAGGCTCCAGGGCCTATTCTGATTGGCCCACGCGCCTTAGGCCCCACCAGTAGGCGGAGCTTTAGGATGGATGGGCCAATCCGGCCTCATTCCTTCGTTGGCTGCCTGCCGGACAGGCGGGTTTGGCTCCCGTCTGTCCGGCCAACTACCAAAGGTACGGGGAAGGGGGGTGGGGGGGTCGTGGGGGTCGCCAGGGGGATCGCGGGTCGGCTGGGGGGCGGTCGGAGGTTCTTGGGGGGGGCGGTCGTTGGGGGGGAGGGGGAATTGCGTCGAGGGCAGGAGGGCCTGGGATCCCTCCTGCCCGTAATGTAGTGCGGGGTGGGGTTAGGGGGTCGCCGTGGCCAGGAGGGTTTGGGCTCCCTTCTGGCCCGATATTGTCGGGAAGTCGGCGGTCCTTCGGGGTGGGGGTGCGAGTGGTCCTGCCGGGGGGGGGGATGTATCGGACGTCGGGGAGTCGGCCGGGTAAGAGGGCTTGGGCTCCCTCTTGCTCCGATCGTGGATGCGGGTGGGAGCGCGTGCGAGCGGTCGTTCGGGGTGGGGGTGCGAGCGGTCCTGCTGGGGGGGTGAATCGGGCGTCGGGCGGGGTGGGAACTATGTTTTAAAACTTTTGTATACCGCGCTCACGCATATAACGCGCGAGGGGTATGCGCGGTAGGTAAAAACGCGTATAACGCGCGCGTTATATGCGTGAAAATACGGTAATCAAAGTACTTGTCTCTGCTGCCTCTTTATCAGATTTCTCCAATAACTCCAATGCATTCAATAATCCTTGGTCTGGGGACCTTTTTTGAGATTGCTTTTTATCAGGTAAATAATACACTCATTATAAGGGGGGTAACGAATCTTCTGAAACCCCCAAAACTTCAAGAAGGTACCTCTTAAACATTTCCTTGGGTGTTAACCTAGGGAAATTGATTAGTCAAGTTATGTATTTCCTAAGACTGATGTTATCTTTCATTAAAGTTTCCTGTAATTGTCTAGATCAGTGATTCCCAACCCTGTCCTGGAGGAACACCAGGCCAATCGGGTTTTCCGGCTAGCCCTAATGAATATGCATGAGAGAGATTTGCATATGATGGAAGTGATAGGCATGCAAATTTGCTTCATGCATATTCATTAGGGCTAGCCTGAAAACCCAATTGGCCTGGTGTTCCTCCAGGACAGGGTTGGGAATCACTGGTCTAGATGACTTAATTTCCTGTTCAAGCTTCTGAACAGAAGAATTAGAAACAGTCATTTCATTTTTCAATTCTTTCAGATCAGTAGTATGTTGAAGCAATTTCCCTTCAATTTGCTGGAGATTTGGGCTAATGGTCTTCACTAGGCCGGCCATAAGATCCCATAATGAGTCTAGGGTTACCTCTGAAGGTTTTTCCAAAGAAATTAAGGATGAAGTAGTGTAATAATGCTCACCGGACTGTTGTATTTCTTGTCACTGTCCCTGTTGGCTCACTCCACCCTCCGACGTTGTATTTCTCCCAGACGCTTCAATAGGGCTCATATTAATGTGAGCACCTAGTAGCAGACTCTCCGATGGACTGAATGCCTCAGGGGAAAGAACAGCCCTGACCTCTGGGGTTTCAGTGCCCCTTGGAGAACTGCTAGTCTGAGGCTGAGGGGGCAGCGCCCTTACGTCGGGACTTAGTGATGTTTCCAGTCCTTGAGGAACTGCCATGGTCTCGCTCGTTCCCTGGGTCCTCTGCAGGCTATTCTCCGACGCTAAAAAAGCTCCTTGCATCTGCCTGAGGAGCTCTTCAATATTGCTTGTGGCAGGGATACCGGTATGCCGCAAGGCACCAGCGGCGCTCTGACCTCTCCGCTTCGGCATCAGGTAAAAAAGAGAAGTTGTTCAACACAAACGGTTAGATGGAAAAGAAAATCCTCAGAGCGGTTCCTCAGCGCATCTAGCCTGACGCTATCTTGGATTGCAACTATCGAGAACATAAAATATCTAAGGTGTGTAGGTAACATACCAAGGAGGGAAATTTGGAATATGCAAAAATGAACTAGTTGTCCAAAGAAATAAAAAGATTGAAAACAAAAAGACAACATACAGATTAATAAATAAAATAGTGTGAAATATAATAATAATAATAATTTATTGTTTATATACCGCCAAAGCCAAGGTAGTTCGAGGCGGTTTACAATAAAGAAGAGCTGGACATACAGCGAAAAAAAACAATGAAGTCTTTGAGTACAATACAATGCAGTGCAGTATAGAAGAGCTGGACATACAGCGAAAAGAAATAATGAAGTCTTTGAGTACATGGCTGTTTGTATAGAGTAAGGTAACCTTGTAGGGACGGGTTTACAATAAGAGTAAGTCAAAGGGGAGCAGGTCTTATAGAGGGGTAAGCAGTGAAGGTTTTGGGAGAACTTGGTCAATGGGAAGTAGATCGAGGAGATTTACAAAGAAGGGTAGGTCATACAGTGAGGGGAAGTAGTGAAGACTTTAGGCATTCCTGGTCACGAATCGGTTGAAGAGGTCGGTTTTGATTAGTTTTCTGAAGCTGAGGTAGGATGAGGAGTGCATGATGGTGCCGCTTAGCCAGTCGTTCTGTAAGCTTGCTTGGAAGGCAAGCGTTCTGTCAAGGAATCTTTTGTATCGGCAGGTTTTTATTATAGGGTTGCTGAACATGCATATTCTGCGTGTAGGCCTGGTGGAGTGGTCTAGTTTGAAGTGGGAGACCAGGTACAGAGGGGCCAAATCGAGAGTGGATTTGAAACAGAGACATGCGAATTTGAACAATACTCTTGCCTCCAGGGGCAACCAGTGGAGTTTTTGGTAGTAGGGGGTTATGTGGTCCCATTTCTTTAGTCTGAAAATCAGTCGCACCGCTGAGTTTTGTATGATTCGGAGTTTTTGAACGGTTTTCTTGAGTGACCCCAGATAAATGATATTGTAGTAGTCAAGTAGGTTTAGGATGGAGGATTGCACCAATAGGCGGAATGATGTTGAGTCGAAGTATTTTCTGATGGTTCTAAGTTTCCATAGTGTCGAGAAGCCCTTTCTGATTAAAAGCTCTGAATGCGTATTGTCACAAGCCCGAGTCCAATGCCGGCCTTGTGCCAGGAAAGAGTCACAAAAATCACTCCCTGAAACTAGTCCGGGCCAACCATGTTATCCCTGATAGACAAGAGCAAGATCAGGAAACACAGGCTGTGTTTAAACCTAAGGCAGAACACAGCCTGATGAAAACTGGTCAGGGCTCTTTAAATCCTCCATTTTGTGTCAAGCTGGCTAAGCAGGGGAGAAGGAAAACACAGCTGAAGGAAGTTCAGCCCCGGAGTAGGGCTGGGCGTGGTACAGCAGCTTGGCAGCATTTAGAGGGCTGGCTGACCAAGAGGAAGGGAGACAGAGGAGAAGCTCCCATGTGGAAGGAGTCTCCTAGTCCCCCTGAGCCAAGGGACATTGAGATGTTGGACACTGAACTAGAGGATACAACCTTGGAAAATCCTGAAGGTGAAGCTATGGAATACAGCACTTTACCTGAGGTGGGAATGGGTGAAGAAATGGAAACTGATTAATTTGGAATTGTTTTGTTAAATGTTTCCTTTTCTGTTGAACCTGAGGATTTGCTGGAAGTCTGCTAATGAATGAAAGATATGCTAGTCAAGGGTTTTGCTGTTGTGAGTTTTTTTTTCTCTTGCTTATCAAGAGCTGCTGTGGAACAAAACTTCAGCAAGCAGGTGTGAATATCCTGGAAGTTTGGGACAGGATTTACACTGTGTCATGGTGAATAGTTTGGGAGTTTATTTTTCTTTTTGATGCCACAGAACCCTTTGACAAATCTGCCAATGTTTTGTTGCTGCATTTGCTGAGGCTGTACAGTGCAGTATAGCATACAGAGTTTGCCAATTATCAATAAGACTCTGGAGGAGTTAAGGACTATTAAGGAACTTTATTATACCTAGGACATTGTTAAGGAACTTTGAAACAGATTTCCAGACCAGGCTGGTTGCTTTCATATTATGTTGTATGTTTTGCCAAATACCTTTTTGGAATATATTTTTCTTTTGATGCATTTTACTTTGACTTGTGAACTGAACAATAAATTTGATTTTTTGTTATTCATTACTTACTTGTGTGAGGCCATCCTGTTTTTTCACATAAGATAAGTTTATGTACAACAGGGACTTCCTCCTTCTTGAGGAAGCACGCTGGAGGAGAATATTGCTAGCGTGAGCTGGTTACTGCGAGCTTTGAGGACCGGCCACGCTACAGTATCTAGGGTGAGATAGCGGTCCAGTGTCACTCCTAGAATTTTTATGGTATCGACAATAGGGAAGTTCTGTCCGTTCAGGGTTATTGTAGTATCTTTGATTTTGTCATTTGGGCTTGCCAGTGAAGTAGGCCGCTGTTTTTGGCCTGTTTCAAAGGCGACCTCACACGCTATATACTGGTTTCAATAAGTATATATTTATTTAGTCAATCAATAACAGCTTACAGAAATAAATCATTTAGCATATAGCGTAACAGAAGGTGATCTCCAGGCCTGAAGATCCTCTGAAGTCTGTTCTGTTTTCTTCCTCCCAAAGGCCTGATTTTATACATTTCTTGGTGGCCAACACCACATTGGCCTAAATCACATAATACATCCTTATTGGCTATTTTCCTATGCATTACTGCCTAACTACATTCATTTATTGGCTAGTTTACCTGCGTCATATTATATGTTCGCCCTGTTTTCCGTAAGACCTAACCTTTTCCCCGAAATGCCTCTTTCTATACCATATAAGCATTTCCGAGCATCAAACCCCCTCCCAACTGTAAATACTTCTGACACCTGCTATTAGATGATATTTCTTGAGAATTCTATCTTCGGACCATGGTCTGTGTTTATCTCTTCATGGTATCTGGCTGGGTGGGTCCTGGTGCAAAACCACAGCAAACCCACAGCATCAGGACCTGTTGCTTTTTTCTCTAGTGTCACTGATACAGTAGTTAACTTAAAATAGGGCATTTCCCCATCTTTGCATACTCTCTGGTAAATGGTGTGAAATATCTTTTCACAGCTAATCTACTGTTTCTATCAGCTGCAGAAATAAGATACCAGTTGCAGGGAGAGAGAGAGAGAGAAGTCTCTGTAAAGAGAAAAGTTTCTGTGAGCTTCTGGTTTTTCCTTATCCCACTTCACCTGGTTTAATGTCAGGACTTACAGGGATCTTTCAGAACTTCCCATGCTTTACCTTCATTCCATCTTCCTCCTCCTCTCACCAGGAAGAATTTGGTTTTTTCGGGGTTGAGCTTCAGCTTGAACTCTGTCATCCATGTTTCAATTTGTTTTAGAGTTAGTGCTAGATGAATCTTCGTCTGAGGGGTCAGGCTTGTTAGAGGCAGAAGTATGATGATATCGTCGGCGTAGATGTAGAATTTGATTTTTGCTTTTTGCAGTAGTTTTGCCAGTGGGGCTAGGTAAATGTTGAACAGACTGGGGGATAGGGGGGAACCCTGTGGGACACCGCATGGGTTAACCCAACTGGAGGATTTGGTATTGTCGCTATAGACTCAGTACGTTCGTTTAGTTAAGAAGCCTTGAAACCATTTTAGTACTTTGCCTGAGAGACCAATTGTCTCCAAGCAGTCAATTAAGATGGTGTGATCGACTAAGTCAAAGGCACTGCTTAAGTCTAGTTGAAGGATTAGTGCACTGGAGCCTTGGCAGAATAGGTTCAGGAGGGAGTCCAGTAATGAGGCAATAACCGTTTCCGTGCTGAACCCAGATCGAAAGCCTGATTGGTTGTCATGAAGAATGTTGAATTTGTCCAGGTAAAATACTAAATCCTGGTTTTACCAGGCCTTCCATCAGCTTTACAAAGAAGGGAATGCATGCGATGGGCCTGTAGTTGGATGTCAGCTTGATGGATTCCTTGGTTTTTTTTTTACAATAGGTGTGATCAGTATGTGACCTAATTCCTCGGGAAATGTACCCGACAGTAATAGGGAGGAGAACCAATTGTATAACGAGGCTTTGAAGGGGACTGGGGCAGCTTTCATGACGTTTGGTGGGCAGCTGTCTAGTTTGCTGTATGAATTGACGTATTTTGCGAAGAGTTTGCTGAAGTGATTCCAGGTAGGGATTGAGAAGTTGTTCCAGTACATGTCTACTCTGGGATCGTTTGTGTGTTGGGCGACAGGGTAGTTCAGATGGTTGGATGTAGAGGGTGGTAGGTTGGATCTTAAGACATTGATTTTGTTGTTAAAGAAATCAGCCAGAGCATCTGCTGAGGGAGGGGAGTCTGTGGTGTGGCGTGAAAAGGTCTGTATATCATATAGATTGTTAACTAGTTTAAATAGGTTCTTGGTGTTGGTGTTGGGATAGTCTATTTTTTTTGCATAGAAGTCTGTGCGTTTTGTAGTTATGAGCTTTTTGTATTCTTTCAGTTTTAGTCTCCAGTTTGTTCTTTCTATGTTGTCGCCAGATTTCAGCCATTGTCTTTCCAGTTTTCGTAGTTCTCGTTTCAGTGCTCCTAGCTCGGCGTCGATCCAGCCATCTAGGTTTTGGTTTCTCGTTCTTCTTAGTTTGATGGGGGCCATCTTGTTAAGAGTCTGCGTGCTTGTGTTGGTCCAGGTGTCTATACAGGGGGAGTGCGAGTCTGGTGAGATATCGTAATGTGACCAGAATTCAGTTGGGTTTACCAGGCCTCTGGTGGCAACCATTTTCCTAATCCTTTTTTTCTCTGGGGGTTTGGTTAGGGAGCGTTTGGATTGCCAATTGAATTGGAAATTGCATAGACGGTGGTCCGACCATAGGGAGTCAGTCCAGGTGGTTTGGTGCCAGAGCATTTTGGGATGGGCTTGGGCTTTAGGGGAAAAGGTAACTAAATCTAGTTGGTGTCCTTTTAGGTGAGTTCTTTCAGGGGGTGGCACAAAGAAGTCGAGAGAAGTGATAAAGGAGAGTATTTCTTTGGAGTCAGCCTGATCTGCCTGCTCTAGGTGGATGTTCAGGTCTCCAGCCAGTAGGTTGTAAGGGCTAGCAGTTGAGTTAGTGAGAAGGAATTCGAAGAGGGTGTCCTTGGCAGTGGGCCATTTCTTGGGAGGAATGTAAAATAGCGTGATGATTAAGGTCTCTTCTAATTTGTCTGACAAGAGTTTGCAGGAGAGGATTTCCAAGTCCACTGTAAGTATCTTTTAGAATGATGGTTAGTCCTCCTCCTCTTCCTCAGCTTCTAGGTAGAGAAGTGATTTTGAATCCGGGTGGGAGGCACTCGCGTATGATGATGTCGTTGTCAGAGATCAGCCAAGTTTCCGTTAAAAGGACGAAGTCAGGGTTGGTCTTCTCGAACCAGTCTTTGACCAGTTGGGACTTATTCCTAATGGATCTGATATTAAGGTAGAAACCTTGGATCTTTTGGAAGTGGGGGGAGTCAGTTATTGCTGAGAAGGAGACTTTCCTCAGCTTGCACTGGTGATTACGGTGAGGTCTGTTAGGTTTATGGGAGGGGGTTAAGACCGGGATTTGAAAAGGGCCTTTTTCGGAGCAGTTATGGATGACTCGGGGGGCAGGTCTCTGGGGTTCCAAGATGGTGAGGCGAGGTCTAGTGAAGATTGGGATTGGTGTGGAGTAAAGAGCATCAGCTGACCTGTATATGTAGCAGGACCAGTAAAGCATGAGAAATAGTATTAAGTGTTGATTGGCAGAAGACATTTTGTTGTGAGACAGTGATTGGATAGACAGCAGAATCTTATCAATTATCCTGACGATTGGTTGGACATGCACATGTTTGACTGAGATTATCAGTCTGTTGGCTAAACATGAGGATTAGAAGAAAAGTACATGCAGGTGCTTATACATGCAGATGTCTATATGTGCAGATACTTGTCAGTTATCCTGACGATTGGTTGGACATGCATGTATTTGACTGAGTTTATCAGTCGGTTGGCAAACATGCAGATTAGAGAAAAAAAAGTACATGCAGATACTTATACATGCAGGTACCTATACGTGCAGATACTTATCAGTCTTTGGTCAGTGAGCCCGTGAGGAGGTCTTCCAAGGTAGGACGGGCTGGTGGTGCCGGGTTGAAGAGTCTGGTGCTGAAGGGAGGTGGAGGTGGAAGTTCTAGAGTTTTTGTAGTTTACACTTCTCCCTCCGTATCCACTGTGATAGAGGATTAATAGGCCTCTCTGGTAAATGGAGTCGCTCCAGTGTTCAGTTCCAGGCCTGTGGTGGTATGGACGATGGTGGTCCGATGTTTTTCTCGCGGCTTCCCTGCAGGTGCTTCACGAAGGCACGCACTAAGGCGCATGCGCCTTTGTCACATGCCTTCGTCGGTGCGCCGAATGGCTGCGCGCCGTTGGCGCTGCCGGTTATGAAGAGCCGGGTCCCCCGCTGGTCAGGGAGAGGGGCGGAGCAGGGCTCCCACGCTGCCTCTCCTTAGATGGTCTCCAGCTCCCTCAGTCCGCTGGTGAGGTGAAGGGGGCTGTAGCAAATGGCTGTGCGCTTCTGGCGCTGCCGGTTATGAAGAGCCGGGTCCCCGCTGGTCGGGGAGAAGGGCGGAGCAGGGCTCCCACGCTGCCTCTCCTTAGATGGTCCCCAGCTCCCTCGGTCCGCTGGTGAGATGAGGGGGCCTGTAGCAAATGGCTGCGCGCTTCTGGCGCTGCCGGTTATGAAGAGCCGGGTCCCCCGCTGGTCGGGGAGAGGGGCAGAGCAGGGCTCCTACGCTGCCTCTCCTTAGATGGTCTCCGGCTCCCTCGGTCCGCTGGTGAGGTGAGGGGGCCTGTAGCAAATGGCTGCGCGCTTCTGGCGCTGCCGGTTATGAAGAGCCGGTTCCCCCGCTGGTCAGGGAGAGGGGCAGAGCAGGGCTCCCACGCTGCCTCTCCTTAGATGGTCTCCGGCTCCCTCGGTCCGCTTGTGAGGTGAGGGGGCCTGTAGCAAAATATCAATCATGGACTGCTAGACAAAGGTCTATTGTCATCATCCATAAGGTGGAAAAGGACCACATTGCTGCCAGTGGGATGGCTAATGTAAAAATCTAATGTAACTATCAATGTGATAGTTTGTCTCATGCTATAACATGAAATTTAAAAAAACCAAGAAAACAGCTGAACGAGAAAAGTTAAATCATCCCAGAAATATCAAATATAAGGTAAAAGTGAAAAAGCAGCTTAAAATCTTTCAAACCATTAAAACAAGCCACAAATTTGTATGGACACCGTCATAATCACAATTTCTAGAGATGAAAAAGTACGCAAAGAAATCTTTTGAAACACTGAAACATCTCAAAAGGAAAGGGGTAAAAAATAAAGTCAAACTTGAAAAGTCAAATCTATGTTGACATCTCAAAAAAGGTAAAAGCTAAAACCTAGGATAAGCGTGCAAAAGTCGCTTTAGCAAATCTCGGATTTATATGGACAGAGCCATAATCACGACTTCTGGAGATGAAACCTATGCAATAAACCTCTAGTGGAAGTCATGATCTAGACTAGGGTTTCTCAACTCCCTTGCCAGCCAGGTTTTCAGGATAGCCACATTGATTTGCATACACTGCCTTCATTATATGCAAATGTCTTTCATGCATATTCATTGTGGATATCTTGAAAACTTGACTGGCAAGGGGGGACTCCAGGACCGAGTTGAGAAACACTGATCTAGAAGATATCAAGTGGGAAAGCCTGGACAAAATTTCATGATATGCACCATAACATGCATTGGCTGTTTGATTTTCCTTGAAGCACACCACAGGGTAAAACCGGATGAAGTACTTAAACCATGGCCATACCAGGCATTATTTACTAAAATAAATCAAATTATCTTACAAAACACTGTTTCTTACAAGAAGCTGGGTGCCGGACATGAAAAACTATCCGGGCATAAAAAACTGCTAAAGCTCCAGGAAAAACATGCATACAACCTGCTAAGACCGAATGAACTGCCTGGTACAGAGCGGACGACAAACGCAAACTTATTGCAACCTAAAACATATTAAAAAATAAAATTATATAAAACCATTTACTTACCGATACAATATCTAAAGCCAAAAATGCAATGCTGATACACAGTTAAACTGCTGTGTGCAGAGAGAGCGTTATCATGGGAAAGTGAAACTAAAAAGAGAAATCTCCGACATGGACAGAGACAATTGGTCCAGAAGCCTCTGACTTAGACAGAGCTGATTGGTACAGAAATAATTCCATAGTAT
This sequence comes from Geotrypetes seraphini, assembly GCF_902459505.1. NCBI lineage: Eukaryota > Metazoa > Chordata > Amphibia > Gymnophiona > Dermophiidae > Geotrypetes > Geotrypetes seraphini. The sequence continues at coordinate 269,591,138 of NC_047088.1, read as the reverse complement.
CATGAGAAACGATGTCTCTACCAGTGTAATAGAAGAACATAAGAAGTTGCCTCCGCTGAGTCAGACCAGAGGTCCATCGTGCCCAGTGGTCCGCTCCCGCGGCGGCCCATCAGGCCCACTGCTTGAGCAGTGGCCCTTGATTTTTCTCTAACCTATCTCTACTCCTGTCCCTATATCCTAACCTCAGTCCTTATCTGTACCCTTCAATTCCCTTGTCTTCCAGGAACCTATCCAAACCTTCTTTGAAGCCCTGTAGCATGTTCTGACCTATCACGTCCTCTGGAAGTGCGTTCCACGTATCCACCACCCTCTGGGTGAAGAAGTGCTTCCTAGCGTTTGTTCTAAGCCTGTCCCCTTTTAATTTCTCTGAGTGCCCCCTTGTACTTGTGTTTCCCCATAATCTGAAAGATCTGTTCCTGTCCACTTTTTCTATGCCCTTCATGATCTTGAAGGTTTCTATCTTGTCTCCGCTTCTCAAGGGAGAATAGCCCCAGCTTTTTTAGCCTGTCAGTATATGAGAGGTTTTCCATACCCTTTATCAGTTTAGTCGCTCTTCTCTGGACTCCCTCGAGTACTGCCATGTCTTTCTTGAGGTACGGTGACCAATACTGGACACAGTACTCCAGATGTGGGCGCATCATTGCGCGATAAAGAGGCAGGATGACTTCCTTCGTCCTGGCCGTGATGCCCTTCTTAATGATTCCGAGCATTCTGTTTGCTTTCCTTGAGGCAGTGGCGAACTGTGCCGATGCCTTCAGTGTTGTGTCCACCATTACCCCCAGGTCTCTTTCAAGGTTACTCACCCCTAGCAGTGATCCCCCCATTTGGTAGCTGAACATCTGGTTCTTTTTTCCTACATGCATGACTTTACACTTCCCTATGTAGAAGCTCATTTGCCACTTTTTGGCCCACTCTTCCAGTGTCGTCAGATCCTTTTGGAGATTTTTGCAGTCTTCCGTTGTTTCAACCCTGCTGAATAGTTTGGTGTCGTCTGCAAATTTAATGACCTCACAATTTGTTCCCGCCTCCAGGTCATTTATAAATATATTGAACAGGAGTGGTCCCAACACCGACCCCTGCGGCACCCCGCTCGTGACCGATTTCCAATCTGAGTAGTGACCCTTCACTCCAACCCTCTGCTTTCTGCCTGGATGGATGAATGTTGAGTAGAAGTGATTTAAGTGAATGCCCTTGAGAGTCTAATGAATGGATAGTGCAGAAAAGGGTCTCTAGTATGATCGGGAAAGTACATGCAAATTGAAACTTTCCTTTATGAAATACCCATATTCTGAGTGTGAAATATGTCATGCTAAAATTATGCTAAGTAAAGCTTACATAATTTGATGCTGTAAAATGCATGATGTTGTTGAATGTGTAATTAAAACTGATCATATTATTGAATGTGTAGTCATCAATAATGTGTTTTAAGTAATAACAAAAGTGTCAGAAATGGAGAGAGGATGATAGAGGAAATTTTATGTTGTGATTTAAAAGTTTAAAATAAAGTCGAACTTTACAAGTCTCATTCAGAAACTCTGCTGCAAACCCTATTCCTGACAAACCAGTGCCTATTCCTAGGACCAGAAAGCAAACTGTAAGGTCTAGCAAGCAGATAACTCACACATTAGAAAGGCAGAGAATAGGACAGAGTGCAGCAGCAGCTCAGAATTCCTTTAATCAACCCTATTATTCTTATTCAAAAGTGCAGCAGTAAAACTCCTTTTAAACCTGCAGCTTTACAAGCTGACATACACAGGGTTAAGGAAAGGGGTGGAGTCAGCAGGTCTGATGTGTATCAAGCAGGATTAGAGCCTGGGAAGAATAAAGCTTCCACAGCTGAGAGCTGGGGAGAGGAGTGGCAGAAACAGGAAGAGCCAGAGCAGCAAGAAAAACAGAAAGCAGAGCTTAGAGGTCTGCCAGGAATGTTGGAAAGCCCTGTTTCCTTTCCAGTGCCACTGCCTCATTTAAGGCTGCCATCTGTAACTCCCAGGCAAAGCAAGAACCATTTTCCCAAAGCCAGGTTAGCTTGGGAGGGGGAGGTTTCTGGGGAAAACTGTAAGCAGGCTGGCTATGAGAAACCAGAGCTTGTGCAGAGTGGGGGAAGGGAGCCACATGGCAGAGAAGTAACTCTTCTGGAGGTAAATGAACAAGGGTTTGAGAATAATATTGTAGACTATGCCATGGAATATGATTATGAACCAAAGGGAGGAATGTGTGTGGAAAGCATGGATGAATAAACCTCATTTAGATAAGAAACCTTCCTGGTTTAAAAGTAATGAATCAAGGATCTTGTAACTGAAAGGACTTGAAACAGAGATCATTTGAGTGTGGAGACAGGTGTGTTTGAATGAGCTTTGTTGCAGTGGGGGAGAAAAACCCAGCAGTATTGCAGAGGAAGCCAGGTTTAAAACCAGGGCTGTTGCAAGTGCCAAAGTCTGTCCCTGTCCAGAGATATTGATTAATTGGGAACATGGGAGGTGTACAGGGTCCATTTATCTGTATTTGAGTGGAGCTTGTTCCCACACCTATTGGCCCTAGCTAGAGAGAGTCAGGGTAGTAAGGTGAGAGAGCTTTTTGGAGCTAGGCACAGGAGAGTGGCCTTTAATTTGACTGTGGATCATAGTAGCAGTCTATGAGTTTAGTGCAGGCAGGAGCACTCCCCAGAGTTGCTTGTGGGGCTGAGAGAAGCAAACGTTAGCCCAGTTACAAAGGCTACTTGGACTGAGAGAAGGCAACAGCCCAGAGACAAAAGCTGTAAATCCAATTTGCTGTTTTTTTGATTTGGAAAAGAATAGAAATCCTGAACTGTGGGAGATTTGTAAAGTGGACTGTATTTTTGAGGTATGGACTGAGTTGAAAGCCCAGATAGCGGATTTTGCAGCCAAGTGTCCTGTATAAAGAATTGTCAAGGAAAATAAAACTTTTTTTTATTTTGAAAGTGCAAAAAGGGAAGAAGGACTGTTTATTTGGTGAAACCTACACATCGCATTGGCCCTCTTTGGGGACTAGATCCGAGCATGCGTGGCCGGGGCTCAACCCCGCCACAAAGTGTATGTGTAATAATGCATCGTGACTTGCATTTAAAACCAAAAGCGACACGGTGTTGGATCCATTGAAAATTAGTTTAAAATAAAACAAATCAATCTGAGTGTTCTATGAAAATAAACAGTCTTGAGGGTTCTAAAAAAAACTTTGGCAAACCTAACAAAATTGTACATATAATACATGAGACAACATTTTTCATTTACACTGTAGGTTACAATTACTCGCTGTAGTCCATAACAGTCTGCAAAAAAAGGCCAATTATGCATAAGCGTATGTTAATTGATGATACATTTTACATTAACATAAGTTAACCTGTAGATTCGACATGAATGAACACTAAATTGTGTGTAGCATGTTGCTCTATAGTGAAATGCCATGTGTTATGAGTTCAAAGATACAGTGTTGTAACGCTTTTCAAAATAGATGCTCCTAATGCAATTACCACTAATCTTCAAAAATTAATAAATGATATATGGTAAAAAATGACCTATGTACATCATGAAAACGTATTATATCATGAGTCAATCCGTGAATTCATATAATGTGAGAATTCTGCTGATTATTGACAACATTTAAAGAAGAAACAGGACAGTGCACCTATTTATAAGAAATGAATCAGTTCTATTTCAGCATTAAGTCCAGCAGGTTGAACAGTATTGTTTTCAAAGACTGCTCTTTGTTCAGCTTGAAGAAGTCTTGAATTTATATCTCCTCCTCTCCATCCTACCTGTAGAGTTTTATAGACAAAATATTTTATATCCTTTGTTTAAATACCTACATGGCGTAAATGCGCATGAGTCGAGACTCTTTCATTTGAAAGAAAGCTCTGGAATGAGAGGGCATAGGATGAAGTTAAGAGGTGATAGGCTCAGGAGTAATCTGAGGAAATACCTTTTTTACAGAAAGGGTGGTAGATGCGTAGAATACTCTCCCGGTGAGGTAGTAGAGACATTGCCTGAATTCAAGAAAATGTGGGATAAGCATGTGGGATCTCTTAGGGAAAGGAGGCCATTTGGCCTTTATCTGCTGTCCTGTGTCTATGTTTCTATGACCTCACAATGCAAGTGTTAAGAGCCGTAGCCTATAGGGAGAGGAGAAGACAGTGGGTGGGCCATTTGGCCTTTATCTGCCATCATATTTCTATGTTTCTAACTCATAATCATACATAAATACATGTATATGTGCATGTGTACACATACCTATATTCATATATAATTAAAAAAATTATGGGTAGATTTCTGTCTCCTAAAAAGACTATATTAAATATTAAATTCAATTAAGTTGTCTAGTACCAGCCTGCAAAATACACATCCTTAAAGTACGGTATTTAAAAACACCAAAGCACCCTCAATGAAGCTGTCCCGAAAAAGGCCAGAAAAGTTACCTTTTTAATCTAAAACCTTTCTAACATTTTTCTCTTGCCACTTCAACATATATTTATAATAAAAAAAGGAAGAAACTAACATTTTTCTTTTTAGAAATCACACAGCACAAACTATATAGTACACTTCTCCGTCCTGGTGACGGGACAAAAAAATCAGGAAAAATTTAAGTTCCCTCTATAATGGGGGTTCCAAACCCCCCCAAAGGCAGTGCGAACACTATTAAGTAAATTGGGAGGTTCCCCCCTCACACCCCCATCTTAGCTCTTTAAAATTAACTTTTCCGGTGGCGCACTGCAGTCTTGCGCCCAAATGTCTGCGCTCAAATGTCGGCATGGCATGTGAACCCTCCCTCCTTATTCGTGGGGGTTATGGGGCAGAGCCGGCCTGCGAATAAGGAAAATTTGCGAATAACTTTTTGGCCGACTGACCCACCCCTGGACCTTACATAGTAGTCTAGCAGTGACGCGGGGTAGGAGCAATCTTCCTACACTCCTGCCTCGTGCAGAGCCATGCTGTGCACCCGTGCTGTGAGTTCCTGTGGTCTTACATAAGAACATAAGAATTGCCACTGCTGAATCAGACCAGTGGTCCATCATGCCCAGCAGTCTGTTCGCGCGGCGGCCCTCTGGTCCAAAACCAGCACCCTAACTGAGATTAATCCCACCAGCGCACGTTCTTGTTCAGCAGGAACTTGTCTAACTTTGTCTTGAATCCCTGGAGGGTGTTTTCCCCTATAACAGCCTCTGGAAGAGCGTTCCACCTTTCTACCACTCTCTTGGTGAAGAAGAACTTCCTTACGTTTGTACAGAATCTATCCCCTTTCAACTATAGAGAGTGCCCTCTTGTTCTCCCTACCTTGGAGAGGGTGAACAACCTGTCCTTATCTACTAAGTCTATCCCCTTCAGTACCTTGAATATTTCGATCATGTCCCCTCTCAATCTCCTCTGTTCGAGGGAGAAGAGGCCCAGTTTCTCTAATCTTTCGCTGTACGGCAAATCCTCCAGCCCCTTAGCCATCTTAGTCGCTCTTCTCTGGACCCTTTTGAGTAGTACCGTGTGCTTCTTCATGTACGGAGACCAGTGCTGGACGCAGTACTCCAGGTGAGGGCGTACCATGGCCCGGTACAGTGGCATGATAGCCTTCTCTGATCTGTTCGTGATCCCCTTCTTTATCATTCCTAGCATTCTGTTTGCCCTTTTTTGCTGCCGCCGCACATTGTGTGGACGGCTTCATCGACTTGTCGATCAGAACTCCCAAGTCCCTTTCCTGGGAGGTCTCTCCAAGTACCGCCCCAGACATCCTGTATTCGTGCATGAGATTTTTGTTACCGACATGCATCACTTTACACTTATCCATGTTGAACCTCATCTGCCATGTCGATGCCCATTCCTCAAACTTGATTATGTCACGTTGCAGATCTTCGCAATCCCTCTGCTTCTTTACTATTCTGAATAACTTCGTATCATCCGCAAATTTAATCACCTCGCTCGTCATACCTATATCCAGATCATTTATAAAAATGTTAAAGCACGGGTCCAAGCACGAGACTACAACGGGAGTTCCCTTTACTTTCTTGGAAAGCTTTTGGGTTTTATCTGCTTGGTTTTCTGCTGAATTAGGGACTTTAGTCCCACCCCCCCCAGGGTTTGCTGTTAATATATAGACATATATATAGATATATAGCCCAACAATCAAGAACACTTCACAGCCAATTCCCAAAACAACCAAGAGGATGACTTTTATTCAGTGCAATCACTGTGACACCTTAGTTCCAAAGCATACCATCTGGAGATTTAGGGCCTGCCCCCATCTGTCTTTAGCTTTCTAGTATTAAGGAGGAGCTCTTTAAGCTTAAGCAAGAATTTGAGGCAATTAAAGCTGCTTCCATCATATCACAGAGTCATAAATCAGCTTCCATCTCTCCACAGAATCATACCAAATGACCACCCTGCCTCAAAGAATAAAACAATCCAGAAATAAATGGATCACAGTAGAAACATAGAAACATGAGGGCAGATAAAGTCCAAATGGCCCATCTAGTCTGCCCATCCACAGTAACCATTATCTCTTTCTCTATCCGAGAGATCCCAAGTGCCTATCCCAGGCCTTTTTGAATTCAGACACAGTCTCTATTTCCACCACCTCTATAGAAACATAGAAACATGATGGCAGATAAAGGCCAAATGGGTAAGGTAATAATAATAAATTATTTTTATATACCGCCATACCCGGGAGTTCTAGGCGGTTCACATCAATCAATCATAATACATACAGTATAAATAGATATATAAAATTGAAATCATCTAAAATTTCAGCAAAGTTAAAAGCTTACAGTGGGAAGATACAAACAATTTAAAATGATTTAAAAATTATTAACATCAGAGCCATAGGCCCTAAAATAGAACGCATAAAAAACTGGATAGAAGATAACCTAGACTGCCTTTTCCTCACAGAGACTTGGCTTACCTCTGATACAGACCCCAGAATAACTGAAGTTTGCCCAAAAAGTCACAAAATAACATTAGTATGCAGAAAAAATAGAAGAGGAGGAATTGCCATCATAACCAGAAACACATTAAACATAGCGTAGCGGCGGCGAATCGGACTCCTCCCCCAACAGGTCAGCTGATGCCCTACTTATTTGGGCTACCTGCTCCTTAGTGCGCTCCTTCGTGTGCGAGCTGAGGGCACCAACAGCTACAAACATCCAGCGGTGCCTTTTACTCATAACCAGTTCTATTCTAATCAACAATTCAGGTATTCAACTCTAATTTCACTCTGCTCACTTTTCATTGTACTGGTATATTTACCTTTGAACATTGATTCAACCAGCACCATGTCTTCTATTAATAATATTCCAGTGGTCTGGGGCAATCGTCCCCCTAAATATAATACTTTAACATACCGACAACCGTGCCTGTTAGAAATTCCAATCTCATCTTCTCCTTCTAACCCTGCTACAGTAAACATCGCCTCAACTAATTCTTCAAATCTGTCCTTAAAAATCAAAAATTTAAAGCTCGGCCTCATTAATGTTAGATCTCTTATGAATAAGTACCACCTTTTAAAAGACTCAATTCTTCATCAGGGTTTACACATACTTTTCATTACCGAAACTTGGCTTTCCGAAGGTGAAGAAGCTTATCTCTCTTACTGCTGTCCTGATAACTACGATTATCTCTGTAACCATCGTGAAAATCGTAAAGGCGATGGTCTAGCCGTCATATTTAATACCAATCTCATTAAACTCATTGATCATTCCAAAGGAAATAACATTATTGAATACCTTCACCTTAAACTAAACTCAAAAATTGACCTCAACTTTTTATTATTATATGTCCCTCCACCAGTAGGGGAAAATAAAATAACTTTACTTCAAGACTTAATTTTTGACTTTTGCTCAACTTCATCGCTCCCTCTGATCTTAGGTTATTTCAACATTCATTTTGATAAGCCTTCTGACACTAACACCCAGGATTTATTAAGCATTCTTCAACCTTTAAACTTGCATTCTATTATAGCTGGTCTGACTCATTCGGCTAATCACACTTTAGACATGATATTCTCTCCCATATCTCATTACTTTGAGTATTCTGTTCCATTAGCCGCTCCAGTACCTTGGTCCGATCATTATTTTATATCTGTTACTCTTCAGTTTTCTAAATCAATAACGCACAAAACTCAACCAGAATCCAAGCTTATCTCATACCATGATTTTTCCAAATTAGATACCAATGATATCTTACCATTTTTTGATTTACCCTCTATCAACGCTACATCTAATTCAATCGAGGACCAACTGCTCATCTGGAATTCTTCTCTTCAACTTCTTTTAGACAGTAAAGTTCCCATAATCTCTAAATCCATATCTTTACATAGAACTACCAATCCATGGTATACAGCTGAACTTCACCTTATTAAAAAGCAGCTTTGCTCCCTTGAAAGAAAATAGCGACACACTAAATCTTTAATAAACCTCCGAAATTTTAAAGAAAAGGCAGCTATTTACAAAACCAAAATCAATCAGGCAAAAACTCAATTTTATTCAGATAAAATTGATAAAGCAAGAAACCCTGCTACTTTGTATAATATCTTAAAATCCATCTCATCACAGAATAAAAATAAAAATATGACATCTCCTCAGACAATTTCTTTGAACGCACAAGACATAGCTGATGCATTCAATCAAAAATATCCGAAACACATTTCTCCCCAGTACAACAAACAGCCCCACTAGTATACACCATACTGAGCTTGTCCCAACAGCTAAATGTTCAAATTTTAAACTTCCTTCTCTTAATGACATCATAAGAACATAAGAACATAAGAAATGCCTTCTCCGGATCAGACCTAGGTTCATCTAGTCCGGCGATCCGCACACGCGGAGGCCCATTTAGGTACTCCTTTATGGAGACCCGGTTTTCCCGTAACCCTTAATATGATTAGCAAGAAGGTATGCATCCAACTTGCGTTTGAAACCCAGAACAGTAGTCTCCATCACAACCTCCTCCGGGAGAGCATTCCAAGTGCCCACCACTCGTTGTACGAAACAGAACTTTCCAATGTTAGTCCTGAACCTGCTGCCGCTCAGTTTCAGGCTATGACCTCTTGTCCGTGTCACATCTGAAAATGTTAGTAATGAGGGTTCCTGATCTATTTTGTCAAATCCTCGCAGTCTTCTCTTCTCGAGGATGAACAGTCCCAGTTTCTTGAGGCGTTCTCTGTAGCTCAAATTCTCCATACCTTTGACTAGTTTCGTGGCTCGCCTCTGCACCCTCTCCAGCAGAGTTATATCCTTCTTAAGGTATGGAGACCAGTGTTGGACACAGTATTCTAAGTGTGGTCTAACCATAGCTCTATAAAGTGGCATTATAACTTCTTCCGATCTACTTGTGATTCCCTTCTTAATCATACCCAACATCCTGTTTGCTTTTTTCGCCGCCACCGCACATTGGGCCGATGGTTTAAGGGTTCTATCAATCACTACCCCCAGATCCTTTTCTTGTTCGCATTTGGTTAAAGTAACCCCCCACATCCTATATTCATGTTCTTTGTTTTTCTTTCCCAAATGCATCACCTTGCATTTGTCTAAGTTAAAATTCATCTGCCACTTTTCACCCACGTCTCCAGCTGGTTGAGATCTTTTTGTAGATTCTCACAGTCTCTTAGAGTGCCGACCGCCCGACATAATTTTGTATCATCTGCAAACTTGATTATATTGCATGTTGTTTCCTCTTCCAGGTCATTTATAAAAATATTGAACAAGATAGGCCCAAGAACCGAGCCCTGAGGCATGCCGCTAGTTACTTTCTCCCAGTCCGAAAATTTCCCATTTATGCACACCCTCTGTATTCTGTTTTCCAACCATTTACTGATCCATCTGTGCACTTCTCCTCCTATTCCATGATTTTGTAATTTAGTCATGAGCCTTGCATGCGGGACCTTGTCAAATGCCTTCTGGAAATCCAATTAAATTATGTCCACTGGATCCCCCCTATCCATTGGTTTGCTCACCTTGTCAAAGAATTGTAGTAAATTTGTCAAACATGACTTCCCCTTCCTGAAGCCGTGTTGACTATCTCTTATCAGGTTGTGATCCTCCAAGTGTTGTACGATGGCATTTTTAATTAGTGCTTCAATTATCTTTCCAGGAACTGAGGTGAGACTCACAGGTCTGTAATTTCCTGGTTCCCCTCTTGTTCCTTTTTTGAAAATTGGGATGACATTTGTTATCTTCCAGTCATCCGGTATTTGCCCTGTTTTTATTGACATGTTAGCCAAGGATTGTAAAAGTTCCCCAATTTCTACCTTAAGTTCCTTTAATACTCTCGGGTGAATTCCATCCGGTCCAGGGGATTTATCACTTTTTAATTTGTCAATCTGGACGTATACCATGTCCAGCTCCACATTTACTGTTGTTAGGCTTTCCTCAATGTCTCCAGTGAATATAATCCCTGTGTCTGGCATTGTTGTTGTGTCCTCGTTCGTGAAGACAGAAGCAAAGAATGAATTTAGCCTATCGGCTAGCTGTTTGTCTTCTTTAATTGTCCCTTTTCTTCCTTGGTTGTTGAGAGGGCCCACTGCCTCTCTTGCTGGTTTCTTTCCCTTCACATATCTAAAGAAGGGTTTGAAGTTTTTTGCTTCCTGGGCTATCTTTTCTTCATAGACTTTTTTTGCTTTTCTTACCACTTTATGACATTTTTTCTGGTCGGTTTTGTGACAGTTCCAGGCCTCCGTCGTTTTTTCCCGTTTCCATTTTTTAAACGAGTTCCTCTTTTCCCTCACTGCATCCTTCACTTCTTTCGACAACCAAGCTGGTTCACCTTTTTTCTTTTTTCGCCTTCCTTTGGTAATCCTTGGTATGTAAAGATTCTGTGCATCTGTGATGGTTTTTTTCAGCAGAGACCATGCTTGATCTACTGTCTGGATTTCTGTTTTACCTTTCTTCAATCGTTTTCTAACCATGGTTCTCATACTGTCGTAATTTCCTTTTTTAAAATTAAAGGTTGTGGCTTTAGTCCTGATTGGTTTCCCCTTACCAATGCAAATGGTAAAATTGATGATATTGTGATCGCTTGTCCCCAACGGGGCTGTTACCTCTACATTTGCTGTACTTCCAGTAATGCCATTTATAACCAAGTCCAGGATTGCGCTACCTCTAGTCGGTTCTCCTACCATTTGCTCAAGGAAGCAATCACCCATCAGTTCGAGGAATTTTGTCTCTCTGATGTAGGTTGACGTCCCTAGTTTCCAGTTTATCCCCGGAAAGTTGAAGTCCCCCATGATCGTCACATTTCCTGATTTACATCCGTGGTTAATTTCTTCCATCATTGCTATGTCAATTTGCTCAGACTGTCCCGGGGGTCGATAGTAGAGGCCAATTTTTGTGTCTGCTTCTTTTTGTCCAGGAATCTTTATCCAGAGGGACTCTGGTTTACCATCTACTTCCGACTCTCCTTCTCTGTTAGATTCTATGTCTTCCTGGACATATAGGGCAATACCTCCCCCTTTTTGCCCAATCCTATCTCTTCTGTATAGTTTATATCCTTGCAATGCCGTGTCCCATTCATTTTCATCATTCCACCATGTTTCCATTATTCCTATGATATCCAGTTGCTTTCTTTTTGCTAGCTCCTCCAGTTCGCCCATTTTGTTACCTAAGCTTCTGGCATTCGTGTAGATACATTTAAGCTCTGATCGTACTAATTTCCTGGATTCAGTGGTCCTCATATCCCTTCCTTTATCCATTTGATCTTTTTCATGACCTCCCATAGATTCATTATGTTCCACCTCTATATCTGTTCGGTTGCTTGAAGTTTCCTCATCAGGATATCCTGGTGTCCGGGCCATCGACATGTTGTCGACTGTCAGCTCTCCCCTGACCTTTAGTTTAAAGCCCTCTCAAAGGACTTCTTCATGTTCTCAGCCAGGACTCTCGCTCCCTGTTTGGTGAGATGTAGGCCGTCCTTTCTATAGTACCTGCTTTTTCCCCAGAATGTTGACCAATTTCGTACGAAGTCGAAACCTTCATCGTCGCACCATTGCCTCATCCAGGCGTTTACTGCTCTCAATTCATCCTGTCTCCTTGCGTCCGCTCTCGGTACCGGAAGGATTTCCAAGAAAGCTGCCTTCACCTCCCTGACCTTCAATCTCATTCCGAGTAGTCGGAGCTGGTCCTTTAACTCTTCCCTGTTGTATTTCCTTCCGCTAATATCGTTGGTTCCCATGTGGATGATTACGGCAGTATCCTTTCCTGCTTCGTCATCTATAATACTGGTGATCCTGCTGGCCACATCCTTCACTCTTGCACCAGGCAGGCAGGTGACCAGTCTGTCGTCTCTTCCTCCCGCAATGTGGCTGTCCACATTTCTTATGATGGAATCCCCGACTATGATCCCAATCTTCTTCAATTGGAGGTTCCTTGAGGGTTTTAGGTCTGTATCCATGATGTAGGTCCTGTCTTCCTTCTTCTGCTGCTCATCCCCAGATGGTTTATCCTCTCTGCTGATTGGATTTGTGCCCCCGTCTGCATCAATTATTTCTCCCTCCTGGGCTGATCAGTCGCTGATCCCAAGCCCAGGGATCTCCACAATCTGCTGGTGGGCTTCTTCGATATATCTCTCCAATTCCTCAATCACTTCACTGGTGCTGGAATCTACAAGCAACCTCTCCTGTGTGCGCTGTTCCTCTTTATTAATGAGAAGTTCCTCTAGTTCCTTCACTGTTCCCTCCAGCAACCAGACTTGCTGCTTCAGGCTTTCAAGCTCCCTGCACCGACTGCAAATGTATGACCTAGTCCCTGAGGGGAGGAAGTCATACATACTACAGCTGGTGCAGAAGACTGGAAAGCTCATCTCCTGTTCTCCATGGATGCTCATAGCCTGTTTCCCCTCCGAGCTGCTTGTGTTTTATGAGTGAACCCTCTGTGTCAGTAAATTATGTGGATCCTCCTGGCAATTAGTTGTCCCCCTTTCGTGCCAACCAACCAACCGTCTATGTGCGTAATACGGTTTAACTTACTATTTGAGACTTGTAGTGTTGACCTCGTTTCCTGGCCCTTCTTTAAGGCATCTTCTCAAAGGCGCTCTCGCTAAGGCGAGCGCCTTTGCCGCTCGCCTTCGCCGCGCGCCGAACGGCTGGGCGCCATTGGCCCTCCCCCTTTTAAGGGGGAGCCGAGTTGCACTGCTGGTGACGCGCAGGGGGGTGGGCGGAGCTACCTCTCGCCTGCCCCACGCTGCCTGGTGTTAATGCTAGCCTTCCCCTCCTTCAATGCTAGCCTTCCCCTCCTTCAAGCCACAAAATGAAAAGAATAGTTCAGATAACTCACTGAGAACTGCTTTTCCGGTGTAGTACTTTCGCCGCGGCTCTCTCTTTTAAGGGGGAGCCGAGTCGCACTGCCGGTGACGCGCAGGGGGGTGGGCGGAGCTACCTCTCGCCTGCCCCACGCTGCCTGGTGTTAATGCTAGCCTTCCCCTCCTTCAATGCTAGCCTTCCCCTCCTTCAAGCCACAAAATGAAAAGAATAGTTCAGATAACTCACTGAGAACTGCTTCTCTCTCAAATTAACTTAAAAAGCTCTGGATCTGAAATTTTTCCTCCTTTTTACATAAAAAATTTTTTCCATCAGTTGGGACCTATCATCCATTCAATTGTCTTAAAAAGCTTGCTTACTTCTTCAGTCCCTACATCGTGGAAACTGCTTTTATTACTCCTTTACTTAAAGATCATAAAATCAGTAATAGCGATCCCACTAATTACCGACCATTGCAAACATCCCCTTTTTAGCCAAATTGACTGAAAAATTAATATTTAACCAGGTATCTGATTTCATCGAATCAACAAAAGTCTTGCACCCCAAACAAACAAGCTTCCGTAAATGTCATAATACAGAATATTCCATGATTGGTTTAACAAATAATATCCATTACTTTTTAGACTATCACAAATCAGTTGCTCTTTTCTCACTAGATATCTCTGCTGCATTTGATACAGTTGATCATGATCTCCTACTTAGTCAACTTGAATCAGTAGGCATTTGTGATCAAGTTCTCAGCTGGTTCACTTCATATCTTACTAATCGTACTTCTTTAGTTAGATTCAATAATGAATACTCTAATTCTTATTCTACATCCTTTGGAATTCCTCAAGGATCAATTTTATCGCCTCTTTTATTTAGTATTTTTCTTTCTCCATTATTGAGTCTCTGTCAATCAGTTGGTTTTACCTCTTTTTCATATGCCGATGATATCCAACTAATGCACCCCTTTGACCCTGAAAACCAGGTAGACATTATGTCTATAAATAAAAAACTTGATCTAGTGTATAACTGGCTCAACACAAATAAATTAGCGTTAAATATCAAGAAAACAAAAATCATGATTTTTAACTGGAAAAATGACATAATTCTTAAAATGCCATTCGTCCTTAATAACAATACCTTAGAAATTATCCACAATCTAAAAATTTTAGGAGTTATAATTGATGACAAATTGTAATCCGCCTTGAACCGCAAGGTAATGGCGGAATAGAAATCCCGAATGTAATGTAATGTAATGTAATATTAATAATATAGTTAAATCTTGTTTTTATAAACTGCGGCTAATAAGATCAATCGCCAAATTTTTGGAGCCTAAATCACTTAATATTCTGATCCATTTACTAGACGAAGCTAAAATAGATTATTGTAACTCCCTATTACTTAACATCTCTCAAAAAGAAAAGCGACGTCGTCAAATCATTCAAAACACCGCCATTAAATTGATTTATAATGCAAAGAAATATGATCACGTTACGCCTCTATTTATCGATGCTCATTGGCTTCCTATCAGCCACCGTATTTTATATAAGGTAATGCTGCTTATTTTTAAAACCCTAGTCCATATCGAGCCTCTGTTTATATCAAGGATGTTAATTCCTTATAATCCCATTCGTTCACTCAGATCATCCTCTCAAAACTTCCTAGTTATACCTTCCCTTAAAACAATAGGAACAAGAAGAACAGACATGTTTTCTGTTATGGGCCCACAATGGTGGAACTCTCTACCACAACATATTACAAATGAAAGAGATCTTCTTTCTTTTAAAAAATCTTTGAAAACTCACCTTTTTAAAGATGCTTTTAATACTCAATATTAAAATTTTTTTTAGTTTTTTAATCTTTTACCTACCCCCGTTCCCATATGTTTTTTCCCGTATTTGTTTCTCTATATATAATAGATGTAATCTTTGCCCTTCTTTCCCTCCCACTTCAAGTTTGTCTTGTCTTAAATTTGATGTTACTGAGTTTTAATTTGTATCTCTATATTTTATGCTTTTTTTACTTATGTACATCGCTTTGTAAACAGATTCAGCGATAAATCAAATATTAATAAACCTTGAACATAAAAATACAAGACAAAACAACCGACCCATACATGGACTTACTAGCCTGTCAACTTTCAAGCACATCATTTAAAGGAACACTAACATGCATACTATGCTACATAACCCCAAGTAACTAGAGCATAGCTAAACCTATATTTGAAGAATTTATTTACCGGAACTTTCTAGCGACAACCTATAATCTCCTTCTAGGAGACCTCAACCTCCACCTCAAAAACCAATCCTGCAAAAATTTAGAAACCTTACTAGCATATCTCGAAGCCTTAACATATAAAATCTTAGATCCTCAAACCACACACGAAAAAGGACACCAACTAGACATTGCAGCATACATGTCCCAACAGACCACACGACCAGAGATCCAAACATCAAACGGAAAATGGAACCGTTCCCTTTGGTCTGATCACTACACTTACTCCTTCGAAATCAATTGGACCAGTAACAAAAACATTCCAACTACTCAACAGACAACCTACAACTCACGCAAACATATAGATCACACCACATTCTGGACAAAAACAGACACCATAATCCAATACTACACACCCAAAGACTTCATCTCAAAATGGAACCATCTAAGTACTTCTACCCTGGATGAACTAGCCCCAGAAAACCCCCAAACCAAAATCCACAGAAAATCTGATAAATGGTTCGACAACGAACTACTCCAACTCCAAAGACAATGCAGACAACTAGAAAGAAAATGGAGAAAAAGCAGCCAAGAATCCTCAAAAACAGCATGGATAGTAACAAACCGAAAATACAAACAAAACCTGAAAGAAAAAAGAAAGACATACTATTCAAAACAAATAGGAGAAGGACCCTAAGACACAAAAAAGCTATTCCAGCTACTAAAAGTTCTCACAAACACCACATCTTACATAGCCAACAGCAACCCCCCCACCACCACTTCAGCCACCCTCCTAGCCACATACTTCAAAAACAAGATCGCAAACATCAGAGCCTCATTCAACGGAACACCCACACACATAGAGACATCATTTCCCCCTACAGAAAAAGAACCAGTCGCAGCAGATAGAACCTGGTCCCATTTCTCACCCATACAATGGTCAAACTTCAAAAATCTTTATAATTAATGCAGCCATGCAGCCTGCGACCTTAACCATTGCCCCCATACCTACTGAAAACCTCAAGTATATTATTCCATTCCCTTCTTCTACAATGGATACACTTTTTACTACTAGAGGGTCATTTCCCACAAGAACTCATCGAAATCATCATAACTCCGATTATTAAAAGACCCCACGGACCAACCATCCAACTACAGACCCATAGCCTCAATCCCACTGTACGTCAAACTGATAGAAAGCCTTGTAACCAAAACTTTAACCTCATACCTAGATAAACACAACCTACTCCACCCCACACAGTCGGACTTCAGAGCCAACTACAGCACGGAGACCCTACTAGGAACACTAATAGACACTGCAAGACAATACCTCTGTATAGGCAAGAAAATCCTGCTCATACAACTAGACCTCTCTGCAGCCTTCGACCTGGTAGATCACGACATTTTTCTACAAACTCTAGACTCCATAGGAATCTCAGGCAAAGTACTGGCATGGTTCAAAGGCTTCCTACAATCCAGAACCTACAGGGTTAGAACAATGCAAGAAAAATCAGAACCATGGTCCAACCCCTGCGGAGTTCCCCAAGGATCACCCCTATCACCCACACTATTCAATATATACATAGCCTCCCTCAGCTCCTACCTAGACAAACATGGCATAACGTCATACAGCTATGCAGATGACATCACTATCCTCCTCCCCTTCAATCACCCAGAACCCACCATGACAAGCACAATATACAGAACACTTGAAACGGTAGCAACATGGATGACAGAGCACAAATTAAAACTTAACCCTGACAAAACAAACTTCATCCTCCTAGAAAACAACAAAACTCCAACCTTAACAAATCTAGTAATAAACTTGATCTCATACCCAATTCAACCTACACTACAACTTCTGGGAGTAATAATTGATAGAGGCTGTACCATGCAACCACAAATCAACAAAGTAATAAAAGCATCGTTCATGACCATGAGAAATCTAAGACAAATCCGAAAATTCTTCAACAGAAAACAATTCCTACATTGGTACAATCTCTTATCCTTGGACTAATAGACTACTGCAACATATTATACCTCCCATGCCCAGCGACCATGATAAAACAATTACAAACAATACAAAATACAGCCCTGAGACTCGTCTACTCACTAAAAAAATATGACCATATCACAGAGGCTTACCATGACTCACACTGGCTTCCAATACAAGCAAGAGTACACTTCAAATTCTACTGCCTACTTTTCAAGGCTATTAACGGAGAAAATCCAACCTACTGGAATAACTGACTAACTCAATCATCTGCAACCAGGCACAGAAGAACCCACTCACTATTCACACATCCATCATCTAAAAAATGTCAAACAAAAAAAACTATATGACAACCTAATAGCCTCCAAAGCAGCTAAACTGGACAGACAAATCATCATTCTGTTATCACCAACCACAGACTACAAAACCTTCAAGAAAGATATTAAAACCATACTCTTCAAAAAATACATAAAACCCATCTAGCACGACCAATCCCTACCCAATCCCCTCCAACCCTCTCTATACCCTTAATACACCCCAATGCGCTTCTAACTACCCAACAAAGTCTAAAATGCTTCTAATTTACCCAACACTTAACACCTTAAGATCTCGACTTCTCTTTGGTAATTCTTATTACCCAACAGCTATCACCTAAGATCTCGACAACTCCTTGGTACTTCTTAAGTAAATATTATGACATCGCTTTGCTATTCCTATTTGGTACTTCTTAAGTAAATATCTGACTTTGCTTATGCTATTCCTTTAAACTTTTAATGTAATTCTTGGTAACTTTGATGTAATCCGCCTTGAACTGCAAGGCATTGGCGGAATTGAAATCACTAATGTAATGTAATGTAAATAAGTGATAAGATACATTAGGATGCCAGTCTGTTGAATAATTGGGTTTTTATCTGTTTTCTAAAATCAAGATAAGAGGAAGCTTCTAACGCAATTTTGGCAAGCCTTGTATTCAGTTTGGCCGTCTGAAAAGAAAAGGTTCTGTCGAGGAACTTTTTGTAATGACAGGATTTTATTGAGGGATATGCAAACAAGTGTACTCTTCGAGAGCTCTTATTATTGTAACTCAGAGTAAAATGAGGGGTAAGATAGCCTGGTAGCATGCCAAATACATGAGAACTTAAATAAGACTCTGGATTCCAATGGACACGTGGCATAGAAACATCCACCCTCACAATTGTTGCATCTACAGAATTCTTTTGCTCTGTTGGAGCACTGCAATACTGAAGGGAAAAATAATTGAGATGGAACTTGAACCAGCAAAGGTAACTCAAGAAGAAAAGCACTCCCAAAGGGGGAAAAAAGAAAGCTCAATCAAAAAAATTGTTGCTGTTAGGAGATTCCATCATAAAAAGACATCAATATTGGAACACAGGTCAAGGAGACTAAAATAGTGAATTGTCTCCCAGGATCCTCAGCTACTGTCTATAATTAGAGAAGAATCTAAGAATTCTAAAGTTGATCTTGTTATCCACTTGGGAACAAATGACCTACCCAGCAATACCCCATTTGCAGTGCAGAAAACTTTTCAGAAACTGGGGGGTTAAAGCCTTTTGTAAAGACTGTAGCATTTTCAGAAGTACTACCTACATATGGAAAAGGAGAGGAAAGAGCACTAAATACCGAGATCTTGAGTAGGTGGCTCCAGAGACATTGAAACGCTGCATGGTTTGGAGGGGCCCAGCAGCTCCGCCCTAACCCCAGTGGAACCCTACAGCGCAGGTGCAGCCTCTTCCAGCTCCCGACTCCCCACCCACCTTCTCCTGGCATTATAATTGTAAGTCTTCAGGCAGCCACTGCACAGCGTCAGCGAACAGGCCTGCCCTGGAAGTAGGATGAAGTGCTCCGGGGCAGGCTTGCTCATTGATGCGGCAGCTGCCTGAAGATCTAATTTAGAACACCAGGAAGCAGGTAGAAAGGTGGGCACCATACGAGAACACCAATCTTTGGGGCGGCCATGGCTCCTGTGGTTTCTCCTGTTCCGATGCCTATGGGTGTCTCAGAGCCTGGTGTCATCAAGAAGGCTATAGGAGGATGGGGAAATACATGGAAAAACAAGATACTATATTGTAATAATGGGCTGCATCTTACGATGGCAGGTAAAAGGATCCATGCTGAGAAATTCAGGCACTATGCTTCTAGGTATTTCAACTAGAAGGTGGGGTAGCATATGTATGCAGAACACTTACTATGGCCACCCCCAGTAAAGGTCACGATGTGACAGTAGTAAAGTTAACAATGTAGACAACAATATTAGCAAAACCCTTCTTAGCAAGGCAACAGACAGTGAGACTATATAAACTAGCCAAAAAAATGAAATGGACACAGAAAAGTAGCTGGATAGCAATGACCGCAAACACTCACAGTCAAGGCAACAAAAATCATGATCTGCAAGCCCTAATGTTGGAGGCCATAGTTCAGTGATTCCCATCCATGGGATGTAAACATACCAGCTATAATCTTTTCAGGAAGGATAAATAAAGATAGTCAAAAAGATGGTGGAGTAGCCCCAGTTACATTAGATAGATTGTGAGCCTGCCAGGATAGACAGGGAAAAATGCTTGAGTGCCTGAATAGATTCATGTAAACCGTTCTGAGCTCTCCTAGGAGAACATTGAATAAATAAATAAATAAATAAAATAAAATAGCTCTTTCTGTGAAGACTAATATCCAAATGACTGAAATGCAGGGACCCTGGGGCAAAGAAGAAGCAATATGGATAGCTTTGAAAAGAGAAGATGAAACTTCTGTCTACGTGGGTGTTGTCTACAGACCTCTGACTCAAGCACAGCAAACTAATGAAGATCTTGTTGATGATATCCAAAAGCTGGGGAAGAAAGGAGAGGTACTGTTGCTGGACAATTTCAACCTGCTGGATGCTAATTGGAAAATTCTGTCTGTCGAATCGGAGAGAAGAAGAGAGATAGTGGATGCCCTTCAAGGAGCTCTGCTCAGACAAATAGTGACAGATTTGACGAGGGAAAAAGCTATACTGGATCTGATGCTCACAAATGGGGAAAGTGTCTCTAATGTCTGAATGGGAGCCCACCTTGGTTTGATATAACAGCCAAAGTGGAGGATGGCCACATAAACCTCAAAGGCCTGGATTGTAAACGTGCAGACATTAGTAGGATGGGGGAGTACCTGAAGAAAGAGTTGATTGGATGGGAAAACATGGGAAGTTAAAAAACAGTAGTCCAAGTTGAAAGGTACAATAAAAAGAGCTACTGACCTTTATGTGAGGAAAATAAAAAAAAAAAAAAGAGAAAAAGGAAACTGATGTGGTTCTCCAAACTAGTGGCGGAAAAAATAAAGGCAAAAGAGTTGGTGTTCATGAAATATAAAAATACTCAAGAAGAGGAGTACAGAAAGGAATATCAGATGAAACTGAAAGAAGCCAAGAGAGAGATACGTCTGGCGAAAGCACAAGCGTAAAAGCAAATGGCTAGAAATCTAAAAAAGGGAGACAAAATTTTTCTCAGGTATTAGTGAAAGGAGGAAGACAAAAAATGGAATTACGAGACTGAAACAAGGTACAAACCGCTATGTGGAGAGTGATGAAGAAAACAAGTGTGCTAAACAAATACTTCTGCTCGGTGTTCACAGAAGAAAAATCTTGAGAAGGACCATGATTATTTAGCAAAGTCACACCTGAGAATGGAGTGGAAACCACACCATTCACAGAAGAAAGTGTTTATGAACAACTTGAAAAATGAAGGAGGACAAATTGAAGGAGGACTGGACAGGATCAATCATAGGATATTGAGGGAGCTCCGAGAGGTTCTGGCAGCTCCTCTTAAAGATTTGTTCAATAAATTTTTAGTGACAGGAGAGGTTCCACAGGACTGGAGAAGAGCAGAAATGGTCCCTCTTCACAAAAGTGGTTGCAGAGATGAAGTGGGAAACTACAGGTTGGTAAGCCTCACTTCAGTTATTGGAAAAATAATGGAAATGTTGCTGAAGGAAAGGATAGTGAAATTCTTAGAAACTAATGGATTACAAGATCTGAGGCAATATGGTTTTACCAAAGGTAAATCGTGCCAAACAAATCTGATTGAATAATTTGACTGGATGACCAGGGAATTGGATCATGGACATGTGTTAGATGTAATTTACTTAGATTTCAGCAAAGCCTTTGACACGGTTCCTCATAGGAGGTTCTTAAACAACTCCATAGGCTGAAGTTAGGGCCCAAAGTGGTGAACTGGATCAGAAACTGGTTGATGGACAGAGGCCAGAGGGTGGTGGTTAATAGAATTCACTTGGAGGAGGGAAAGGTGAGTAGTGGTAGTGGTATTTTTACTCCCCTAGTTCCTTTATCTTGGAACTCTTATAAATTCTCTTTTGCAAGGGGTGATCAACAATTCAAGCTGTCCTGTCCATTTAGTAAGGTATTAAAAGAATCAAGACTCTTGGTCAATCTCTGTCTTTTAAGTTTAGTCGACATGTATAATCTAAAGGAGAGGAGGGACAGGGGAAATATGATACAGACGTTTAAATACTTGAAAGGTATTAATATAGAACCAAATCTTTTCCAGAGAAGGGAAAATGGTAAAACTAGAGGGCATAACTTGAGGTTGCAGGGAGGAAGACTTAGGGCTCCTTTTACTAAGGTGCGCTAGCGTTTTTAGTGAACGCAGGAAATTACTGCGCGCTACATGGCTAGAACTAAGCCAGCTCAATACTGGCATTAAGGTCTAGCGCGTGCGGCAATGTAGCATGCGTTATTCCGCGCATTAAAGCCCTAATGCGGCTTAGTAAAAGGAGCCCTTAGGAATAATGTTAGGAAATTCTTTTTCACGGAGAGGGTGATGGAAGGCTGGAATGCCCTCTTGAGGGAGGTGGTGGAGAGGAAAACAGTGATGGAATTCAAAAAAACGTGGGATTTCTAATTAGAAAACAAACAAATGATATAAATTAAAGAACTAAGGCCGGTATTGGACAAACCGGGGCGGGCATCAATGGGAACTCCACCAATTTGGAACATGAGGATGTTACTGGCCAGACTTTACAGTAGATATCCTGCAAACAATAGGATGGTTGGATAGGCTGAAGTGAGCTTGGATGGCAACTTCAGCAGTTGGAACCTAGGACATTACCAGGTGGACGTTAGTCTATGGCCCAGAAATATCAAAGAAGAGACAAGTTAACTTAATCATGTAATACTAATGAGAATAACTAATGGGCAGACTGGATGGACCATTCAGGTCTTTATCTGCCATCATTTACTATGTTGCTATGTTATTATGAAGCAAAAAAACAACTTCAGAAAAAGAGGAGTAAAAAACTTATGTACTGTGGTCAGCATCAGAAATAAGAATATAAGAACATAAGAATTGCTGCTGCTGGGTCAGACCAGTGGTCCATCGTGCCAAGCAGTCTGCTCACGCGGTGGCCCTCTGGTCAAAGACCAGTACCCTGAGACTATCCATATCTGCGTACATTCCGGTTCAGCAGGAACTTGTCAAACTTAGTCTTGAATCCCTGGAGGGTGTTTTCCCCTATGACAGACTCCGAAAGAGTGTTCCAGTTTTCTACTACTCTCTGGGTGAAGAACTTCCTTACGTTGTGCCTTTGTATGACAAAAGATTTGAAGGTGAGAAGAAAGAGAGACATGAAAAGAAGCTGGTACACCACAATATGAAAAAATAGACACGTGCATGCTAAAAAGAAAAACAACAACCCATATACAGCTCTATAAAGCTCTTTGTTTCTGAGTTTGAAATGCTTTCTTCATGTTTCAGACTTTATTCTTACATCAGAGGACCCAAAATATTTCACCATCAGGCTCACATCCATTAAAACATATAAAGCCATAATATAATTAGAACCATAAACTGATAGTAAAAACCTAATTTGTATAAGAAATACAGAGTCAAATAATACTGATGAATAATGGAAGAACAATCTCGCATTATAAAAGCCCTTACCAATTTTGGTCTCAAATATAAACCACATTGGTTCACAATCAGATTTTTTTAGGCACTTTTACTAAGCTGCCCTACATTATTTTTAACGCTTCATTTCCTATTAATAGTCACACATTAATTTTCCAATTAGCACATGGCCATTCAGTAAAAGGGAAGAATGAAAATTATAACATGGATCCAAAAATATACATCAGATAGTACCAGAAAGAACTCTTAAGAAAACCTTCCTAATTCTCTGAGAACTTCAGTTATAATCGGGAAGAGGCAAAGACAGAGAGGCCTTTTACTAAGGTCTAGCGCATTAAAGCCCTAACGCAGCTTAGTAAAAGGAGCCCAGAGTGTCAGAGGCAATTTTCTCACTCACCCAACAAAGCAGTGAAATGAAGTGTATCTCTTTCACAATTTAAGATTCATTGATAGTTTTTCAGAATTCTTGGAAAACAATTTGAGAAGCCATTCCTTATCTGATACCAAGGCAAACCTCACCATTAATGTGACTGATAAAGGCCGTTCTGAATCCGAGGTCTCCCATCTACTTCATATTCTGATCTTGTGAAATATGTTTCCATTCTTGAAGATAATATGTGTATCACGGTGGGGTAAAAGATGCTTTATACTGCACCTTGATTTCCTGTGGGATTCAGAAACCTCATGTTGTTGAAGCCGTGACTTTAATTGTGAGCCTCGCAAGCAGCATTATTCCAGCAGTATGGAAGTCACTACTCCTAGGGGTGCCATTTTGCATCAGGAGCAATTCTGCCTGAAGACCCTCCTGGACCACCAATGTTCAAAAGGTTGCATTTTGAGCGGTTGACAGATACCTTACAAACAGAGGCGTAGCTAGGTGGGGTACCACTCCCCGAAACAGATCAGCCCTTTAGCTTCACACTGGTTACAAGTAGGGGTGGGGCAGTAGGCTAAAGGTCTTTGAAGGAGAAGGTACAGCTGGTATTGGCTTGCATATGAGAATTTACTGTATATGCAGATGGTTCAATAGTGTCTGAACTCAACTGGCAGTGGGTGCTCAATTAAAGTAATTAATAAAATATTACTAGATTAGTAATTAATACATATGGTATACAAGTGTTTCTTTTTGTTCTTATTGAGGCACTCTTATTCCTGAATAATGCCGACAGTCTTCTACATATGCTGAAAAATGGCAACAATACCTTTTCGTCTGACATGGATACCAGTCAGGTGAAGATCCCACAATTTGAGAGAGCGTGCCTGTCTGCACTGAAAGGAGAGGTAAAATACTAACCATAACTCTTCTGGGCTTGGAGGGAAATATCACGAAGGCAATTTGGATGACAGATCCATTTATGGGGGAAAGCATATACTTTACTGAGAAAGGACTAATACAAAGAGAGAGATAGCAGGTGTGTTCTCCAAAAACCATAGGCATAAATTCTCATCCATAGAACATGATACAGACACTGCCAAGTGCACTGTCACTTTAAATCTTTAAGTATCTGGGACAGTTCAGTCAAAATGTTAAGAATCTAACTAGGGGAGATGGATGGGTTGTGAGAATTTATACTTGCTAGAGGTAAGCATCTTTGCTTTCTCCAAGGACAAGCAGGCATAATATTCTCACGTGGGACTTCCAAGCTGCCAGGAACATAAAATAATGAACTTTTAACACCCCAGTGGCATAGCGAGGGTGAAAGGTGCCCCTCCATCTCCCTCTTCTCCATCCCTACATGCTTCTTCCCTGCTCCCCCCCCCCCACGCTGCTTTCCTTCCCCGTACCTCTGGAACGTTTCTGGTGCGAGCAGCAACCCCCAACCTGCTCTTGTGCTTGCTTGGGCTCTTCCTAGGCACGGATCTAGGAATTGAAGTCAGAAGAAGAGCCGACGCTGGCTTGACAGCCGGTTAGGGATTGTTGCTTGCACCAGAAATGTTCCAGAGGTACGGGGGAAGGAAAGTGGTGCACACGTGCACAGCAGTGGAGGATGGGGAAGGAGTAGGAGCAGAGAGGAGGATGGAGGCTGCGCCCCTACCAAGAAGATGCCCGGGGTGGACCGCCCCCCCCCTTGGAATATTGTGTTCAGTTCTAGAGGCCATATCTTGCTAAGGATGTAAGAAGATTGGAAGCTGTCCAGAGGAAGACAACAAATTTGATATCTGGATTGCGCCAAGAGACCTATGAGAAGAGGCTTGAATCCCTAAAATATATATACCCTAGAGGAAAGCCTTACTGGGTCAGACCAATGGTCCATCAAGCCCAGTAGCCCATTCTCACGGTGGCCAATCCAGGTCCCTAGTACCTGGCCAAAACCCAAGGAGTAGCAATATTCCGTACTACCGATCCAGGGCAAGTTGTGGCTTCCTCATGTCTTTCTCCAGGAAATTGTCCAAATTTTTCTTAAAACCAGCTACGCTATCTGCTCTTACCACAACCTCTTAACTATTCTCCGAGTGAAAAAATATTTCCTCCCATTGGTTTTAAAAGTATTTCCCTGTAACTTCATTGAGTGTTCCCTAGTCTTTGTCATTTTTTTTTAAAATTCTTTATTCATTTTACATCTTACAAGTGTATCATAAAATAACATTTAAACTTAAACAATATCACTTGATTCTCTATCAATTTAACTTAAATCATAATATTTAAACCCTCCCTCCCAATCCTACTAATTCATATGTAGTACATATATCATATAATATATTATATATTCTGTCCTATTAATCTAATCATTTAATATCAAATCAGAAATCCCCCCCCCCCCCCAATACTTTGCAATTATACCTATTAGGAAAAAATGATAGTCCAATAACTACTCATTACAATATTCTATTAATGGCCTCCAAACCTCCTGAAAGTTATTAAAATTACCTTTCTGCAAGGCTAACATTCTTACCATCTTGTACATATGACATAATGAATTCCACCAAAAACTATAATTTAATCTATTCCAATTTTTCCAATTAAATGTAATCAGCTGAATGGCAACTCCTGTCATAATAATTAATAGCTTATTATTCTTTGCAGAAATTTGACTTTTCTTCCTCATTGAAATTCCAAATAATATAGTATCATAGGATAGAGCCACAGGATTTTCCAACAAACAATTTATATGGCCCCATATCGATTTCCAAAAAGTCAAAATAAATGGACAATAGAATAATAAATGATCTAAAGTCCCTGCTTCAAGATGACAATGCCAACATCTATTAGAGCTATCTAATTTTTGTAAACGAACAGTCTTTGTCATTTTTGACGGAGTGAAAAATCGATCCACCTAGGTTTTATAGACTTCAATCATATCTCTCCTCAGCCATCTCTTTTCAAAGCTGTAAAGCCCTAACCTTTTTAGTCTTTCCTCGTATGAGAGCAGTTCCATCCCCTTTATCATCTTGGTCGCTCTTCTTTGAATCTTTTCTAGTGCCGCTATATCTTTCTTCAGATAAGGAGACCTGAATTGAATGCAATACCCCAAGTAAGGTCACACCATGGAGTGATACAGAGGCATTATAACATTCTTAGTCTTGTTAACCGTCCCTTTTTTAAATAATTCCTAGTATCCTATTTACTTTTTTGGCCGCCGCCACACATTGGGCGGAAGGTTTCATCGTATTGTTCACAGGCTTCCTAACCAACCGTACCTACCAGGTCCACAGTAATGGAGCCTTCTCCCACCACTGGCGTAACCCTTGTGGAGTCCCACAAGGCTCTCCCCTATCCCCCTCCCTATTCAATATTTACTTGACCCCTCTGGCACAAAGCCTAGCAAACTCAAACCTAAAATCGTTCATATATGCAGATGACATCACCATCATTGTTCCCATTACCTCACTCACTCTAGAAACAGAAAAACTCATCGCATCTATCCTCACCAAGTTAGAACTGTGGACCTCAAAACTCAAATTAAAGTTGAACTCTGAAAAAAACCAAAATCTTCCTAGCAAGTCCCAACCATAAAATAACAAACACTTCCCTCAGACTGAATGGGCTAGATTACCCCATCCTACCCACCATAAAAATCCTTGGAGTCATCCTGGACCACACTCTAACCTTCGATGACCATACCAGTGCCCAGGTGAAAAAATGTTTCTGTACCCTCTGGAAACTGCGCACCATCAAACGTTACTTCGACCACCAAGCCTTTTGTCTACTCGTTCAATCTCTGGTATTAAGCATATTAGACTACTGCAACATTATTTACCTGGGATCCTATAAAAATACCATCAAACGTCTTAGAACAGTCCAAAATGCTGCCGTCCGCCTCATCTATGATCTCAAAAAATACGACCATGTTAGCCCCTACTACACCAAACTCCATTGGCTTCCAGTAGAGGCAAGGGTCATCTAAGTTCGCCTGCCTATGTTTCAAAACTCTAACAGGATCTTCCCCAATCTACTTGTCTGAGCACCTTGAAATAGCAGGCCCCTCTCGCACACGAAACGCCCACCTATTCACCTTTCCCTCCCTAAAAGGCTGCCTCTACAAGAGATTCATTGATAGAACCCTAGCATTCCAAGCGGGCAAATGGAACAATTGCCTTACTGCCCTCATTTCCAACTCCCCGCCCTACCACCTGTTCAGGAAGTCACTAAAAACCTACCTCTTTGACAAATCCCGCTAACGCTGCCTTCCCCCCTTCCCTGCACCCTCCTGACCTCGATATGCCTCCATGCCCTCCGACTACGCCCCCCTCCCAAGCCACTATGGCCTCTCTTACTCAATCTCTGTTTTATCTAATTGCCCTGCCTTATCATTGCCTCTCATTTAACATCACCGTAAATGTATCACCGCTATAAAATGTAACATCGCTGTATACGCACAGCCTCCTCTTTAGTATATGCCTTTTTACTACTGCTATTCATGTAACATCTCTGTAAATGTAACAACACTATAATATGTATCATCGCTGTAAATGTACAGTCTCTTCTATTGTTAACCGCATTGAACTTCCATGGTATTGCGGTATACAAGAATAAAGTTATTATTATTATTATTATTATTATTGTCTACGATGATACCCAGATCCTTTTCTTGGGCAATAATCCCCCAAGGTGGACCCTAGTATCTGGTAACTGTGATTCAGGTTATTCTCCCAATGTGCATCACTTTGCATTTGTCCACATTAAATTTCATCTGCGATTTGGACGCCCATTCTTCCAATTTCCTAAGGTCCGCCTGCAATTTTTCACAATCCGCATGCGTTTTAACAACTTTGAACAGTTTAGTGTCATCTGCAAATTTAATCACCTCACTCGTTCCAATTTCCAGATCATTTATAAATAAGTTAAATGGCAGCGGTCCCAATACAGACCCCTGTGGCACTCCACTGTTTACTCTCCTCCATTGAGAAAAATGACCATTTAACCCTACCCTCTGTTTTCTATCCGACAACCAATTTCTAATCCACAACTGAACTTCGCTACTTATCCCATAACTCTTTAATTTTCTCAGGTGCCTCTCGTGAGGAACTTTATCAAAAGCTTTCTGAAAATCTAGATACACTATATCAACCGGCTCACCTTTATCCACATGTTTATTCACACTTTCAAAAAGCCTTTGACAAGATACCCCATGACCGCCTACTATGGAAACTGAAGAACCATGGGGTGGAAGGAGAAGTACATAGATGGATCAAAAATTGGTTGGCGGGTAGGAAGCAAAGGGTAGGAGTGAAGGGCCACTACTCGGACTGGAGGAGGGTCACGAGCAATGTTCCCTCTAATTTTTCATAGGCTGTGTGCGCAAAAAATTTCATCTGTGTGCATTTTAAAGAAAAACTAAATTTGTGTGCACTATAAAAATGATTGCCAGAGGGCCCGGAGTTCAGTTATGGGCATTTATAGGCAGGTCTTTGAGTTTAGTCTGAATTAACGAAAACACAATGTAATTTTAGTTACACTTTATGTTAGTTACACTTTATGTAACATAAAGTCTCATTTCAATAAACATAAATTATGTTTCATTGAAATGTTTCATTGAGCGCTACCTATAAATAAGGTATCATTGTACTTTATACTTAAAATTTGGAAAATAACAGCAATTT
This sequence comes from Geotrypetes seraphini, assembly GCF_902459505.1. Classification (NCBI taxonomy): domain Eukaryota; kingdom Metazoa; phylum Chordata; class Amphibia; order Gymnophiona; family Dermophiidae; genus Geotrypetes; species Geotrypetes seraphini. The sequence goes on along the minus strand of NC_047088.1, from coordinate 269,561,747 downwards.
AGTTTTCAAAGTTTTTGCCTGCGACCTTTCATATTTATCCAGTCCGAATAAATTCTGTCAAGATCTATTGAGCCTCCATCTTGAAGGTGACTCTTAACACGCATCAGCATTTTCAAATGCTCTAAATGTAAATGATACCTTTGTTTAGTCTTCAAATTGTTCATTAGCTAAAACCACGCTCACAATCTGAACTAGATGCTAAGAATGTGGCACCAATGTCCATCAATTTTGCTAAATCTGCAAACTGATCATTCTGAAATGCAAATTTCGTCATATCTGGAAAGCTGTTTATCAGATTACTTTTGATTTTTTTCTGCAACAAGGAATTTAAAGTCATTGTATTGCTGAATAATAACACTTTCCTCCGGAAGAAATTGTTTATACTTTAAACAAAGAGATCTGATATGTCCATTTCCGAAGTCAAAGTCGCATTGTGATATTGCTGTACAGTCAAAAGCCGACCATTCCTCAACTTCATTTTCAGGAAATCTTTCACCCAGATGCAAACATAGGATGTTGATGAAGGTTAATATGGAATTAGTATAAAGGTTAATATGGAATTAGTATCCACTGAAACTTTTTCTCCAGACCTCATCCTGTTGTCAAGAAGATTGTTGACTTTATCACTCCACTTAACGAGAGAGTCACGTGATGTGCTGAGTCGAGCAAGACGTGCCTTGCTTGAGCTCCGGGGCTCCGAGTCCCTCTGCACTTTGCCTGTATATCTAGGTGTTGCATGGACAGGTTTATGCAGCCCTGTAGCCTGGCTAAGAATGGCAAAGTGACCCGCAAAACCAAGAGGCGCGAGGCGAGAGCTTTGTGGCCTGATTCTAAGATGGCAACGGCGGAGACGGGTTCCGTGCTTCCTTTGTCGGAGGCACATATCGAGGCCCTATCTGCGTCGGTGGTGCGGGCTTTGGAAGCCCGATTTGAACAGCTGTTGGGCCAACTTATTTCACTGGAGTCCCTGCTGACGGAAACCACCAGGCGCACCAGCGAACTGGAGACTCGAGTTGCCCTCGTGGAAGACGCCCATACTGCCTCTGCAGCGGATCTAGTGTCTCTTAAAGAGCAAATTCAGCATCAGGTGGATAAAATTGAAGATCTCGAGAACCGCTCAAGACGTGACAATCTGCGTCGATTGGCTTCACTGAAGCGGTTCCGGATTCTCACCTGCTCACAACGTTGGAGTCTTGGCTCCAGGCTGAATTGCTTCTCCCTGCAGGCATAGGGCCCTTGAGGCTGGATCGGGCCCATCGCCTTGGTAGGCGCTCTGAGGATCATAATCGAGCCCAAGTCATCATTTTTAAGGTACACAACTCGGCCCACAAGGCAGAACTGATGAGACACTATCGGCAGAAACACAATACTCTTACCTACGAGGGAGCTCCGGTCTTCTGTTCTAGGACTACTCCCCTGTACTGCAGGAGCGCCGGCGATGCTTTTCCCACGTATGCTACACGCTCTTCGATCTCAAACAGCGCTTCCAGTTGCTCTACCCTGCGCTGTTAAGAATTTGGACGGCAACCGGGTGGAAGAGCTATACCTTGGCTGAGGCGGCGCAGGACTACTTGGATGCTCTTCCTGGGGAGTCTGGTCCTTCTTCAGCCCCCTGATACTACTGGACTCCGGGCTGGTGTTTGTTACATTTTGGTGGCTCTACTTTTTTGACTTGGTTGTTGGCTCTCCATTTTGGGAGTCGTCTCTCTGGCCGCACATGTGCTTGGGCCTTCTGATCCCCTGCGGAGGTGACTTTTTTTTTTCTGACTGACTGGGGTTCTGTGGACCTGGGGGTTTGTTGTTTATGCGGGGGGATTTTTGATGTTTGGTTTTGGGTTGGGGACTTGCTCCTCCTTTGACTGTGAGCCATTGTACTGGTTCAGTTGTGAATTCTGCTGTGTTTTCAGCTTGTCTTTGTTTTCTTTATTTCGTTTCTTATTTTGGGTGCCTGGGTTCTGGGTGGTTGTGTGTTCGGATGTTTCGTGCATGTGTGGATTGGAATTTTTTTTTTTTTTTACATTCTAAATTCATTTTAAATCATACAACAAGTGTACAAAAATACAACATAAGAACAATCATACATCACTTGTATATCTTTTATTACTATCATGAATACATAAATAAATAAATTCCCCCTTCCCCTACCCACCATTTCATTATCATGAAACATTATATACCCCTACCACCCTCCCTCTCCCTTTACATAACTAAAATTTCCATCAAAGGAAAACAATGCGGGAGTATCTGTATGTATGGGGAGGGGGTGAGGGAGGGCTCCCATATGATAAGCATTCTGGCTGTGGTTGTTCTTGTGGACTTTTAGTGGTCTGAGATCCTTCCTTCATCCCTAGCTTGTGAAGGGATACAAGAATTGTGCCTGACTGTGTGAGGTGTTGGAAATGGTGATTGTATTGGGCTTCTTTTTCTGTAGGTGTGGTGGGGTGGGGGGTGGAGGGATCTGGGGCCCTAGTCATGTCATTAGTGACTCCACTGCTTCTACCCTGAAGGGGTGGGGCACCTGTGGGTATTAGGTCTACTGGGGGGGATGGTGTTTGGGAACAAGGGGGGGAGGGAGGGGAGACCGGGTTGGAGGGGGTGGGGGTTTTTGGGGTCTGGATGGGTTTGGGAATGAGGGTGGGTTTGTCCGCTTTCAGTCTTGGTGTTTGTAACTTGTTGGGTTCACCTGCGGTATCTTGTAGGCTACTACTGTGTGGAGATGTTGATATTTACGGCCCTGGGGGAGGCTGGGCTCCCAGGGTTCCTTTTTGTATTCTCTTTGCATTGTGTTTCTTTCTTCACTTTTAATGTTGAGTACCCCATCTTGACTGCTTTACAGCATTACCACGCCGACATAGCATGTCTCCAGGAAACCCGTTTGACGGACATTGAACATCTTAAGTTACGTAGATCCTGGGTGGGGGAGGTTTATTTTGCATCTTCATCAGGGAGACATAGGGGTGTTGCGGTGCTGGTCCGTAAAACATCGTCGATTGGCATTCAGGTGTTGGACAGGTCTTTAGAGGGTCGCTTTCTTCTCCTTCGCCTCACTTTGGGGGATAAGAGCTACCTATTGCTGGTGGTTTATGGTCCGAATTCGTCTGAATCTTTATTTTTACAACAATTGGTTCATTTATATTCGAGATATTCCAGAGACCCCTTATTCTTGGTGGGTGATTTTAATCTGGTTAGTGACCCGGATTGCGATAAATCTGGCCCGGTTATTACACCCTTACGTGCCAAGGGACGGCGTCTTGCTGATTTTTGTGATACTGTGTCGGTGGTGGATCCCTGGCACCTCCTACACCTGGAGGTCCGGGATTTTACTCACCTTTCTCACGCCCATAATACCTGGTCTCGGATTGATTATATATTTGTGTCCTCCACGTTGTTCTCCTCAGTGGAGTCAGCGGAGATCGGCCCACTTAGCATTTCTGATCATACCCCGATATGGCTGGATGTCCACTTAGATCCTACGTATCTTTGTTCTCCTTCTTGGCGCTTCCCCTTTTATCTTGCACGGGATGTAGAATTTTGGCAGTTTTTGCAGGCTCAGTGGGAGGAATATATGTCTAATAATGCACAACACCAGGAAGATCCTGTCTTGTTTTGGGAGGCAGCCAAGTCGGTGATTCGGGGTCAATTGATATCTTTTATGTGTGCTCGCAATAAACGTATTTCCTCGGGTATTCTCACCTTGGAGCGAGCTTTGCGGACTGCTAAGAAGGCCATTTCTGTCGCGCCATCAGAAATGACCAGAGAATGATATTTGTCTACCTAGGGGGCTCTTAATTCTCTGCTCCATTCTCGCTACCAGTGGTGGGCAGCGTATTATAACCATCGTTTTCAAAGATTTGGCAGTAAGCCAGGACGCTTATTGGCACGCCTGGTTGCCGCCCAGACGAGTCATAGAAACATAGAAATTGACGGCAGAAAAGGGCCTTAGCCCATCGAGTCTGCCCATACCAATGACCCACTCCCTGACTTTTACTCCCCTATAGATCCCATTTGAAAATCCCATTTTCTCTTAAAATCTGACACGTTGTTGGCCTCAATCACCTGCTGAGGCAGCTCGTTCCAATGATCGACCACCCTTTCGGTGAAGAAGTACTTCCTAGCATCACCTTGAAATTTCCCTCCCCTGATTTTCAGCGAGTGTCCTCTGGTTACTGAGGGCCCTGTAAGACTGAAGATATCATCTTTCACCTCTATACACCCCGTGATATACTTAAAGGTCTCAATCATGTCCCCCCTCTCTCTTCGCTCCTCCAGTGAGTACATCCGCAGTTTTTTTAGCCTTTCTTCATACGTGAGATCCCTGAGCCCCAAGACCATCGTGGTAGCCATTCGCTGAACCGACTCAATTCTCAACACATCTTTCCGGTAGTGTGGTCTCCAGAATTGAACACAATACTCGAGATGAGGTCTCACCATGGATCTGTACAGTGGCATTATGACTTCAGGTTTTCTGCTGACAAAACCCCTACGGATGCAGCCCATCATTTGTCTTGCCTTGGACGAAGCCTTCTCCACATGATTGGCAGCCTTCATATCATCGCTAATGATCACTCCTAAATCACGTTCCACCATGGTCCTGGACAAGGTTTCACCATTTAGTGTGTAAGTGCTGTGTGGATTTTTTTTGCATGGGTGCATTACTTTACATTTTTTAGCATTGAAGCCTAGCTGCCAAGTTGATGACCACTGTTCCAGCTGCCGTAGGTCCTGCGTCATAAAGTCATGCACACTGCTTTTGCCTACTATGTTGCATAGTTTGGCATCGTCGGCAAACAGTGATACTTTTCCTCTAAGCCCTTGGGTCAAATCTCCTATGAATAAATTGAATAGAATCGGCCCTAAGATGGAGCCCTGAGGTACTCCACTCATCACTGCTGATGTTTTGGAGGGGTACCGTTTACCATCACCCTTTGAAGCCTACCATCTAGCCAATCCCTTACCCATGTAGTGAATGTATCCCCTAATCCCATCGATTTTAGTTTGTTCAACAGCCTGCGGTGTGGGACGCTATCAAAAGCTTTGCTGAAGTCCAAATATATCACGTCCAGGGACTCCCTGGCATCCAGATGACTGGTCACCCAGTCAAAGAAGTCAATCAGATTAGATTGGCAGGACCTTCCCCTGGTAAATCCATGTTGGTGTGGATCACGTAAATTTTCTTCGTCTAGAATTTTGTCAAGTTTCTGTTTGATCAGTGTTTCCATGAGTTTGCACACTATGGATGTAAGACTCACCAGTCTGTAATTTTCTGTCTCTGTTCTGCAGCCCTTTTTGTGGAGTTGAATTACGTTAGCTGTTTTCCAGTCTAGGGGTACTTTTCCCATGCGCATGGAAAGATTGAAGAGCATGGATAGTGGTTCAGCCAGAACTTCACTCAGCTCTCTGAGTACCCTGGGGTGTAGATTGTCAGGTCCCATGGCTTTGTCTACTTTGAGTCTTGAAAGTTCGTGGTAGACGCTACTGGGTGTAAACTCATAATCATGAAACAGGTCATTTTGGCTGTCTCTTATCTTTAGTTGTGGACCAGGTCCCATGGCTTTGTCTACTTTGAGTCTTGAAAGTTCGTGGTAGACGCTACTGGGTGTAAACTCATAATCATGAAACAGGTCATTTTGGCTGTCTCTTATCTTTAGTTGTGGACCAGCTCCCGGTGCTTCACTGGTGAATACTGAGCAGAAGTATTCGTTTAGCAGTTCTGCCTTGGTAGTATCAGATTCTGCGTAGTTTCCATCTGATTGCCTAAGGCGTTCTATTCCATTTTTGTTTCTCTTCCTGTCGCTAATGTACCTGAAGAAGGATTTTTTCCCTTTTTTAATGTTCCGTGCTAGATCTTCCTCTGTTCGAAGTTTGGCTTCCCTGACTGCCTTTTTGACAGCCTTAGATCTGGCCAGATAGTCTTCTTTTCCCTCCCTTTTCCCAAGATGTTTATAGGTGATAAATGCTTCTTTTTTCTTTTTAATGAGGTCCGAAATTTCCTTGCTGAACCATTGTGGTTTTTTGTTTCTCTGGCATTTGCTTACTGTATTTTTGTAGCGGCTAGATGCTTCGTTCAGGATGGATTTTAGATTTGACCACATAGTTTCCAGATTGTCAGTTTCTGCATGGTTTTGCAGCTCCTGATGGACAAAGTCTCTCATGTGGTTGAAATCTACGCCCCTAAAGTTGAGGACACTCGTTGCTGTGTTTGATTTAGAGAAGCCTTTCCTGAGGCTAAGCCATACCATGTTGTGGTCACTGGAGGCCAGCATGTCTCCCACTGATACTTCCGAGACACTGTCTCCATTTGTGAGTACCAGGTCCAGTATTGCCTTTTCCCTGGTGGGCTCTAATACCATTTGTTTGAGTTGTGCACCCTTAATGGAGGTTAATATTCTTCTGCTACCACTCGTAGTCGCGGAGAGGGTGTTCCAGTCTGCATCTGGCATGTTGAAGTCGCCTAACAGTACTGCGTCACCACGCAAAGTGATGTTCTCTATGTCCTCAATCAATTCTTTGTCTTTGTCTTCCTGTTGTCTTGGAGGCCTGTATACCACACCGAGGTAAAGGCATTTTTCATTCCCTCTGGCCAGGTTTACCCAAAGTGATTCCCCTGTGTATCTAACCTCTGTGATCCTGGTAGTTTTGATATTATCCTTAGTGTATAGTGTTACCCCCCCCCCCCTCCTAATTTGCCCTCTCTGTCCCGACGAAGTAGATTGTAGCCTGGTATAACCATATCCCACCCATGCGAGTCTGTAAACCAGGTCTCGGATATTGCTACTATGTCAAGGTCAGCATTCCTTATCTCTGTTTCTAGTTCCAGGATTTTGTTGCCCAAGCTGTGTGCATTAACATACATTGCTCTCCAAATTTGTGATGAGATGCCTATCCCCGTTAGTGTGGCTCTTGTTATTTTGTGTATACTATACCTTAGGCTCAGAAGTGTGGGTTTTACTTGCTTCCCCAGGGTAGATCCTTGCTGCTCTGGTATGTATATATGAACCCTCCCCCAACTTACCTAGTTTAAAGCCTTCCGAAGTAGGCGTGCTAGTCGATGTCCAAAAACTTTCTTGCCTCTCTTTGTTAGATGAAGTCCGTCAGGTCCCTGTAGTCCTTGTAGCGCCTCTCCGTGGTCTAGGAATCCAAAGTTCATCTCTAAACACCATTCGCGAAGCCACTCGTTGGTCCTATGGATACGCTCTTCCCTGTCTCTGCCTTTGTCTCTTACCGGGAGAATTGATGAAAAGACCACCTGTGCTCCTGTCTGCTTCAGCTTTCTTCCCAGTGCCTCGAAGTCTTTAGGGATGCTGTCTGATGTGCTTCTGGCAGTATCGTTGGTACCTACATGAATGAGAAACATAGGGAAATGGTCAGTAGGTTTTAGAAGTTTGTCTATACTGGTGGTGATGTCCTGGATCCTGGCTCCAGGGAGACAGCAGATCTCCCTCGACTGCAAGTCTGGTCTGGAAATTGGTCCTTCGGTGCCTCTTAGCATGGAGTCTCCGATGACAACCACTCTACGCTCCTTCCGAGGAGGGGGTGGGGTCGAGCAGCGAGAACTGTAGCCGATGTTCTGTGTTCGGAATCCTACTGAGCCCCCTCTGTTTCATCCTTGACAGTTCCTTCTTGAAGGACATGAAATCTGTTCTTCAGGGAAAGTTGTGGGGTTGGTGTAGAACTGCCCTGTTTGAGAGAAAAAGAAGAAGAAAGTGAGAATGGGGGGGGGGTTTCTTTGCTTGCCAGTAGAAGAGGTTACCAGCTGCCAGGGACCGGCATCTCCAATCATTTCCTGTATTCCGATCGTTGAATTTAGAGCTGTAGGTTTGGGAGTGCCAAGGATGGTCTTGTCGAGGCTTCGTTCTGTGATATCTATCCCTCGAGAAACACACTGATATCACAGTCAGGAAAAGTATCTCGACACTATGGAAACTCCGCACCATAAAAAAATACTTCGACGACTCTTCATTCCGCCTCTTAGTGCAATCCTCCATACTCAGCATACTGGACTACTGCAACATTATCTACTTAGGCTCCACAAAGAAAACCATCAGGAGACTAAGGATAATCCAGAACACCGCTGTCCGCCTCATATTTGGCCTGAAAAAATGGGACCATATCACCCCTTTCTACTATAAACTTCACTGGCTCCCTCTAGAATCCAGAATCATATTCAAATTCGCCTGTTTTTGCTACAAAACTATATCTGGTTTATCCCCAAGCTACATCACCCCTCACTTCACCCTTAACCACAACTACAAGAACTCCCGTAAAATTCAACTCTTCGCCTTCCCCTCCCTAAAACTATGCCACTCAAAAAAATTCCTAGACAAAACCTACGCCTTCCAAGCCGCCAAACTAAACCCTTGGCTAGCCCAAATGGTCCTCAAGGCCCACAACTACCTCGACTTCAGAAAATTACTCAAAACTCACCTATTCCGAGACCAAGACCCTTAATGCCCCTTCCAATCCTCTTCCCCCCCCTTCCGATCCTCGCCCCCCCCTGTTCTCCCTCCTCTTCCCACTACTTCTCTCCTTGCTGTTCGCAACTCTATGATCAATTCGATATGTAATCACTTGTAAATACTCTCTCCTTGCTGTCTGCTACTCTATGATCAATTTGATATGTAACCACTTGTAATCTCTGTTTAACTAATGTGAACCGCCTAGAACTCTTCGGGGTATGGCGGTATACAAAAATAAAGTTATTATTATTATTATGATATGAGACAGTTCCTGGATGGCATCGTCGATGAAGGCCTCATCCTCCCTGATGCACCTCAGGCGTTTCACCTCCTCCCTGAGGCTCCGCAGTTCCTGCATAATGTCCTCGTCCGCTTCTACCTGTCTCATCTCCTCTGTCTGCGAAGAGACCGAAGCATACCGTGGGAGGGGGATGGCCTCGGTCAGCACTGAGACATCTGTTCCCCGCTCAGTGGCACTCTCTGCCTTCTGTGTAGAGTCCTTGGCCATCCCCCGGGTCTCTCCAGATGCTGGAGTGTTGAGCTTGATAGTAGTCTTGGCGCTCCTAGTTCTCCCTGCCATTTCAAAAAGGAAAAAGAGAAAGAAAAAAAATAAACAAAAATAAAAGGAATGTGAGTCAAGGAAAGAGTGTGTTTGCCTGAATGCTTGCTTGCGTGTGATAAAGGAGAGTATCTGCTTTCGTGTGTGGGAAGAGAGGAGTGTATCTGGCTCAAAGTGGAAGGGCTCTATTTTGAGAAGAGAGGAGTGTATCTGGATGAATGTGGAAGGGCTCTGTTTAGAGGCCCTTCTTGAGGCCCTTCACAAAGGCGCTCTCGCTAAGGCGAGCGCGCCGAACGGCTGCGCGCCGTTGGCTCGCCTCCTTTTATGGAGGAGCCCGGTCACACGCTACTGATGCGGTGGGGTGGGCAGAGCTAACTCGCCGCTGCCCCGAAGTCTCCCTTGTTTGTGCGGGCGCTTCTCCTTTCTCCCAGCGCCTCGCACAGCTCTCCTGCCTCTCTACTCCCCTTCTCCTGCCTCGTGCTGCAGAAAAAAGCAATCTGTAGCAGTAGCAGCGCCCGATGGCTTGCCTCCTTTTATGGAGGAGCCCGGTCGCACGCTACTGATGCGGTGGGGTGGGTGGAGCTAATTTGCCACTGCCCCGAAGTCTCCCTTGCTTGTGCGGGCGCTTCTCCTTTCTCCCAGCGCCTCGCACAGCTCTCCTGCCTCTCTACTCCCCTTCTCCTGCCTTGTGCTGCAGAAAAAAAGCAATCTGTAGCAGTTGTCAACCAATCTCGATGCTTCGGACTTCAGGGGGAGGAAGGGTGTATCGTACTCCAGAAGTGGCTGCGGTGCTTCTTGACTACTTTGAGAGTTTGTACGCTGCTCCTGATGATGCCTCTTTGGAGCTCCTGGGGGACTATCTTAGTTCGTCTGGGATGCCCCGCTTTCCTGAGGATGTGGTGACAGCTCTTAACCGCCCATTCCAAGCGAGTGAATTGCAGTCTGCCATCAGGGCCTTACGTTCCGGGAAAGCCCCAGGACCAGATAGCTTTTCTGGTGAGTTCTATAAACTTCTCCTCCCCCAGCTTTGTGGTCCCTTGTTGGCTTATTTCAATGCTGCTGTGGATCATGGCGCCTTTCCCCGTTATGCCAATGAGGCGCTTTTCACCTTGTTGTTGAAGCCAGGTAAAGAGAGAGATGATCCTGGATCTTATTGGCCAATTTCGTTGATCAATATTGACCTTAAGCTTCTTTCACGTATGTTGGCTGATCGCTTGGCCCCTCATCTCCCTACTCTTGTCCACAAGGACCAGGTCGGTTTTGTTCGCGGCCGTCAATCGGTTTGTAATGTGCGGAAGGTTCTTTTCACACTTGCCCATTGTTAACATAATCAGATGTGTTGGTTGGATGCCTCTAAAGCATTTGATAGTGTGCACTGGTCCTTTTTGTTTCGCACCTTAGAGTATGTTGGGCTTAACGGATTCTTTCTTCGAGCAATTCGCTCTTTGTATTCTGCTCCTCGGGCATCCTTGCTAGTTAATGGCACCCATACTGATTCTTTCCCTATTTTTCGAGGCACCCGACAGGGCTGCCCACGTTCTCCATTACTCTTTCTCCTTTCTTTGGAACCGTTACTCTGCACTTTACGTCTATTTGAGGATGTCAGGGGTCTCCGGGTCGCAGGAGTGGAACTGAAGACTTTGGCCTTTGCGGATGATATGTTTCTTATTCTCACTCGCTCTGATGTCTCTTTACCCGCTGCGTTGGATCTTATCTCCGAGTATGGGTTTTATTCTGGTCTCTCGCTCAATCTGGATAAGTCGGTCGCCCTTCCCTCTTGTCCAGAGGTTCGTACAGCTTGGCTGGGTTCTTTTCCTCTATGTTGGGCGGAGACTGCTCTTAAATATCTGGGTGTCATTATTCCACAAGATCTATCGCGTTTATATACTCTTAATGTCAAACCGTTGTTTCATACTCTCACCACTCACTTACAGCTCTGGAAGGGGCTGACGTTGTCGCTTATGGGTAGAGTGAGTCTTTACAATATGCTCATTGTTCCGTGTTGGTTGTATGTTTTTCAGGTGCTTCCACTTTACTTGACTACTGAGGATGAGAGATGACTAGAACGCTTGGTTCAGCGGTTTCTCTGGGTTGATAGGCGAGCCCGCTTGCCTTATTGTCGGGCAGCGTCTCCGTGGTACAAGGGGGGTTTAGGTTTGTTAAATCTTCACTTTTTGACGGTAGGTTGTGGCATGCGTCATATTAATGATCTCTTCCGGGGCACTGACCATTTTACTAATACAGTGGTGCCTCGCATAACGGACGCCTCGCACAGCGAACGCTGCGCACAACGAACTTCTTGTCTTGATTCGTACAACGGACTTCGTTTCACACAACGAAGTCGCCCGAGGGGCCCGGGGGGGGCGGAACTACTCTCGCCGCTTCCTAATGTGAGCCGGGAACAGCAGCACCCTCCTGTCTGAATGCAGTGTTCCATCATCTCCCTCCACCTCACCTTAGATGCCGAGTTTTCCGGCTTTCTTTTTCGGCCAGCCACACACTTTCAAAGAGCAGCACATGCGCAGATGCTCTGTTGTTCAATCTTCTCCTCTGACGCAACCGGAAACAGGAAGTTGCAGGAGAGGAGAACATTGATCAACTCCAGCAGCTGCGCGTGCACAGCTTTTTGAAAGCGTGCGGCTGGGTGAAAAAGAAAGCTGGCAAACTCTGCATATAAGGTGAGGTGGAGGGAGGGAAATGGCGGAACGCTGCGATCGGGCGGGTAGGGCTGCAGAACGAATTATTTTGTTTTACATGTATTCTTATGGGAAAACAGGGCTGCAGAACGAATTATTTTGTTTTACATGTATTCTTATGGGAAAACGCGTTTCACACAACGAACTTTTCGCATAACAAACTTGCTCCTGGAACGAATTAAGTTCGTTGTGTGAGGCACCACTGTACTTCTTTAGAGCTCTCCTGTTTTGCTGCGAATCACTTTAGCGCTTATCTTCACTCTGTGCCCTTCACGCAATTGGTACCTCTTCCAATTAGGGCCTTACATTACCCCCTGCGGAAGGCTTGTCAATGGGTTTGTAGGTTTCATTCTCTTAGTTCTACTATCTCTCCTTTCTTGCCTTTACGCTTCAATGGGAATTTCTTGCCCGGGGTGGATGGGGCTAGTTTTGTTCGTTGGGAAGCAAAGGGGATACACTATTTGTTTCAATTGGTGGATGACGTAGGGAAAATTAAATCCTTGCAAAACTATGTCATGAATTTGGCCTTCCCAGAACAGATGGCTTTGCTTATATGCAAATTCACCATTATATTGCCTCCTTGCCATCTGCCCATTTAACGGCCTCTTGCCAGGAACTCTTGTCCACAGCCTTTACCTTAGGCTCTCAGCTCCCAGTTCCACTGAAATTTCACCATCGACACTTGAAGGATGAGTCCTCTTTACTTGACCATATTAAATTGAGGGACGCTTGGGCCCAGGATCTTTATGTGCAATTGTCTGCTGATGTGGAGTGATATGGAGTGATGTGGAGTGATATTGATGACATGGGTCAATGATTGGTTAAGCGGTAGAATCCAGAGGGTGGTGGTTAACGGTACCCCCTCCAATACATCGGAGGTGACCAGTGGAGTGCCACAGGGATCGGTCTTGGGACCGATCCTTTTCAACATATACATAAGAGACCTGACTCAAGGGCTTCAAGGTAAAATAACACTATTCGCCGACGACGCCATACTATGCAACATAGTAGATAACAGCACCTTACCCGACAGTATGGAGCAGGACCTGCTCTTATTGGAACATTGGTCCTCGACTTGGCAGCTGGGCTTTAATGCTAAAAAATGTAAGGTCATGCACCTTGGCAGCAAAAACCCATGCAGAACTTACACTCTGAATGGTGAGACCTTAGCTAGGACTAGGGCAGAACATGATTTGGGAGTAATCATTAGTGAAGACATGAAAACTGTCAAGCAGGTGGAGAAAGCTGCATCCAAGGCTAGACAAATGGTGGGATGCATCTGTAGAGGTTTCGTCAGCCGGAGGCCCGAAGTCATAATGCCCCTGTACAGATCCATGGTGAGACCTCATCTTGAATATTGTGTTCAATTCTGGAGACCACATTATCAAAAAGATGTGCGGAGAATCGAGTCGGTTCAGCGAATTACCACCAGGATGGTCTCGGGACTCAAGAACCTCCCATATGAGGAAAGACTGAATAAACTGCAACTATACTCGCTCGAGGAACGTAGAGAGAGGGGGGACATGATTGAGACTTTTAAATATATCACGGGCCGCATCGAGGTGGAAGACGATATCTTCTTTCTTAAAGGACCTTCAACCACAAGAGGTCATCCGCTGAAAATCAAAGGTGGGCAATTTCATGGCGACACCAGGAAGTATTTCTTCACCAAAAGGGTAGTTGATCATTGGAATGAACTTCCATTGCAGGTGATTAACGCCAGCAGCGTGCTCGATTTCAAAAAGAAATGGGATATGTATGGTGGGATCTCTAGCCGGGTGAAGTCTGGGGGTGGGTCATTAGCGTGGGCAGACTTGATGGGCTACAGCCCTTTTCTGCCGTCATATTCTATGTTTCTATGATGTACTTTTGTGTGCTGTACGTAAACTGCCTGTCTTTCATAAATATGCTACTTTCTGGGAACAACACTATAAATTGATTTTACGTTTGTATATATCACCTAAACGAGCTCATCTCTGGGGGTTTAGAGCCTCTTCTGCCTGTCCCCAATGTGCTACTACTGATGCGGTTTTGGGACATATGTTCTGGACTTGCCCTATTATTCAGTCTTTCTGGGATGTTATTTTTCTCTTTATTGAACGTCTTTGGAACATTGTTATTCAACGTTCCCCTCTGTTGCTTTTTTGAGGAAGATAAAAAATGGAATTGCTAGGCTGAAAGATGCTGGGAACAAATATGTGGAGAGTGATGAGGAGAAAGCAAATGTGCTAAACAAATACTTCTGTTCTGGGTTCACAGAAGAAAATCCTGGAGAAGGACCGAGATTGTCTGGCAAAGTTACACGAGAAAATGGAGTAGATTCTGCACCGTTCACGGAGGAGGGTGTTTATGAGCAACTTGAAAAACTGAAGGTGGACAAAGCGATGGGACCAGACGGGATCCATCCCAGGATACTAAGGGAGCTCAGAGAGGTTCTGGCGAGTCCTATTAAAGACTTGTTCAACAAATCTCTGGAGACGGGAGTGATTCCTGGGGATTGGAGGAGAGCGGATGTGGTCCCTATTCATAAAAGTGGTCACAGGGATGAAGCAGGAAACTACAGGCCGGTGAGCCTCACTTCAGTTGTTGGAAAAATAATGGAAGTGTTGCTGAAAGAAAGGATAGTGTATTTCCTTGAATCTAATGGGTTACAGGATCCGAGGCAACATGGCTTTACAAAAGGTAAATCGTGCCAAACGAACCTGATTGAATTTTTTGATTGGGTGACCAGAGAGCTGGATCGAGGACATATGCTAGATGTAATTTACTTGGATTTCAGCAAAGCCTTTGATACAGTTCCTCATAAGAGGCTGTTGAACAAACTTGAAGGGCTGAAGTTAGGACCCAAAGTGGTGAACTGGGTCAGAAACTGGCTGTCGGACAGACGCCAGAGGGTGGTGGTTAATGGAAGTCGCTCGAAGGAAGGAAAGGTGACTAGTGGAGTCCCTCAGGGTTCGGTGCTGGGGCCAATCCTGTTCAATATGTATGTAAGTGACATTGCTGAAGGGTTAGAAGGAAAAGTGTGCCTTTTTGCAGATGATACCAAGATTTGTAACAGAGTAGACACCGAAGAGGGAGTGGAAAATATGAAAAAGGATCTGCAAAAGTTAGAGGAATGGTCTAATGCCTGGCAACTCAAATTCAATGCAAAGAAATGCAGAGTAATGCATTTGGGGATTAATAATAGGAAGGAACCGTATATGCTGGGAGGAGAGAAGCTGATATGCACGGACGGGGAGAGGGACCTTGGGGTGATAGTGTCCGAAGATCTAAAGGCGAAAAAACAGTGTGACAAGGCAGTGGCTGCTGCCAGAAGGATTCTGGGCTGTATAAAGAGAGGCGTAGTCAGTAGAAGGAAGAAGGTGTTGATGCCCCTGTACAGGTCATTGGTGAGGCCCCACTTGGAGTATTGTGTTCAGTTTTGGAGACCGTATCTGGCGAAAGACGTAAGAAGACTTGAGGCGGTCCAGAGGAGGGCGACGAAAATGATAGGAGGCTTGCGCCAGAAGACGTATGAGGAGAGACTGGAAGCCCTGAATATGTATACCCTAGAGGAAAGGAGAGACAGGGGAGATATGATTCAGACGTTCAAATACTTAAAGGGTATTAACGTAGAACAAAATCTTTTCCAGAGAAAGGAAAATGTTAAAACCAGAGGACATAATTTGAGGTTGAGGGGTGGTAGATTCAGGGGCAATGTTAGGAAATTCTACTTTACGGAGAGGGTGGTGGATGCCTGGAATGCGCTCCCGAGAGAGGTGGTGGAGAGTAAAACTGTGACTGAGTTCAAAGAAGCGTGGGATGAACACAGAAGATTTAGAATCAGAAAATAATATTAAAGATTGAACTAGGCCAGTTACTGGGCAGACTTGTACGGTCTGTGTCTGTGCATGGCCGTTTGGAGGAGGATGGGCAGGGGAGGACTTCAATGGCTGGGAGGGTGTAGATGGGCTGGAGTAAGTCTTAACAGAGATTTCGGCAGTTGGAACCCAAGCACAGTACCGGGAAAAGCTTTGGATTCTCGCCCAGAAATAGCTAAGAAGAAAAAAAAAATAAAATAATAATTTAAATTGAATCAGGTTGGGCAGACTGGATGGACCATTCGGGTCTTTATCTGCCGTCATCTACTATGTTACTATGTTACTTTGTTACTATATTCATTTTATTCCTCGCAGACCTGGGACTGCTGTATTTCTTTGGTGGACTGTGGTGGTAGCTCTTAAATGTATCCTGCTCAAGTGGATGGACGTGGATGGACCCGACTATTCCCTCTGGAGATGCAGCATGATCTCTCTTGTGATGTGGGAGCGGAGGGATATTTCTGACTTCTGTTCTCTGCTGGGCCAGCATTTTCAGCGTACCTGGGAGCCTTTTTGGAATACTATGCCTCTGGTGGCCCGTAGCCGCCTCCTGAACTGCCGACTTATTGTTGTGTATTATTTCTCCACGTATTGTGTGCTTTATATACCTTGTTCTTTTTTCTTGTTTAGAAGCTATGGGATGAGATTGCCGGTGGACTGGGATATGGGGTAGGTTGGCGGGGTATGGGGGACTTTTCCATTGTGTCAATTTTGGGCTCTTTTGGTTGTTTGAGACTTCTTGTCACTTACCTTTGGCTGAGCCTATTCTTTGTACTCTTGTAGAGACCACCGGAGTTTGAAATTGTGTGGGTGGGGGAGGTGGTTTCTCTCTGTGTATTATATTGACAAATTGTGAGCTTGCATTTTGCCTCTGTATTTGCTCGTCTTTTTTCAGTTGAGCTCAATAAAATATATTTGAATCATCACTCCACTTAACCTTGTCGCCTAAGTATTGCATTCGAAGTTTGTTCAATTTACCCTATGCAAGATGATAAGCTTCCAATGGTGTCAAACCACGTTTTTGAAATGCCATGGTTAAGGAAGCCAGTTCTGACAAGACATCATTCAAAACTTCAAGTGTAATATGAAATTGTTCACTGTTCAGCTTCTTCAAAATATTTTAACAGGGGATCATAATTTCGAATAATTGCTTTAAGTGCAAAGTGTCTAGATAACCAGCGCACTTCATTCAGAGGTCTGAAAGCAATTGATTCACATTCAGATGCATCTGCTATTTCTTGAAATTTGCATCGTTTAGTAGAAGACCGACAGAACACCGTGTACATAGTTCTCATTACAGTTTCTACTTCTTTCCATGAATGAGAAAGTCCCAAATCTTCCCGATGTGCAACACAATGTTGCTGCACTAAATGTGGAATGTCTTTTCTCAGCTGTGCTGCAACACTATCTATTTTGCCCAACATAACAGAGGCACCATCAGAGGTGAACAAAACCATTTTATTCAGGTCAAGTTCATGTTTCCTATAGAATTCCCTAATTGCTGTTACTATTGATGTGGCAATAAAGGAAAAAATCACTCTACTTAGACCTTATCAATAACTGCATGAATGATATAATTAGGTTTACGAATTTTTGCTCAGAATCATGGAGAGGAAAGTGGGGATAACCCCAGGAAAAACCACCTCACCACCCAATCATCGCATGTAAAGTAGACAAAATGTTATATCATGTCATGAAACTTTTTGTTGTAGAAGGCCACTAGGGCTAAACAAGTTGTTTAAATAGCATACATCAAAAACATGCTTAAGGAAACTCAGCAAACTAAGTTTCCTTAAGCATGTTTTTGATGTATGCTATACTGTCGGTATGAGATTTATTTGATAGATGGAGTTTCAGAAAGTCCAGTTTCCAAACATCATCCCATATTTTTCCAGTAGAGAATTTTCCAGTTGTTTTGGCATCTTGACAATAACAACACACAACTCCATCGTCTTCGTCTTAGGTAAATATTTCACACAGTCGAACACGCAGGCAGGCAGGAGAAGGCAGCGTTTCAGGCAGGAGAAGGCAGCGTTTCAGGCAGGAGGAGAGAGGAGCACGTGGGGAGGCAGAGAAAACGCTGAGGAGCACCGGACCACTTCAGGGCGGCTGAGGGGCGCAGATTCACTTCAGGGCAGAGGCGAGAGAGAAGCTCCGCCCACCCCCACCGCGTCAGCGACTCGCGACTGGGCTCCTCCATTAAAGGAGGCAAGCCAACGGCGCACAGCTGTTCGGCGCGCGGCGAAGGCATGAGACCGCTTTTGCGAAGAGCCTTAAGAAGAGCCAAACTACATAGGACAACGATACCCTAGGGCAACAAGCGGACCTCTCAAACACACTATCCCTTCACCCTAATCGTATAAACTCTCATACTTACTCACAGACAGCAACCCTCTCAGACATCTCAAACTCTCAGTCTCTCAGACACCCTTATCTTTCAAGCACTAGATACCCCAATCTTTCAACTCTCAGACATCCTAATCTTTTAAATCTCACACCTGTTTTTTTCTAATTTTCCTAATTCTCTACCTTACTGACAGGCAGACCTCAACTACAACTCAGCAATGGCAGGGAGGACAAGAAGCGCGAAGTCTACAATCAAGACCAGTATTCCAGTCGCTATGGGGATCCAGGAAGCGACCACAGACTGCATGCAGAAGGAGGAGGTCCCAGGACGATTGCCAACAGGGCAGCTATACATCAACCCCTCAACTCACCCTGCGAAACAGATTCCAGATTCTTCAGGAAGAAACTGCCGATGAGGAACGAGAGTAGGAACAGGAGCAGGCCCAACACACAGCTCCATCTCCGTGGACAACTGACTGGCTCCCCCCAAAGAAACGCAGAGTAATAGTCATCGGGGATTCCATGCTGAGAGGCACCGAGGGACCAATCTGCAGACCAGATATGCAATCTAGGGAGGTCTGCTGTCCAGGAGCCAGGATACGAGATGTCACTGCCAGTCTGGATAGACTACTCACACCCTGAGATCACTTTCCTATGCTTCTTGTCCACATAGGATCCAACGATACTGCCAGGAACACACCGGACACCATCACCAGTGATTTTGGAGCACTGGGTGAGAGGCTGAAGCGGACAGGAGCACAGGTGGTTTTCTCATCGATCCTCCCAGTCAGAGGCAAAGGAAGAGCCAGAGATGAACGTATCCTGAGGACGAATGAGTGGCTATAGGGATGGTGCCGGGATATGAACTTCGGATTCCTACACCAAGGGGAAGCGCTATAAGGACTTCAGGGACCAGATGGACTCCATCTAACCAGCAGGGGGAAGAACGTCTTTGGACACCGACTAGCCCGCTTGCTTCACAGGGCTTTAAACTAAGTAAGTCAGGGGAGGGTACCCATTCACATATTAGTACAGAAAGGAATTACCCTGATGAGGTGAGTTGTATCTCCGCTTCCATGTCCAAGGTAAGTACACACATTGCAAACAGTTCTTTAGGAGTCACACCGACTCGGGTAGGATACGCCTCACAGGAACTTAGCAAACACAAGATATGGAAGGCCATGTATGTCAATGCACACAGTTTAGGCAACAAAATTCTAGAACTGGAAGCTGAAATAAGGAATGACGACCTAGACGTGGTGGCGATATCTGAAACTTGGTTCACTGACTCACACGGGTGGGATATGGCCATACCGGGCTACAATCTACTTCATCAGGACAGAGAGGGCAGGTTAGGAGGGGGAGTAGCTCTATACATTAAAGAGGACATCAAAACCACCAAGATCACAGATATCAAGTACACCGGGGAGTCCCTCTGGGTAAACCTGGCAAGAGGCAGAGAAAAATGCCTGTACCTAGGTGTGATATACAGACCCCCAAGACAACTGGAAGAATTGGACGCAGAATTAATTGAAGACATAGAGAATATCACTCTACGAGGAGAAGCTGTACTGCTGGGGGACTTCAATATGCCTGATGCAGACTGGAACTCATTTTCAGCGACAACCAGCGGCAGCAGGAGGCTCCTAACCTCCATGAGGGGAGCACGTCTCAAACAAATGGTAACGGAGCCCACTAGGGGCCAGGCGATCCTCGACCTGGTACTCACCAACGGGAAAAGCGTCTCAGAAGTCTCAGTAGGAGATACACTAGCCTCCAGCAACCACAACATAGTATGGTTCAATCTTAGGAAAGGCTTTCCTAGATCAAACACGAAAACAAAGGTACTCAATTTCCGGGGCACTGACTTTGCACGCATGGGAGATTTCGTCCATCGGACGCTACAGGACCAAGCGGAGACTGATGATGTAGAAGCTAAATGGTTAACTCTGAAATCAACCATACATGAAGCAACTAGCCGCTTCATAAAATCAATAAATAAACAACAAAGAAACAATAAACCCCAATGGTTCACCGCAGAGATTTTGCACCTCATTAAGGAGAAGAAAAAAGCGTTTCTCTCCTACAAGCGCACAGAGAAAAGAGAGGCAAAGGTAGCTTATAGGACCAGGTCTGCAGCGGTCAAAATGGCAGTTAGGGAGGCCAAACTGCGAGTGGAAGAAACTCTGGCAAGAAACATTAAAAAGGGGGACAAATCCTTTTTCAGGTATATTAGTGATAGAAAAAAGAACACAGGTGGGATAGTACGCCTTAGAAGACTGGACGGATGTTACGTGGAAGCAGATTCCGATAAAGCCGAACTACTGAATGAATACTTCTGCTCAGTCTTCACCTGTGAGGCACCAGGACACGGTCCGCAGTTGAAGGCAACACAAAGCACAGAAGACCCGTTTTAGAATTTTGAGTTCACACCAGGTGAAGTTTACAGTGAACTGGCAAGACTCAAAGTAAAACAGGAGAGATTCCGGAAGACTGGAAAATAGCAAATGTCACGCCTATCTTCAAGAAAGGCTCAAGGGGAGACCCAGGAAACTACAGGCCGGTGAGCTTGACATCGGTCCCGGGAAAGATGATGGAAGCGCTGATCAAGGACAGCATCTGGAAACACATCGAAAGCACTGGACAGCTAAAGCCGAGCCAGCATGGCTTCTGCAAGGGCAGGTCATGCCTCACAAACTTATTATACTTCTTTGAAGGGGTAAACAGCCAGGTGGATAAAGGGGAATCTATAGACATCATTTACCTTGACTTCCAAAAAGCCTTCGACAAGGTACCACACGAAAGACTGCTAAGGAAGATATGGAACCACGGGGTGCAAGGGGAGGTCCACAGATAGATCAAAAACTGGCTGGCGGACAGAAAACAGAGGGTTGGAGTAAAGGGCCATTACTCAGACTGGCAATGGGTCACGAGCGGAGTTCCGCAGGGGTCAGTGCTGGGACCGCTCCTGTTCAATATATTTATTAACGACCTGGAGGCAAGAACAAAATGTGAGGTTATTAAATTTGCGGATGACACCAAACTATACAGCAGGGTTGAAAACATGGAGGACTGCAAAGATCTCCAAAAAGACCTGACAGCGCTGGAAGAGTGGGCCAAAAAGTGGCAAATGAGCTTTAACATAGGGAAATGCAAGGTCATGCATGTAGGGAAAAAGAACCCGATGTTTACTTACAAAATGGGGGGATCACCGCTAGGGGTGAGTAACCTTGAAAGAGACCTGGGAGTGATGGTAGACACATCATTGAAGGCGTCGGCGCAGTGCGCCACAGCCTCAAGGAAGGCAAACAAAATGTTGGGCATCATTAAGAAGGGTATGACGTCCAGGACGAAGGAAGTCATCCTGCCACTGTACCGTGCAATGGTGCGCCCGCACCTGGAGTACTGTGTCCAGTACTGGTCGCCGTACCTCAAGAAGGACATGGCGGTACTTGAGAGAGTCCAGAGAAGAGCAACTAAGCTAATAAAGGGTATGGAGGACCTCTCATACACTGACAGACTGAAAAAGCTGGAGCTTTTCTCCCTGGAAAAGCGGAGACTTAGAGGAGACATGATAGAAACCTTCAAGATCATGAAGGGCATAGAAAGAGTAGACAGGGACAAATTTTTTAAATTATGGGGAACCACAAGTACAAGGGGGCACTCAGAGAAATTGAAAGGGGGAAGGTTTAGAACAAACGCCAGGAAGTTCTTTTTAAGAACATAAGAACATAAGAAGCGCCATCTCCGGATCAGACCTTCGGTCCATCAAGTCCGGTGATCCGCACACGCGGAGGCCCTGCCAGGTATACACCTGGCTTACCCTATAGCCAACCATATCTCTATATGCCTCTCTCAAGGAGATATGCATCTAGTTTGCCCTTGAAGCCTAGGACTGTCGATTCTGCAATAATCTCCCCTGGGAGAGTATTCCAGATGTCAACCACTCTCTGTGTGAAGCAGAACTTCCTGATATTAGTCCTGAACTTGCCCCCCCTTAGCTTCATTTTATGTCCTCTTGTCCGTGTCAAATTGGACAATGTAAATAATCTTCTCTGCTCTATTTTGTCGATTCCTTTCAGTATTTTGAAGGTCTCGATCATATCCCCACGCAGTCTCCTTTTCTCAAGGGAGAACAATCCCAGTGTTTTAAGTCGATCCTCATATTCCAGTTTCTCCATACCCTTCACTAGTTTAGTTGCTCGCCTCTGCACCCTCTCCAGCAGTTTTATATCCTTCTTTAGGTAGGGAGACCAATGTTGGACGCAGTATTCCAAGTGTGGTCTGACCATTGCCCTATAAAGCGGCACTATAACTTTCTCCGATCTACTCGAGATTCCTTTCTTTATCATGCCCAACATTCTATTTGCCTTATTTGCCGCTGCCGCGCATTGTGCCGACGGCTTCAGGGTCCTATCTATCAGTACACCCAGATCCCTTTCTTGTTCACTTTTTCCCAGAGTTGCACCTGACATTCTGTACTCGTATTCCTTATTTTTACTGCCTAAATGCATTACCTTGCATTTCTCCACATTGAACTTCATCTGCCATTTCTCCGCCCAGTTTTCTAACCGACACAAATCGCTCTGGAGTTCCTCACTGTCCTCCTGCGATCTGATTGCCCGGCAGAGTTTTGTGTCATCTGCAAACTTGATGATCTCACTGGATGTTCCGTTTTCCAGGTCATTGATATAAATATTAAAAAGGATCGGCCCAAGTACCGAGCCCTGGGGTACACCACTAGTCACTTTCTCCCAGTCGGAGAACTTCCCATTTATGCCCACTCTCTGCTTCCTATTTTCCAGCCATTTGCCTATCCATCTTTGAATATCTCCCTCTATGCCATGGCTTTGTAGTTTCCTGAGAAGTCTTTCATGTGGAACTTTGTCAAATGCTTTCTGGAAGTCCAAGTATATTATGTCCACCGGCTTTCCACTATCAATTTGCTTGTTCACGGTCTCAAAGAATTGGAGTAAATTCGTCAAACACGATTTCCCTTTCCTGAATCCATGTTGACTGGGTTTCATCAAGTCGTGTGTGTCCAAGTGCTGAACTATGCTATCCTTGATCAGTGATTCAATCATCTTGCCGGGGACAGACGTAAGACTCACAGGTCTATAGTTGCCCGGTTCTCCTCTCGATCCTTTTTTGAAGATTGGCGTGATGTTCGCTTTCCTCCAGTCGTCTGGTATCTGACCAGTTCTGATTGACAGGTTTGCAAGTTTTTGCAATAACTCTCCGATTTCAACCTTCAATTCCTTCAAGACTCTCGGGTGAATTTCATCCGGTCCAGGGGATTTGTCACTTTTAAGTTTGTCGATCTGGTAGTATATCTGATCTAAGTTCACTTCAACTGTGGTGAGGCTGTCCTCTATTTCTCCTGTAAACAGTTTCTCCGCTTCAGGTATTGTTGAGGTGTCCTCCTTCGTAAAGACGGACGCAAAGAAGGAATTTAGTTTGTCTGCGATTTGTTTATCTTCCTTGATGTACCCTTTTCTTTCCTTGTCGTCCAGGGGTCCCACTGCCTCTTTTGCAGGTTTTTTCCCTTTCACGTATCTAAAGAAGGGCTTTTTCACCCAGAGGGTGGTGGATACATGGAACACGCTACCGGAGGATGTGATAAGCAGGAGCACGCTACAGGGCTTCAAAGAAGGTTTGGATAGATACCTGGAGGACAAAGGGATTGAGGGGTACAGATAGGAGTAGAGGTAAGTTATAGGGATAGGAGTAGAGGTAAGTTATAGGGAGAGGATTAGAGGCAGTAGAAAAATTAGACAGGGGCACTGTTCAGGCAATTAGGCCTGATGGGCCGCCGCGGGTGCGGACCGCTGGGCAAGATGGACCTCTGGTCTGCCTCAGCGGAGGCAACTTCTTATGTTCTTATGTTCTTAAACAAAGCAATGGGACCAGACAATTTGCACCCAAGAGTGCTCAGAGAATTGAGCGATGTCCTGGCGAAACCGTTGGCTGAGCTATTCAATCTCTCCCTAAGTAAGGAGAAAGTTCCCCTGGACTGGAAATTAGCTAATGTCATTCCTCTGCATAAAAAGGGTTGCAGGGCAGAGGCTGTGAATTATAGACCGGTGAGTCTCACATCAATAGTGTGCAAACTCATGGAAACACTAATTAAAAGCAAATTGGACACGATCTTGAATGAAGGGAATCTTCGGGATCCCAATCAGCATGGATTCACCAAGGGTAGGTCCTGCCAATCCAATCTCATCAGCTTCTTTGACTGGGTAACAAGAAAGTTGGACTTGGGAGAGTCTTTGGACGTCGTGTACCAGGACTTCAGTAAAGCTTTTGACAGTGTCCCACACCGCAGGCTGCTAAGCAAGATGGAATCGATGGGGTTAGGAGAGACACTAACTGCATGGGTCAATGATTGGCTGAGTGGCAGACTTCAGAGGGTGGTGATTAATGGTACCCTCTCTAAAACATCGGAGGTGACCAGTGGAGTGCCGCAGGGCTCGGTCCTGGGTCCACTCCTTTTCAACATATTCATAGGGGATCTGACTCAAGGGCTTCAAGGTAAAATAACACTATTCGCCGATGACGCCAAACTATGTAATATAGTAAGTGAATGCAGTTTACAGAATTATATGGCGCAGGACCTGCTTACATTGGAAAGTTTGTCCTCAACCTGGCAGCTAGGCTTCAATGCTAAGAAATGTAAGGTCATGCACCTCGGAAGCGGAAATCCATGCAGGACGTACTGCTTGAATGGAGAAACTTTAACTAGGACTTCAGCAGAACGAGATTTGGGAGTAATCATCAGTGCAGACATGAAAACTGCCAATCAAGTGGAGAAGGCTTCATCTAAGGCAAGGCAGATATTTGGGTTGTATCAATAGAAGTTTCATCAGCCGAAAGCCTGAAGTCATTCTGCCGTTGTACAGGGCCATGGTGAGACCTCATCTGGAATACTGTGTGCAGTTCTGGAGGCCACATTACAGTAAAGATGTGCGCAGAATTGAATCGGTTCAGTGTACGGCCACCAGGATGATCTCGGGACTCAAGGGTCTCTCGTATGAAGAGAGAATGAACAAATTGCAGCTCTACACTCTCGAGGAACGTATGGAGAGGGGAGACATGATCGTAACATTTAAGTACCTCACGGGACGTGTCGAAGTGGAAGACGATATTTTCTTTCTCAAGGGACCCTCAGCCACAAGAGGACACCCACTCAAATTCAGGGGAGGAAAATTTCTTGGCGACACCAGAAAGTATTTCTTCACAGAGAGAGTGGTTGATCATTGGAACAAGCTTCCAGTGCAAGTGGTTGAGGCAAGCAGCGTGCCAGACTTTAAGAATAAATGGGATACCTATGTGGGATCCCTGCAAGGGTCAAGATAAGGAAACTGGGTCATTAGGGCTTAGACAGGGGGTGGGTAAGCAGAGTGGGCATACTTGATGGGCTGTAGCCCTTTTCTGCCATCATCTTCTATGTTTCTATGTTTCATTGTATTTCGAGATTCCGGTTTCTCCATTTCAACAATTTCTTCAAGCCATTCAGACCTAAAAGCTGTTGCAGCTCTCTTGCATTTTACACTTTTCACCATTCGCGGTTTAGACATTTTAAGAGTTATATCTGGTTGCAATTTATTAAATGAATACAGTTATACAACTGCAGTACCATGCTGCACACTACGATTCCACGAAATAAACAATATGGTGGAACTTCAGGAAGTCAAAGAATCGGAAGTGTTTCATATCCTATGGGCCATAGGCTATGGCCCTATGGGGCACGTGATGTGTCAAGTTCAACTGCCAAAGATAACGGAATCACGTGAATGACTTAAAATTCATATTATAGCACTTTAATAAATGTGATAAATAGGAAATCAGAACAGCTGGTCTTTTATTTTAGCAGTGAAAATCATTTTAGGCAAAAATTTATTTTTTTTGTGCACACTATTTTAATTTGTGTGCACGGGTTCGGCAAGTTGTGTGCGCGCACACAAGCGCACAGCTTAGAGGGAACAGTGGTCACAAGTGGTGTTCCACAGGGGTCGGTACTCAGACCGCTGCTGTTCAATGTATTTATCGTCAAATATATTTTATTGAGCACCAAGAAAAATAACACTCAGGAGCAAGAACATAAAACAAAAATGGAACTCTAATTTGCACACAAAATCCAGGAAACCCACCCCACCAACCCAACCCATCCCATCCCATCCACCCCACCCACCCCCCCACTCTCACTGATGCCAAATAAAATGAGGCAAAGAAAGGGATAATACCAAGACCCTAGCAGTTCAGCAGGCGGCTACGAGCCACTGGAGTGAGTGTCGACCAAAAGGGCTCCCAAACCCGTTGGAAAGCCCGTCCAGGCAAGGAAGAAATGTCTTGAACTCCTCTCCGTTCCCAAGAGAGCAACGTAATCATGTGACTACGCCAAAGGGAATAGTCAGGAGCCCCGGGTTCCATCCACTTAAGCAAAATGCATTTGATAGCAATCACTGCCGTCCAACGAAGGAACACGGAGGCCCCAGGCCTACGAGGATAAATGTGCAAAGAGGCTCCAAATAACACCAAGGCAGATCTCTGAACTGTAATGTTCCAGATGGTATCTACAAAAAGAAAAACAGCATCCCAAAAAGTCTGTATGGATGGACAGGACCAAAACATATGGCCGAGGCCAGCATCTGGAGCGCCACATCGTCGACAGTCCGCAGTGAGGCAGAGCCCCGCCAGGAAAGCTCTCCAAGGAGAAATATACAGACGGAGAGTCAATTTAAAGTGTTGTTCTCAAAAGATAGGATATTTACTAAACAAAGGCAGCTTTTTAATAGCAGTCAAAATGACATCATCCGATAATTCCATATTCAAATCTCCCACCCAAGCATCCCGCAATTTAAGACAAGCAAGCATAGGGGACTCGTTCTTCAGATGTCTATGGTGAAACTTCAGGGGGACAGGCTGTTGGGAACCAAAGGTAAAGGCCTCCATCAACAATTCCCGACAGGAGGCCGAAAGGTGAGTGCTCGACAAAGAGGAAATATAGTGGCGAATCTGAAGGTAGGCATAGACATCTGTACGAGGTAGAGAAAATTCCTTGCAAAGCAGGTCAAAGGGTTTGATCATACCCTCATCATCAACCAAATGCAACAAAAAATGAATCCCCTCTGCTTCCCAACGCACAAAGCTAGCATTGTCCACCCCAGGAGGAAAACGGGCATTATAACGTAGAGGTAAAAAGGGAGAGACAGTGGGACTGAGGGAATGAAACCTGCAGACCCAGTGCCAGGCCCGACAAAGGGGGCAATGCAACAACACACTGGGTGCAGATTCCCATTTGGAGAGCAAAGGAGAGTTTAGAAACGCACTAAAGTGGGTAGAGATAAAGCAAGAAAGTTCCAAGGAGGTGTTAGTAAAAGTTGAGGTGCCACTAAAAAGGTCATTAATGTGATGCATGCCACAAGCAATCGTCAAGAAACGTAGATTCAACAACCCCAAGCCACCTTTGTACCAAGGGGAGGCTGCCCTCCTATAGGGCAAGCGAGCCCGCTTGCCCAACCAGAGGAACCGATGCACCATGCGCTCTAAACGCTTTTCATCGTGAGGAGAGAGATAGAGGGGAAGAACCTGAAAAACATAGAGCCACTGTGGTACAACAAGCATATTATAAAGACTCACTCGGCCCAACAGGGAAGACCCCGCCACAACTGGAGCCGTGGCCCGGAGGCGGAAAAAAAAAGCTAACATTGAGAGAGTAGAGGCGGGTGAGGTTCATTGGAATGTAGCCCCCTAAGTAGCGCAGCTCAGAGTCTGCCCACCTTAGAGGGAAGAAACCCCGCCAAGAAGTACGAACCCGCGGACAAGACGGCAAGGCCAAAGATTTGTCAAGATTCAGAGAAAGGCCAGAGTGAAAACCAAATTCAGAAATAAGGTCCAACGCAAGGGGCAGAGACGTGGCAGGACTGGTCAGGATTAAAAACATATCGTCCGCAAAGGCCAGCGTCTTCAGAGACTCACCCGCAACCCGCAGGCCCCGCACCTCATCAAAACGTCGCAGTATACAAAGCAAGGGTTCTAAAAATAGCAGAAAAAGTAGAGGAGAAAGGGGGCAGCCCTGTCGAGTACCGCAAAAGATAGGAAAGGAATCCGTGCGAGTACCATTAACCAAAAGAGACACCCGCGGATTAGAATATAAAGAACGGATTGCACTAAGGTAAAACCCCCTCAACCCTACATGTTCCAGGGTGGGATACAAGAAGGACCAGTTGACACTATCGAATGCTTTAGAGGCGTCCAAGCTGACAAACAGTGAGTCAATGTTCAATTCCTGGCAATGAGCCAGCGCAAAAAGGACCTTGCGCACATTGCGAACGGAGTGCCGGCCCCGAACAAATCCAACCTGGTCCTCATGAATAACAGAAGGGAGAAGCGGTGCAAGACGGTTGGCCAAAATGCGAGAAAACAATTTTAAATCAACATTAAGTAAAGAGATCAGACGATAAGACCCCGGGTCATCCGCCGCCTTACCCGGCTTCAATAACAAAGTAACCAAGGCCTCGTTAGCATAGCGAGGAAAAGAGCCTCTACTAATAGCCAAGTAAGGGTCCACAAACGCGATGAGAGAGAATACGATAAAATTCACCGGAAAACCTGTCGGGACCAGGGGCCCGCCCCGATCGAAGAGATTTGATGGCAACCTGTAATTCCAATGCTTGAGGAGGTTCATTAAGGCGAGTCGCCACATCCACAGCCAAACGCGGCATGCCTGAGGAAAGCAAATAGTCAGAAATGATGTCCCCCGAAATCTCATCAGGTGCAGCATATAGCTGACAAAAGAATTCACAAAGCGTCTCCGCCACCTGCGACGTTTGGGAAACCCGACCCCCCCCCCCCAGGAGTCTTAAGCGTCAAGATTGGCCGACGACCCAGCTAAACATCAACGAGACGGGCCAACAGCCGCCCTGGTCGGTTACCAAATCTGTGGAATCTATGTTTATGGAAGGCCGCCCATTTCATGGACCTGGAGTGGAGTAACGAATTAAGCGTAGCCTGAGCAGACAGATAGTGGTCTCGAGTAGCAGGAGAGGGAGCAGCCTGCAAAGCGTGCTTGGCTGCGCCGAGATCACGTTGCAGGGTTATGATACTACGGTTAATACGTTTGTGTCTGGCACAGAGGAAGGAAATAATGTGACCTCAAATCACGGTCTTGGCGGCTTCCCAGAACAAAATGGGATCTACCTGATGTTGTGCATTATGTTGTAAATAATCCTCCCATTGAGTCTCCAAAAAAAGTTTGAAACGCCACATCCTGTGCCAAATAAAAGGGGAATCGCCAAGAAGGAGAACGAACATATGTCGGATCCAAGTGCATATCAATCCAAATTGGAGCGTGATCCGAAATGGCTAAAGGGCCAATCTCTGCGGACGAAACGGAGGAAAACAGACCCTGGGACACAAAAATATAATCGATGCGAGACCAGGTATTGTGAGCTCTAGAGAGATGAGTATAGTCCCGGGTCTTGGGATGTAAGAGTCGCCAAGGATCTACCACCGATAGAGTATCGCAGAAATCAGCAAGAAGGCGACCACGAGTCCCAAAAGTAGAGGGGGGGCCCGACTTATCTAATTCCAGATCACTAACCAAATTGAAATCACCCACCAAAAGCAAAGGATCACCAGAATACCGGGAATGGAGAGCAACCAGGTCACGTAAAAAGGCAGATTCCGACGAATTAGGGCCATAAACCACCAGTAGTAGATAGCTCCGGTCGCCCATCGAAAGTCGTAAAAGTAAATGACGACCCTCCGGTGATTTGTCAAGTACCTGCACACCAAGGGGAGAAGATTTCTGAAGCAACACCGCAACACCCCGATGACGTCCAGGCGAAGACGCAAAATAAACCTCCCCCACCCAAGAGCGCCGTAACTTAAGATGTTCCTCATCAGTGAGCCGAGTTTCTTGTAAACAGGCAATATCAGCATGATGTCGCTGAAGCGCGGCCAAAATTTTTGACCGCTTGATGGGGGATGTAATGCCCCCTACATTCCAAGAAACGAGTCTAAAAGGGGAACTCACAGCGGCCAGAGGAAAGAAAAAAGACGACTCAAGGACAAGCGATGCCTCCAATGTAAGACCCCAGGAGCCCAGCCTACCCCAGGGCCGCCAGCGCCAACGCGTGCCAAGACAAAACACCAAAGGAAGGAAAGAAGCTCAAAGGGAGGCACCCCATACATGTAGGAAACAAGAAGGAAAGAAACAGAAAAGGAAAAAGGATGCCCCAAACTCCCCAAAGGGAGCAGACAATACCTCAAATACCACAAACCCCAAATACGAAACCTAAGCATCAGTGAGAGCAAACCACCCCCCACCCCCACAAATCCACCCCACTCCCACCCAAACACCCACCCCCAATCATCCTTCCCAAACCCTCCAAAAAGCCCCAACCACAAGCAAAAACTCCGTCCCACTAGTGGAACAGAGAGAGAGTCACGCTAAGACATATACAGGGCCCCAGGTTCCTCCACCAAACCCATTCCATACACAACACACCACCCCAAAGTCAATCACAACAAACCATCCGCACACCACACGCTACAACCCAACAACATAAGAACATAAGCAGTGCCTCCGCCGGGTCAGACCATAGGTCCATCCCGCCCAGCAGTCCGCTCCCGCGGCGGCCCGAACAGGTCACGGCCTGTCTGAGTCACCAGAAGGGGCCCCCTTGCCACCTTGGTTTCCCATTGAGTCCTATCTTCCCATCGAAGTCCTAACCCTCCGGTCTTGCACATGCACGACCTGGTTGGATTTCTATACTTATTACCTGGTTAGCTTTCTATACCTGTGTTACATCCCAGCACCTCTCTCAGTATCCCACGATCCCCCTATCCCTCAGGAATCTGTCCAATCCCTGTTTGAATCCTTGTACCGTACTCTGCCTGATCACTTCCTCCGGTAGCGCATTCCAAGTGTCCACGACCCTTTGTGTGAAAAAAAACTTCCTTGCATTTGTTCTGAACCTATCTCCCTTCAGTTTCTCCGAATGCCCCCTCGTGCCTGTTGACCCCTTCAGCCTGAAGAATCTGTCCCTATCCACCCTCTCTATGCCCCTCATGATCTTGAAGGTCTCTATCATATCTCCCCTGAGCCTCCTTTTTTCCAGAGAGAAGAGCCCCAGCCTATCCAACCTCTCGGCGTATGGGCAGTGTTCCAGCCCTCTTACCAGTTTCGTTGCTCTCCTTTGGACTCTCTCAAGTACCGCCATGTCCTTCTTGAGGTACGGCGACCAATATTGAATGCAGTATTCCAGATGTGGACGCACCATCGCTCGATACAATGGCATGATGACTTCCCGCGTCCTGGTTGTTATGCCCCTCTTTATGATGCCCAGCATCCTGTTGGCTTTTTTCGAGGCTGCTGCGCACTGTGCAGATGGCTTCAGTGATGCATCCACCAGCACACCCAAGTCTCTCTCAAGACTGCTGTCTCCCAACAATGGCCCCCCCCCCCCCCAATTTGTAGTTGAACAACAGGTTCTTTTTCCCTATATGCATGACCTTGCATTTTTCCACATTAAAGCGCATTTGCCATTTGTTTGCCCAGTCTTCCAGCTTGTCCAGGTCCCTTTGCAGGTCCTCACACTCCTCCCTGGACCTAACTCTGCCGCACAGTTTGGTATCGTCTGCAAATTTTATAACCTCGCACTTTGCCTCCTTTTCCAGGTCATTGATAAATATGTTGAAGAGTAACGGCCCCAGCACCGATCCCTGTGGCACACCGTTCGTGACTCCCCGCCAGTCAGAGTATTGTCCCTTTACTCCGACCCTCTGCAGTCTACCCGACAACCAGTGCTCGATCCATCTGTGCACATCCCCTCCCACCCCGTGGTTCCACAGCTTCCTAAGCAGCCTTTCATGTGGCACCTTGTCGAAAGCCTTTTGAAAATCAAGGTAAATGATGTCTATAGGTTCCCCATTGTCCACCCGACTGCTTATTCCCTCAAAGAAGTACAGAAGGTTCGTTAAGCATGACCTTCCCTTACAGAATCCATGCTGGCTTGTTCTCAGTAGGCCATATCCCTCGATGTGCTCGCAAATACCGTCCTTGATCATAGCTTCCACCATCTTCCCTATAATTGAAGTCAGGCTCACCGGCCTGTAGTTCCCGGGGTCACCCCTCAATCCCTTCTTGAAGATAGGTGTGACATTCGCCAATTTCCAGTCCTCTGGTACCTCTCCAGTTTTCAAGGATAGGTTGCAAACATGCTGGATTGTGCCCGCTATTTCTTGTCTTAGTTCTTTCAGAACCCTTGGGTGGATCCCGTCCGGGCCCGGCGATTTGGATACTAGCATATGGATACTAGTAGAAAAAAGCAAACTCAGGGTCCTCAAAAAAGGAACCAGCACACTCCCCTCCCCCGCACAGGCTAACACCCACACCAAAAGAACCAAAGGAAGCCACCCCAATTGAACACCCTTACAGAAACTCAACAAGTGCCCTATACAATGGGAAACATGCCCCAGCACTCCAATAATCCTCCATAAAAGGAACACAAGAAACATGTTTAAACGCAGTATAAAGGAGTGCCAACACAACAATATAGAGAAGGGCAGAGTCACTGAACCGAGGAAGCTGCAGTACTGTGCATGGTAGCTCAAGAGCAGGCAAAAAGACAGCACTCCACAGGGAACCAATTCCCGTCAGGGCTGAAAGAAGTGTAAAGATCAGCTAGGTCTCAGAAGTACATGCCCAACAATAAGAGGAAAAGTGCCTCCACCACAGAGCAAGCACAGCAGTGTCAGAGGGCTCAAGGGGCCATTGAGGGCCCAGACTCGCCCGGCAGCGCGTCCAAATAGTTCTGTGCAGCCTCTGCAGTGGCAAAGACCTGCCATCCCGTAGGAGTCCAAACTTTCAGCTGCGCCGGGTAGAGAAGTTGAAATCTGTGCTTCTGATCAAACAGAGCAGTGCACACTCGGGAGAAGCGCCACCTGCGCTCCTGCAGCGCCGGAGAATAAGCTTGAAACAGGCGAACCAGAACTCCATCGTACAAAAGCATGTTCCTCTTTTGCCTGTACTGCTTCATCAGCTCAGCCTTCACGGACGAGTTGTGAATTTTAAAGATGGTGACCCGAGTGCAATCACAGTCGTCAGAACGCCGGCCCAGGCGGTGTGCCCGATCGAGCTGCAGAGGGCCCACACCAGCAGGGAGAGGCAACTCCGTCCGGAGCCAGGTCTCCAAAGTTGAGAGGAGGCGGGAATCCGAAACCGCTTGTGGGAGACCAATCAGGCGCAGGTTGTCCCGTCTCGAGCAGTTCTCGAGATCCTCCAGCTTATCCGCTTGCCTCTGGAGTTGCGCCTTCATCGCCGCCAGGTCCGTAGAGGAAGCAGTGTTGGCATCCTCCACCTGCGATACCCTTTCCTCCAGCTCGCCCGTGCGCCTCGTGGTCTCCCCAAAAGAGACTCCAGCGAAGTAAGTTGGCCAGACAGTTGTTCGAATCGGGAATCCAAGGCCCACACGACTGAGGCAGATAGTGTGGCTATATGGGCTTCCGACAAGGGGAGCACGGAACCCGATTCACCCGCCGCCATCTTGGATTCCGGCTGCGCCGATCTGGTCTCCCTTTCTCTGGTGGAGCGACACGATTTGCCACTCATGACCGGGCTGGGAATGGGATGAAACTTGTCCATGCACTGCCCCAATAGTTTAGGAGAGTGCAGGACCAGTAGAAATGCTGGGTCAGGTTCAGAGGGACCCAGGGCCCCAGAGCACGAGCAAGGCACGTCTTACTCGGCTCAGCACATCACGTGACTCAACTGTTCAATGTATTTATAAACAATCTAGAAACAGGGACGAAGTGTGAAGTAATAAAATTCGCAGACACCAAACTATTTAGTGGAGTTAGGACTAAAGAGGACTGTGAGAATCTATAAAGGGACCTGAACAAACTACAAAAGTGGGTGATGAAATGGCAGATGAAGTTTAATGTAGAGAAATTTAAAGTCTTGCATGTAGGAAACGGAAACCCAAAGTACAGCTATACGGTGGGAGGGCTGATAATGGGTGAAAGTACCCTAGAAAAGGACTGGGGGGTGATGGTGGACAGGACAATGAAGCCGTTGGCACAGTACGCAGCGGCCTCTAAGAAGGCGAATAGAATGCTTGGTATTATCAAGAAAGGTGTTACAACCAGAACAAAAGAAGTTATCCTGCCATTGTATCGGGCGATGGTGCGCCCACATCTGGAGTACTGCGTCCAATATTGGTCGCTGTACCTTAAGAAGGATAACATAGTAACATAGTAACATAGTAGATGACGGCAGATAAAGACCCGAATGGTCCATCCAGTCTGCCCAACCTGATTCAATTTAAATTTTTTTTTTAAATTTTTTTAAATTTTTCTTTTTAGCTATTTCTGGGCAAGAATCCAAAGCTTTACCCGGTACTGTGCTTGGGTTCCAACTGCCAAAATCTCTGTTAAGACTTACTCCAGCCCATCTACACCCTCCCAGCCATTGAAGCCCTCCCCTGCCCATCCTCCACCAAACGGCCATACACAGACACAGACCGTGCAAGTCTGCCCAGTAACTGGCCTAGTTCAATATTTAATATTATTTTCTGATTCTAAATCTTCTGTGTTCATCCCACGCTTCTTTGAACTCAGTCACAGTTTTACTCTCCACCACCTCTCTCGGGAGCGCATTCCAGACAATACTCGAGATGGTTCAGAAAAAAGCAACGCGATTGATGAAAAGTATGGAAAACCTTTCATATGCTGAAAGATTAGAGAAACTGGGGCTCTTTTCCCTGGAGGGGACAACAAAAAAGGTTGCAGAACAGAGGCTGAGAACTACAGACCAGTGAGTCTCACATCTATAATGAGCAAAGTAATGGAAACCCTAATCAAACACCAATTAGATAAGATCCTGGATGAGGAGAATCTACGGGATCCCCGTCAACATGGATTTACCAAGGGGAAATCCTGCCAATCCAACTTGATCAGCTTCTTTGACTGGGTGACGGGGAAGCTTGATATTGGAGAGTCCTTGGACATTGTATACTTGGATTTCAGCAAAGCATTTGATAGTGTCCCACACCGCAGGTTGTTGTGCAAAATGAGTTCTATGGGATTAGGTAACACTTTGACAAAATGGGTTGGGGACTGGCTTGGTGATAGGCTTCAGAGGGTGGTGGTGAACGGCACCCCCTCCGTAATGACGGCAGTGATCAGCGGGGTGCCACAGGGCTCGGTCTTAGGCCCGATCCTTTTCAATATCTTTATAAGGGACCTGGCTGAGGGGCTTTGTGGTAAAATAACGTTATTCGCCGATGACGCCAAACTGTGTAATATAACAAGCAAGAGCACAACGAACAATATGAAACATGACCTACTCCTATTGGAGCAATGGTCAAAGACCTGGCAACTGAGTTTTAATGCCAAGAAATGCAAAGTCATGCACCTTGGCAGTCAAAATCCATGCGAGACTTACACCCTAAATGGCAAGATCCTAGCAAGGACGGTTGCAGAACGGGACCTAGGGGTGATCATCAGTGAACACATGAAGACTGCCAATCAAGTGGAACGGGCTTCATCTAAGGCTAGGCAGATCTTAGGATGTATACGTAGGAGTTTCGTCAGCCGTAAGCCTGAAGTCATTATGCCGTTGTATAGATCTATGGTGAGGCCCCATCTGGAATATTGCGTGCAATTCTAGAGGCCTCATTATCGCAAGGATGTACTGAGGCTTGAGTCGGTCCAGCGAATGGCCACCCGGATGGTCTCCGGACTCAAGGATCTCCCGTACGAGGAACAGCTGGACAAATTACGGCTATACTCACTCGAGGAACGCAGAGAGAGGGGAGACATGATCGAGACGTTCAAATACCTCACGGGCCATATCGAGGTAGAAGAAAATATCTTCTTCTTCAGGGGTCCGACAGCAACAAGAGGACATCCATGGAAAATCAGGGGGGGGAAATTGCATGGCGACACCAGGAAATACTTTTTCACCGAAAGAGTGGTTGATCACTGGAATAGACTTCCACTTCAGGTGATCGAGGCAAGCAGCGTGCCTGATTTTAAGAAGAAATGGGATCGTCACATGGGATCTCTGCACAGAGTTAAATAGGGGAGGGTTATTAGGGTGGGCAGACTAGATGGGCCGCGGCCTTTATCTGCCGTCTTTTTCTATGTTTCTATGTTTCTAAGATCATGAAGGGCATAGAGAAGGTGGAGAGGAACAGATTCTTCAAACTTTCGAAAACTACAAGAATGAGAGTGCATTTGGAAAAATTGAGAAGAGACAGATTCAGAACCAGTGCTAGGAAGTTCTTCTTCACCCAAAGGGAGGTAGACACCTGGAATGCGCTCCAGAGGGTGTGATAGGACAGAGTACGGTTTTGGGGTTCAAGAAGGGACTAGATAATTTCCTGAAGGAAAAGGGGATAGAAGGGTGTAGATAGAGAATTACTATACAGGTCCTGGACCTGATGGGCCGCCGCATGAGCAGACTCACCCGAGAAGAGCCAGGAGTTGGTCCACAGCTGCAGACGGGAGATAACCAGAAAGACCCGTTTCAAGATTTTGAATTTACACCCAGTAGCGTCTACGACGAACTATCAAGACTCAAAGTAAACAAAGCCATGGGACCAGATAACCTACATCCCAGAATGCTAAGGGAGTTAAGGGAAGTCCTGGCAGAACCATTATCTGTTCTCTTCAATCTTTCCCTAAGCACAGGAAGGGTCCCCTTGGACTGGAAAACCGCCAACGTAATCCCACTCCACAAAAAGGGCTGCAGGACAGAGACAGCAAACTACAGACCAGTGAGTCTCACGTCTATAGTGTGTAAACTCATGGAAACACTGATCAAACAGAATATTGACACAATCCTAGACGAAGAAAAACTGCGTGATCCACACCAACACGGGTTCACCCAGGGTAGATCCTGCCAATCTAATCTGATTAGCTTTTTTGACTGGGTTACTAGACAACTGGATGCCGGAGAGTCACTGGACGTAGTGTATTTGGACTTCAGTAAAGCATTTGATAGCGTCCCTCATCGAAGATTACTGAACAAGCTGAAATCGATAGGATTAGGAGACACACTAACTACATGGGTTGGGGATTGGCTGAGCGGCAGACATCAGAGGGTAGTGGTGAACGGTACGCCATCCAAAGCATCGGACGTTATAAGTGGAGTGCCGCAGGGCTCGGTCCTGGGTCCGATTTTATTCAACTTATTCATAAGAGATATGACGAAAGGACTTAGAGGAAAGGTATCACTGTTCGCCGACGATGCCAAACTTTGCAACATAGTAGACAGAAGCATATTACCTGATAATATGACACACGATCTACTGCTGCTGGAACAATGGTCAACTACTTGGCAGCTTGGCTTCAATGCTAAAAAATGCAAGATAATGCACCTGGGAAAGAGAAACCCGCGTAGAACTTATGTACTAAATGGTGAGACCTTGGTTAGGACCACAGCGGAACGCGATCTAGGAGTGATCATTAGCGAGGACATGAAGGTTGCCAATCAAGTGGAGAAGGCTTCCTCCAGGGCAAGACAAATGATGGGGTGTATCCGCAGAGGTTTCGTCAGCAGGAGACCTGAAGTTATGATGCCATTGTACAGAGCCATGGTGAGGCCTCACTTGGAGTACTGTGTTCAGTTTTGGAGACCACACTACCGAAAGGACGTGCTGAGGATCGAGTCGGTTCAGCGAACAGCAACCAGGATGGTCTTGGGGCTCAAGGATCTCACGTATGAAGAAAGACTAAAGAAATTGCGGCTGTACTCACTTGAGGAAAGAAGAGAACGGGGAGATATGATTGAAACATATAAGTATATCACGGGACGCATCAAGTCAGAAGATGATATCTTCCGGCTCATGGGACCCTCGACCACCAGAGGGCATCCGCTGAAAATCAGGGGAGGGAAGCTCCATGGAGACTTCAGGAAGTATTTCTTCACCGAGAGAGTTGTGGATCATTGGAACAGACTCCCACTCCAGGTGATAGAGGCCAGCAGCGTGACGGATTTTAAGAGAAAATGGGATACTCACGTGGGATCTTTAAGGGAGTAAACTCAGGGGGGGGATACTTGGAATGGGCAGACTTGGTGGGCTATAGCCCTTTTCTGCCGCTTTTTCTATGTTTCTATGTTTCTATGATGGACCTCTGGTCTGTCCCAGCAGAGGAACTGCTTATATTCTTATGTTCAAGCAAATTGGTGAGGCAAGATCTCCTCGGCTAAACCCATGCTGTTGTTTGCTTTTTTGGCTACTGCCACACATTGGGCGTATGGTTTCATCATACACTTCAAGACAGAGGAAACCATTGAGGAAGAAGTCCGGGAGTTAGAGAAGTTCATTGAAGAAGCATATAGGGAGGCTGTGGAAAATGACCAGCAACAGTGTAACAACCAAGATACATCCACAGTAAGTGAAGACCACCTGGAAGACAACCACAAAGAAGAAATGGGTGACACAGCAGCGACACCTGGACACAGTGGAGGGAACCCACAGGAAGACAAGTCCGGTGCAAGCCAACGCCAGGATGAGGGAAGATGGAAGTGCACAGAGGACACAGATCTACGGCTGGAGAGATGGACATACACCGGGGACACGGACCTGGGACTGGAGAGACAAGAGAAGACAGAGAGGACAGCAATCGTCGTGGGGGACTCCATCATCAGACAAGTCAACAGCCACATAGCAGGAGGAAGACAGGATCGGCTGGTGACCTGCCTACTGGGAGCCAAGGTAGAAGTCATAGTGAGCCGCATCAGCAGGATCATCGACAGTGTGGAAGAAGAAGATACGGCAGTAGTGATCCATGTGGGGACAAACAACATGAGCAACAGGAACTACAGCAGGGGAGGACTGAAGGACCAGTTCCAGATGCTAGGAAGGAAGCTGAAGACCAGAACACTGAGGGTAGCGTTCTCAGAGATCCTGCCAGTACCCAGGGCCGATGAGAAGAGGCAGATGGAGCTGCAAGCAGTCAACGCGTGGATGAGGTGCTGGTATGAGAAAGAAGGATTCCACTTCGTGTGCAACTGGACGACATTCTGGGGAAAGAGCAAACTATTCAGGAAGGATGGACTCCACTTCAGCGGAGACGGAATGAGGCTACTTGCAAGTAACATCAAGAGAGAAATTGAAAAGTTTTTAAACTAAGAAGACGGGGAAAGCCAACAGTTGACCAAGAGTCGATGGTTCAGGAACTGGTATACCCAGAGGATACCATGCAGGAAGATAGCAGAGAAGACTCACCGGATCACAGGCAAGACAGAAATCCTGATGGATCAAATGAGACACAAGAGGGAAGGAAATGCAAGAAAGTAACAAGCCGCAAACTCAAGTGAACGTACATGAACGCAAGGAGCCTAAGGAATAAGATGGGGGAACTGGAAGCTATGGCACAAAAAGATAACCTTGACATCATCGGCATCACGGAAACATGGTGGAACGAGGAAAACATCTGGGACACTGTGTTACCATTTTGAAAGAGTGGGTCAAAATGGTGGGGGCATTGCCCTATTCGTCAAAGAGGAAATTGAGTCTACCACAGAGAACACACCAGAAACGAAGGATAATTTAGAGTGCCCATGGGTCAAAATTCCAGAAACAAATGAAACATAAATGAAGATCGGCATCTACTACTGACCCCCAGGGCAGTACGAAGAAATTGATGGAGAAATGATAGACGAGATTAGACGCAACTGCAAGGGAGGCAATGCAGTTATCGTGGGTGACTTCAATTATCCAGGTATAGATTGGAACCTAGGCACTTCCGGCTGTGGTAGGGAGACCAATTTCCTGGATGCTGTAGGGGATTGCTTCCTGGAACAACTTGTCATGGAAAATTCGAGAGGAAATGAAATTCTGGACTTAATTCTAAAAGGACTACGAGGACCGGCACAAGGTGTAGAAGTAGAAGGGATGCTGGAAACCAGTGATCACAATATCACTTCATCCTGGACACAGGGGCAAAACATCAATCCAAAACGATGGCCATGGCACTAAACTTCCGAAAAGGGATTTACCAAGGGATGAGACTCATGGTGGGGAAGAAGATTAAGAAGAGGATAAGGAATTTAAGAACGCTAGAGTAAGCATGGTCCCTTTTTAAGGACACAGTCACTGAGGTGCAAAATCTATATATACCCCGTATCAACAAGGGATCCAAGAGGAAAAAGAACAAGGAACCAGCGTGGCTCACTGTAGCAGTGAAGGAAGCAATCAGAGATAAGAAAACTTCATTTAAGGAATGGAAAAGGTCAAAAACGGATGAAAACTGGAAAAAGCACAAACAATATCAAAGCAGGTGCCATAAGGCGGTAAGAGGAGCCAAAAGAGACTACGAGGAAAAAAAAGCCAAGGAGGCTAAAAACTTCTTCCTATATATTAAGGGGAAACGACCAGCGAAGGAAGCAGTGGGGTCATTGGATGACCATGGAATAAACGAAGACAGGAAACTGACAGGGTTGATGATCAGTCTAGAAGTGGTATGCAGGTTTATAGGCTTAAAAATGATAAATCCTTGGGACCGGATGGCATACAACCGAGAGTAATCAAGTAACTGAAAGGGGCTATAGCTGAACTGCTTCAACTAATAGCCAATCTGTTGATCAAATTGAGAAGGATTCCGGAAGACTGGAAGGTGGCGAATGTTATGCCGATCTTCAAGAAAGGTTCGAGGGAAGATCCAGGAAACAACAGACCAGAGAGTCTGACCTCAGTACTGGGAAAGATGGTAGAGGCGCTGAAAAAGGACCGCATCATTAATCACCTTGACGGTCACAATCTGATGAGGACCATCCAGCATGGCTTCAGCAAAGGAAGATCTTGCTTGACAAACTTGCTGAACTTCTTCGAGGGGGTAAAAAGGCAGATAGACAAGGTGACCCGGTCAACATTGTATATCTGACATTGTATATCAGAAGGCATTCGACAAGGTTCCGCATGAACAACTACTTTGAAAAATTGCAAGCCATGGAATCGAGGGTGAAATACTCACGTGGATTAAAAAACTGGCTGGCAGATAGGAAACAGAGAGTGGGGGTAAATGGACAATACTCGGACTGGAAAAGCGTCACGAGTAGAGTGCCACAGGGTTCGGTGCTTGGGTCGGTGCTCTTCAACATATTTATAAACGATCTGGAAATTGGTACTACGAGTGAGATGATTAAATCTGCGGATGACATGAAGTTATTCAGAGTAGTGAAGACGCAGGAGGATTGCAAAGACTTGCAACATAACATAAACATGCTTGAGGAATGGGCCACGACATGGCAAATGAAGTTCAGCGTGGATAAGTGTAAGATGATGCATGTCAGTATCAAATATCTTATACATGAATACAGGATGTCCGGTGCGGTACTTTGAGAGAGCCCCCAGGAAAGAGACTTGGGAGTACTGGTCGACAAGTCAATGAAACCGTCCACACAATGCGCAGCAGCGGCAAATAGGGTGAA
The DNA here is from genome assembly GCF_902459505.1 of Geotrypetes seraphini. NCBI lineage: Eukaryota > Metazoa > Chordata > Amphibia > Gymnophiona > Dermophiidae > Geotrypetes > Geotrypetes seraphini. The sequence goes on along the minus strand of NC_047088.1, from coordinate 269,520,384 downwards.
CAGAATGCTAGGATTGATTAAGAAGGGGGATCACAAACAGATCGGAGAAGGTTATGAAGCCACTGTACCGGGCCATGGTACACCCCCACCACTGGTCGCTGTACATGAAGGACACAGTGCTACTCGAAAGGGTCCAGAGAAGAGCAACTAAAATGGTTAAGGGGTTGGAGGAGTTGCTGTACAGTGAGAGATTGGAGAAACTGAGCCTCTTCTCACGAGAGGCCACATCAACCCAGATAACTACTGGGCGCAATATAAACTACAAGCAGAGGTAAAGGAAGTAGCTGATTTTTGGGATCACTGGACCACTACCAGCACCTGCATTTTAGACAACATTGCACTTAAACATACCAGTAAAAGTAATGCAAATAAATATAACAAATGGTTCGACATCGATCTCCTAAAAATGAAACAGTCAGCCAGACGTCTAGAAAGAAAATGGAAAAAAACAGGAGAATTATCAGACCGTAACAATTGGAGAGCCAATATAAAAACCTACAAACAACTAATAAAAGATAAACGCAAAGTATTTTACTCAAATAAAATCAATTCATCCTGCAACAGCTCACGAGGAGTTAATACAAAAGAGCTGTTCAATCTGGTTGCTAACCTATTTGACACCACCCGCTACACTCTACCCACACACAACTTTAAATTACCCTCGGCGAACGACCTAGCCCTGCACTTTGACTCAAAAATTTAAAAACTAAGAAACAATTACCCAACAGAAGAACCTAATGAACACCATATAGCTAACACACAGGGAAATGAAACCCCTGCAGACATGTTCTGGGATTCATTTCAAGTTTCAAGTTTATTAATTCTTTTGATTAATCGCTTAATCATAGTTTTAAGCGATGAACAAATTAAAATACATTCAAAGGGGAACATTACAAAACAATACAATACAAACTTAAGACAATACAATAGGTTAAAAATTAACTCATCAAATTCATAACATAAGGTAAAAAAGGGATAATGAAATACAATTTAATATAGGAAAGTAGAACAAAAAAGGAAAGGTACATAAGGGAACAAAAAAATAAAAGCATATTAATAGAATAAAATCAATGACCTGGGTATTATGAAATTAAATATCAAAGGCATCTTTAAAAAGAAAAGTTTTTAAATTACTTTTTTATTTTCCCAAGTCCTGCTCCCTTCGTAAATAAATTGGAAGGGCGTTCCAGGTCTGTGGCGCAGTCACTGAGAAAATAAATTGGCGTCTTGTATTTATGATCTTAAGTGAAGGGATAGTTAATAAGTTTTGTTCATTTGATCTTAAAGTTCTCACAGGATTATATGGTATTAGGCACTTATATATGAATGCTGGTGTTTTATTGAGAAGGGATTTGAAGGTAAGCAAACAGAGTTTATATGTTATCCTGTGGATAACTGGAAGCCAGTGTGCATCTTTTAAAAGGGGTGTAACATGGTCAAACTTTCGAGAATTGGTAATAAGTTTGATGGAAACATTTTGAATTATCTGAAGGCATTTAATTTCATTTAATGCTATTCCCTTAAAGAGTGCGTTACAGTAATCTATTTTAGAGATTACCAAAGAATGAATTAGAATATTTAATGATGTTGGACATAAGAATTTGGAGATTGAACGAATTTTACGTAATCTATACAATGATGTTTTAACGATATTTCAAGACATAGATTGGAATAACTATACCAAATTATACAACAAATACTCCAAATCATACTGCTTCCTGGACTCATGTCCCCCGGAAATCATGAAAGCGGCACCACTTGAATTTAAACTATCTCTACTGCACTACTTAGCCCATAACCTGAAAAACAGAAAATTCCTCACCAACAAAAGCCACATAATAATAACCCCTAACCTAAAAAATAGCAAAGAATCGTCAGCCCTAGTTTCCAACTACAGACCAATTGCTTCCATACCACTCTTTGTAAAGATCATGGAGGGGCTGGTACACTCCCAATTAATGAAATATCTAGACCAGTTCTCACTCCTTCATGAGACTCAATCCGGGTTTAGACCGCTTTTCAGCACAGAAACGGTAATTGCGGCCATCTTAGATTACTTGCACCTATTTTTAAGCAAAGGCCTCAGTGCCCTGATCATGCAATTCGACATGAGCTCTGCCTTTGACCTTGTAGACCATGCAAATTTGCTACAGTGTCTAGACGCTATTGGCATCAGAGGCGAAGTGCTAAACTGGTTTCATGGTTTCCTTTCGTCCCGAACCTATCAGGTTCGCTTCAACAATGATCTCTCCAACACCTGGAGCAACCCATCCGGGGTTCCGCAAGGGTCCCCACTATCCCCTCTGCTTTTCAATATCTACATGACCTCACTGAGCGTTCAATTAACCCAGCTGGGGATAAAATTATTCAGTTACGCTGATGACTTCACAATTATTATCCCATTTGCCAACTCCATCTCGGAAACAATTCCAAAAGCATCAGAAGCCATAAACTTGATGGAACATTGGATGACAGACTTCAAACTCAAGCTCAATACTGAGAAGACAAAATTCTTTGTCGCTTCACCGCGCCCTCTTGACACCAAAACCCCACTAGACATCAACAAACATAACTACCGCATACAGCCCACTATTAAAATACTGGGTGTAACTCTGGACCAATGCCTCACCATGAAAGATCAGGTGGACTCCCTAATCAAAAAGAGTTTTTTCACCCTCTGGAAACTTAAATCCATTAAAGCATACTTTGTTAACTCTGCCTTCAGAATCTTGGTACAATCCCTCGTATTAAGTCAACTCGACTACTGTAACATCGCTTACTTAGCAATCCCCCAAAAGAATATGCAACGATTACAACTAATGCAAAACACTGCGGTCAGACTAATCTTCGGTCTAAAGAAGTTCGATCATGTGACGCCATACTTCAAACAGCTACACTGGCTGCTGTTGGAAGCTCATGTAAAGTTTAAGTTTGCCTGCCTCTGTTTTAAAGTTTTCTACGGTCTAACCCCTAAATACATCACTGACCTATTCTCCTTCTCAGCCAACAAACACAAGAGAAGCTCCCACTCGCACTTCGTTTCTCCCCCGGTTAGAGGATGCAAACTAAAAAAACACCATGAGCATCTTCTCTGCCCTATGGGGTAAAGACCTAGAACAACTCCTATTGCCCACCACTTATGAGGTATTCAGGAAAGGCCTCAAAACTCACCTATTCCTGAAATACCTAGACAGCTGACCCACTTCCCTCCTTCCCCTCTCTTGCCCTTTCTCCCCATTGTTCCCACATCCCTTAAGTTAACTCAACTTGTTCGTCAACTCAACTTGTACCCCACTAATCTTCTGTAAACCGCATAGAACTTAACGGTATTGCGGTATATAAACTGTTATTATTATATTATTATTATTATTTGAAACGAGGAACGCTCTTCCAGAGTCTGTTATAGGGGAAAACACCCTCCAGGGATTCAAGACAAAGTTGGACAAATTCCTGCTAAACTGGAACATACGCAGGTGAGGCTGGATTCATTTAGAGCACTGGTCTTTGACCTGGGGGCTGCCGCTTGAGCGTACCATGCAGTGATCACTGGATGCCAGATGATCACTCACTGTAACATCAGAAACACTTTCCCCTTTTGTAAGCACTAAGTCCAGTATGACCCCATCCCGTGTGGAACAGTTCTCCTTGTAGAGAATTCAGGATCTCTCTACTTCTAGAAGACCTTGCAATAAGGGTACCCCAATCAACATCCAGCATGTTAAAATCACCTGTTAGCAAGACTTCCCCTTTTTTAGATATATTCTGAATGTCTACTATTAAATCTCTATCTACTTCTGTCTGTGACGGAGGCCTGTATATCACACCAATGTAAATATATTCACCATTCCCTCTTTCCAAATTGATCCACAGTGCCTCTTCCTTGCCCTGCAGATCCTGCAATTGTGTGGCTTTAATATGATCTTTAACATATAACATTACTCCCCCTCCTTATCTTCCTATCCTGTCTTTCCTGAACAGATTATAGCCTGGTATAACTACATCCCATCATGGTTCTCTGTGAACTATATCTCTGTGATTGCCTCTATATCCAACTCCTCTTCCTCCATCACAGCTTCTAGATTCAGAATCTTGTTTCCCATACTTCAAGCTTTCCAGACATTGCCCCCTTTTCCCATCCATTCAGTGATTTACTCACCCGTCTCCCTCACTTCTAGTTTAAAGCTCTCTTCAGTAGATTAGCCAGCCTGCTGCCGAGGGCACTTCTCTTCTTTGATAGATATATACCACCCTGTTCCCAGTATTGAAAGAATGTTGCCTTAAACATAATGTATAATGACCTCAAAGTAAATTATTGTTTTGTTTCTACTTGTATTTTGAATTGGAATTTTCCAAGCTAAGGTCTTTTGTCTTTGAAGTGTATGATTAGTGATGATTCTTCTGTCACATGTGCACTTTTTGTTTTCAGGTGTTCTTCAAAATGGGGAAGATTGGAGAGTCAGAGCAAATGCTGAGGAAAGCTCTCTATCAGCTTAATCACAGTTTCCCCCACAACATTATTGCTGTATCCTGTAAGCTTGTGGTTGAGGAGGCCAAAAGGTCCATGCTTCATAGGATGAGGGCTGAGTCCATTAAGGAAGGAGACTTTAAGTGAGACTGCCACAAATACATTCCCCGTCCCATTCCCCTAATACTTAGAGTCCCACAAAAGTATTACAGTATAAAAAGTATTGAAGGGGATGATGCTACTGTGCCAGGTGAAATGATTCTTGTGTAATAATACTGCACCACAAAGGAAGCCAAAGGATAATATGGCTAAGGATTACCAGATGTTCAGACTGTCTGGGTGTCTGGATGGATTTTTAAAAAGTGGCAATTCGTCTGGGTTTTCAAGTTCGGGGCCACATCTGTAGGGCCTCAAGTACCATATTTCCCCAAAAATAAGCCCTAGTTAGATCAACCCCCGAAGCCCCTCCCAAATGTCCTCGACACTCCCTGGCTCCATCCCTGGATTCACCAGCAGCAGCGCTTACCACACCCCCCCCCCCCCCCCCCCCGCTGCACAGCCAAAATCGGGGAACGGCACCGGAAGAGGAACTGGCTGAAGCTACCTAAACTCCCGGATTTAAATGCATATGCACTCACTAACACACCCACCTGACTAAAACTCCATAATTTGAACAATGGAAATGACGTTACACCCGAGGACACCATACATACTCTTATATATTTAACCACTCGATTTCTGAATTTAAACCGTTAGGAGATAACGTATTCCAATTATAAATGAATCGTTTGTTCTTTCTTTAATAAAAGTTTACAGATATCTCCTTCATATTGATTGCATATGCATTTAAATCCGGGAGTTTAGGTAGCTTCAGCCAGTTCCTCTTCCGGTGCCGTTCCCCGATTTTGCTTGCCTGAAAAGGATTGGAGAGATTCAGTTACAAGAGTATGTATTCATTTGTTTGAACTTTGAAATGTTTTTAATTGTAGTTTGCTTTAACCTAGACCCCTCCTGACGAAGAACACGAAACCTGGGTCGGGGGGGCCAGGCATTGAAGTAATATGCACAAGGCACTTTAACAGCACTTTAATAGCACTTCAGCACATTATATTACTGTTTGCACTATTTGCACTAGTTGCACAATCCATTAACGCTGCTATTAAAAAATTGTTTTATATTTATGTTTGTTCTGCCATTTTTGTATTGGATGGCTGGAGCTTAAAGAAGATAATATGGCTTACCATCTAGCCACATGAACTGTTCCAGCGTTATTGGAAACTGAATCAATACATTGCTGTAAAAGATCACGCGTTTAGCTTTTAATATATAAGCTTGAAAGCTTAAAAAGAGCTGTGATTTAATAAAGATTATTATTTTCATCACAGAGTTCTATTAATTTTCTCCCTATTAGTAAATAAATAAGGAGTCGACATACAACATATCATGCATAATTGGAAAAATTGGAGTAGGCTTAATTACAGTTTTTGGTGGAACTCGTGTCACATCTATAAGATGGAAAGAACAATAGCTATACAAAAAGGGAACTATAAAAAATTTAAAGAAATATGGGGGCCATTGAAAAATTATTGTAATGAATAGATACAATTTTTCCATTATAAGTATGTTTAAATGATTTTTATTATTCCAGCAGTAAGAAGCAAATACAAACAGTAGTACCATTCAGGAAATAACATTTTCAACAATATAATCAGTTCCCCTCCCATCCCCCCTCCCCTCCCCTCCCCAAGAATCCATGGCCAGTCCAACAGCTGAGAGTGGGAATAAAATCTTAAAGATTCAAAAGTCTACTGCGAGCACGCGGTGTGAGGTCCTGCCAGAAGTGCTCCCACACCTGACAAAATTTGCGACCCGGGCCAAGAGTCAAGTCTCCCACCATGCGTCTCTCCAGTGTTGCGTGCACTATCATTAGGGATCTCCATTGTGCATATGACGGGGGATCACGGGAGAGCCAGTTGGTGAGGATCAAAAGGGCTCTGGAGATAAATGCTGACATTCCCCTGGGTTTGGGCGAGGCTATATTATAAAATCCAAATAATGCCCTCGGTTGCGGAAGCCATCACCTTCCCCAAAGCGATGTGGTATATAGGCCAAGATGTCTCCAAAACTGTTGGATTGCTGGACAGGCCCAAAACATGTGACTCAAAGATGCGTGAGCCTGATTGCATTTCGGGCACAAATGCGACGCAGTAATCCCCATCCGGGCTGCACGTTCCGGTGGAATGTAAAGTCTAAGAACAATTTTCAATTGCATTTCCCAGTGAGTAATATTGGGTGACACCTTCTGAATGTTCTTCAGAACCTGTTGTAACTGTTGAGCAGTCAACTGGCAATGCAAGTCCTCAGCCCACGCTGTCGCTAATATATCCAGATTCGTACTTGGTTGGCAATCCCGGATCCCCCACAATATGAAATCGTAGAGGAATCCTCTGTTGGGCTGAAAGGCTGAAGAGTTCCGAAAGCGCATCCCTACAGACTTCAGTAAGGGCAGCCACTGGGAGGGACTGAACATAGTGACGGATCTGGTAATAGGCGAAGAGATCATTAGCCTGTAGGTCAAAAGTTCGTTGCAGCTCGGCAAATGTGACCAGGCTCCCCTCCTCCGAAAACAGATGAAAAAGATATCATAGACCTTGTGCTTGCCGCCTAAGAAAGAATCCACCCCGGGTTCCCAGCCATACCCAGGGCAGCCACATGACGCTCAGAACCTGCCTGAGCAGCACCAGTACCATGGTAAATGTCAGGTGGAGGAGTCTCGCAGCAGGGTCTGATCCCACCCTTCCCAATAATCGAAAGAATACCAGCAGCAACCACGTAGGCCAAGGACTCCCCCCCTGGAACCCCAACCCCCCTCCCTTCCCAACCTTCTCCCCAATTGCATAGTTGTGGTCACAGCCTCAGGTTCGCCCTAGGCGGTCCCAAAGGTGTGAAAGATCACAAAACAATGCCACTCCGGGCCCCGAGTTCCCATCCCTCACTTCAATTTAAATTACAACAAGAGCTCCCACAGAATTCACTTGTTCGCCTTCCCCTCTCTAAAATCATGTTACTTCAAAAGATTCCTTGACAAAACCTTTTCCTTACAGGCAGCCAAAAATAGCCCTTGGCTAGCTCGAATCATACTCGAGGCCCCCACCTACCTCGCCTTCAGAAAACAACTCAAAACACACCTATTCCTTGAACAGAACCCTTAACACCTACTGCCTCCCATCCTTCCCTCCCCCCCCCCCTCACCTTGTACGGGAATCCCTGCCTACTCCTTCTTACTGTAATCTCCGAACTCAAATGACTTCATTGTTTGTAACTTCTGTTTAAACTGACTTCCGGTCAGCTAACTCTGTTTAACTGACTTCCTAACTTCCCACAACTTCTTCATTTGTAACTTTGTTTAACTGATGTGAACCGCCTAGAACTCTCTGGGTATGGCGGTATACAAAATAAAAGTTATTATTATTATTATACAGTAAATACAATAGTCATAAGAGCAGTCTGCAGAGCAAATGAACGTTAGGATGAGCTCAAATATACAATATATCAATTTCTGAACTAGAACAGGAAAAAACACAAAATTGTAAACAAACTTAAACCAGAATAGCAAGTAACAGCCATATTATCTGAGATCCAGGCTTCCCCCAAACCAGGAGATCCCGGTGCATCCACAATGCCACAGGCACACAGGAGCATGTGACAAACAAGGAAGCACACCATGTGCTCTCTCATGTAAGGTCCGACTGGGACAACACCTGAGTGTTCACATAAAGGGCCGCCTCAGCCGCGGCCTCAAATACCTGCCAGCGTCCCTGATGGTAAATTTTCAAAGTGGCTGGATATAAAAAGAGAAAGCGTATTTTTTTTTCAGCCAAAGAGGAGCAAAGTGGGTAGAATTGCTTCCTGCGCTCCGTTAGGGCCATAGAGTAGTCCTGGAAAATGCGCACCTCAGACTCCTCAAATGCTAAAGTCTCCCGAAGTTGTTTATATTTGCGCAAGATTTCCACTTTATGGTTATAGTTTAAAAGTTTGGCTAATACCATGCGAGGCCTCGCCTCTCTTGCTTGTTCTCGGCCTAGCCGGTTTGCTCACTCCAGTCGAATAGGCCCCAGGCCCTCCTTCAAGGGAAAGGAACTGGTCAGCCAGGCCTCCAGCACCTGCAGGAGCTTAGGACCGGGTACTGTTTCCGGAATCCCCAAAAAACGTAAGTTAGATCTTCTGGATCTATTTTCAAGATCATCCAGTCTTTCTGCTTGTTTTTGAGTCAGAGCCTGCAGTTCCTGTAACATGGTGTCATGTGCCTGCTGTGTGTTCTCGACGCTGGAAACCTGAGTCTCCAGTGCTGTGGTGCGGCTAGTAGTCTCCATAAGTAGATTTTCAAGCTTTTGGAGCTGTTCAGAAAGTTTTTCTATGCTGGGCTGCATTGCCACTGTTACTGCTTGAGTAAGGGCCGTCAGCGCCTCCGGCGCTATTTGCTGAATCGCGGCTGTGGAGGTGACCGGCGCCATTTTGTCAGCACCGTGCTGCGGGCAGTCCCGATCCTTTTTTTGAGTGCGGGTGGACATCAGCGATGCAGGAGAGAACAGAAATCTGTCCATATATTGTGCACAGCAAGCGCTGCAAAGCGCTGTCTCCCGGCTCACCTCCAAAGGCTAGTAACAGTGCGCTTCAGGACTCGGGGCTCGTGAGCTCAGGCAGCCTGCTTCTGCCTTGGCTCAGTGCATCACGTGATCCTTCCATTATAAGTAAAATACAAGGCTAGGGATGGGGGTGGGTGAGTTCTGAATTTTATTAAATGTTAAGAAGTTTAAGTTTATTCAAGTTTTTGATGAAACGCTTATCCAAAGGTACAAAGCGTTGTACAAAAAAAAATTTAAAAAATAACGAGGAGACAAACCTTTAGACCAATTAGACGTACATGACTGATAATAGGCCATGCTTGGGCTAACTGACATACTTAAGCCTCAGAAAACAATGGGAACGGGGGAGAACTACAATATTTAAAGAAAAGGTACACAGAAGAGAAATACAAAAGGGAGTAGGAAAGATAAAGAATTGCTGGAAAACTGAAAAAGAGAGAAATTTTGGACACTGTTAAGGTAAATATGTTTCATATTGTCAGTTAAAGGCATCTTTAAAGAGAAAACACTTTAAACTGCTTTTTAACTTTTGCAGGTTTTGTTGAGATCTTAAGTATAGAGGAAGAGAGTTCCAGGTCATTGGGGCGGTCACTGAAAAGATAAAGGTACGACGAGTACCAATTATTTTCAAAGAAGGAACATTAAGGGTGTGCTGTGAAGTTGATCTGAGGGCTCTCGGGGGGTCGTACAGAATCAAGAGTCTGTCTATGAATGCTGGGGCGTTAGTTTGTATAGTTTTAAAAATCAGAAGAGCAATTTTATATGTTATCCTTTGTATAACAGGCAACCAGTGGGCTTTTTGTAACAGTGGGGTAACGTGATCAAATTTATTAGATCCTGAAATAATCTTAATAGCTATGTTTTGGATAAGTTGAAGACGTTTTATACATTTAGGCATATCCCTTTTAATAAGGAATTGCAATAGTCCATTTTAGATATTACAAGGGAATGAATTAACACATTAAGGGAATTAGCATCAAGAAGGGGGACCAATGATCTAATCATCCTCAACTTATGAAAGCAACTTTTAACCAATGTACTAATTAGTGGACAAAATGTAAGTTTATTGTCTATAAGAACGCTTAGAATTTTGATGGTAGTGGTTGGTTTAAGAGGTGTATTATCAATAGAAACTGGGGCAATTAACTGTACCCCCTTCTTTCCATGGGAAAAGAACAGTGCTAGTCTTAGAGATGCTTAAAGAAAGCATATTGGCATTTAGCCAATCATGAATTTTGGCTAATTTTTGATTGATAGTGGAAATATCGTTGTGGCTTGAAGGATCGATGGTATGTAAGAGTTGAAGGTCATTGGCATAAGCATACACAGTAAATCTAATCGATTGACAAAGTGTTATAAGGGGAGCCAAGTAAATATTGAACAGTAGAGGGGAAATATAGAGCCTTGTGGAATGCCGAAATGAGAGTGATAGGACTTTGAAATTGAGTTTTTTAAATGTACTGTGGAGAGTCTATCGGAGAAATAAGATCTAAACCATTCAAGGACTTGGTCAGTTATACCGATGGATGAGAGTCGTTGAAGTAATAGATGGTGATCTATTATATCAAATGCGGCTGCAAGATCTAAAGAGATAAGTAAAACAAACTTGTGTTGGTCAAGGTAATAATGGATAGTTGTGGTAAGTCCAAGTAGGGAATGTTCTGTGGAATGATTTTTATGAAAACCAGCTTGATTGGGATGTAAAACCTGTGTTTTATCGATGAAGTCTGACAATTGCTGAAACACAATTTTTTCAGTTATTTTGGCTAAAAATGGAAGATTGGTTATTGGGCGATAGTTTGAACTGTCATTGAGATTATTTTTTGGATCTTTAACAATCAGGTAAATAATTGAATGTTTCCAATCAGCTGGAAGACTTGCAGTAGAAAAACTTTTGTGAATAATTTGAAGGATATAGGGTCCAAATATAGAAAAGTAACGTTTGAAAAAGAAAGGAGGAAGGGACTCAGTTTTGGAACCTTTATTGTTAATGGGTGAAGTATATTTTCAATATCTTTTAAAGAGGGAAGTATGAAATTGGAGCATGTAGCGGTTAATGACGTTTTTTCCTAATTGTTTCTTTATCATTTTTATCAGAGCTGGCAACACCTGAAAAAGTAGTGACTTTACTTGTGATGTTAGATCTTATTAATTTCAATTCTTTTTAGTTTATGATATATTTTTTAATCTCACTTATTGTTTTACCACTTATTTTGTTTTATTTTATCATTCAAATTTCATTTAAATTTCCCCAGAATTCTATTGCTTCAACGGTTCTCCCTCTGCATTTATTCTTATCTCCCCTCTTTTTTCAACCTTTCAAAGTCCTTTAGATCATTGTAGTCTTATTAGAATGTTTATTTTCTTATTTTTCTCATCTATTCTCTATTTTATTTCTTCATTACTCTACTAATTGTCATTTTTCCAGGTACTTTAGTTAGATTGTGAGCCTTCGGGACAGTAAGGGAATTTCTAAGTACCTATTTTACTTATAATTTTAATGCACCCTATTGTCTATTTTTCTGTAAACCGCTTAGAATCCTAACGGAGTTTAGCGGTATATAAGAAATAAATTACATTACAAATTACATTACATCTTATTAATTTAATTTTTGTCTGAAAAAAGTTTGCTAAACATTGGGCTGAGGGAGTTTCTTCCATGGGGATGGCTGGTTTATGTTTGAAAACTGTTAACTAGTAACATAGTAGATGACGGCAGATAAAGACCCGAATGGTCCATCCAGTCTGCCCAACCTGATTCAATTTAAATTTTTTTTTTTTTTCTTCTTAGCTATTTCTGGGCGAGAATCCAAAGCTTTACCCGGTACTGTGCTTGGGTTCCAACTGCCGAAATCTCTGTTAAGACTTACTCCAGCCCATCCTCCTCCAAATGGCCATGCACAGACACAGACCGTACAAGTCTGCCCAGTAACTGGCCTAGTTCAATCTTTAATATTATTTTCTGATTCTAAATCTTCTGTGTTCATCCCACGCTTCTTTGAACTCAGTCACAGTTTTACTCTCCACCACCTCTCTCGGGAGCGCATTCCAGGCATCCACCACCCTCTCCATAAAGTAGAATTTCCTAACATTGCCCCTGAATCTACCACCCCTCAACCTCAAATTATGTCCTCTGGTTTTACCATTTTCCTTTCTCTGGAAAAGATTTTGTTCTACGTTAATACCCTTTAAGTATTTGAACGTCTGAATCATATCTCCCCTGTCTCTCCTTTCCTCTAGGGTATACATATTCAGGGCTTCCAGTCTCTCCTCATACATCTTCTGGCGCAAGCCTCCTATCATTTTCGTCGCCCTCCTCTGGACCGCCTCAAGTCTTCTTACGTCTTTCGCCAGATACGGTCTCCAAAACTGAACACAATACTCCAAGTGGGGCCTCACCAATGACCTGTACAGGGGCATCAACACCTTCTTCCTTCTACTGACTACGCCTCTCTTTATACAGCCCAGAATCCTTCTGGCAGCAGCCACTGCCTTGTCACACTGTTTTTTCGCCTTTAGATCTTCGGACACTATCACCCCAAGGTCCCTCTCCCCGTCCGTGCATATCAGCTTCTCTCCTCCCAGCATATACGGTTCCTTCCTATTATTAATCCCCAAATGCATTACTCTGCATTTCTTTGCATTGAATTTTAGTTGCCAGGCAGACCATTCCTCTAACTTTTGCAGATCCTTTTTCATATTTTCCACTCCCTCTTCGGTGTCTACTCTGTTACAAATCTTGGTATCATCTGCAAAAAGGCACACTTTTCCTTCTAGCCCTTCAGCAATGTCACTTACATACATATTGAACAGGATTGGCCCCAGCACCGAACCCTGAGGGACTCCACTAGTCACCTTTCCTTCCTTCAAGCGACTTCCATTAACCACCACCCTCTGGCGTCTATCCGACAGCCAGTTTCTGACCCAGTTCACCACTTTGGGTCCTAACTTCAGCCCTTCAAGTTTGTTCAACAGCCTCCTATGAGGAACTGTATCAAAGGCTTTGCTGAAATCCAAGTAAATTACATCTAGCATATGTCCTCGAACCAGCTCTCTGGTCACCCAATCAAAAAATTCAATCAGGTTCGTTTGGCACGATTTACCTTTTGTAAAGCCATGTTGCCTCGGATCCTGTAACCCATTAGATTCAAGGAAATACACTATCCTTTCTTTCAGCAACACTTCCATTATTTTTCCAACAACTGAAGTGAGGCTCACCGGCCTGTAGTTTCCTGCTTCATCCCTGTGACCACTTTTATGAATAGGGACCACATCCGCTCTCCTCCAATCCCCAGGAATCACTCCCGTCTCCAGAGATTTGTTGAACAAGTCTTTAATAGGACTCGCCAGAACCTCTCTGAGTTCCCTTAGTATCCTGGGATGGATCCCGTCTGGTCTCATCGCTTTGTCCACCTTCAGTTTTTCAAGTTGCTCATAAACACCCTCCTCCTCCTCCTCCGTGAACGGCGCAGAATCTACTCCATTTTCTCGTGTAACTTTGCCGGACAATCTCGGTCCTTCTCCAGGATTTTCTTCTGTGAACACAGAACACAAGTATTTGTTTAGCACATTTGCTTTCTCCTCATCACTCTCCACATATTTGTTCCCAGCATCTTTTAGCCTAGCAATTCCATTTTTTATCTTCCTCCTTTCACTAATATATCTGAAAAAATTTTTATCTCCCTTTTTTACATTTTTAGCCATTTGTTCTTCCGCCTGTGCCTTCGCCAAATGTATCTCTCTCTTGGCTTCTTTCAGTTTCACCCTGTAGTCCTTTCTGCTCTCCTCTTCTTGAGGTTTTTTATATTTCATGAAAGCCAACTCTTTCGCCTTTATTTTCTCAGCCACTAGGTTGGAGAACCATATCGGCTTCCTTTTTCTCTTGTTTTTATTGATTTTCTGCAGGCAGTATTTCAGAAAAAGCTAAAGTCTTTACAAAAGGTTTCACGCCCTCACCAAACTCCCGAAAAGCTTTCTGTGCTGCAAGTGTGGAGTTGTTGGCCAGGTCATTTGTTCCCAGATGGATAACAACATCAGTGTTAAAATCCTTAGTTTCTTCCTTAATTATAGTCAGTATTTGCCTGGAACTCCTGGTAGCTGAGGATCCTGGAAGACATTTCACTATTTTGGACTCCTCGCCCTGTGTTCCAAGGTTAATGCCTCTGATGATGGAATCCCCCAACAGTAATAGTTTTCTGTTTTTGGCTTTTTTATTTGTACTTAGGGTGCTCTTGTTCTCTTGAGCTTCCTTCATTGGTTCCAGTCCCACCTCCCTTCTGTTTTCCTGAGTATCGCAGTGCAGTAGTGGAGCGAAGGAATTCTGTAGAGGTAATATTAGTGAAGGTGGATGTTTCTGTGTTACATGTCGCAGTCTTCCTGAGTCTACTGTGACCCATTTATTCCTGGGCTGTTTTATTCTTTGAGGTAGAGGTGGTAAGTTGGTATGATTTTGTGGAGTGATGGAAGCTGCTTTAATTGTATTCAATTCCTGTTTAAGTTTGCAGAGCTCCTCCTTAATACTGGCAAGTTGAAGACAGATGGGGCAAGCCTTAAGCCTCCAAATAGTATGTCTTGGAATTAAAGCACCACAGTGATTGCATAGAATAAAGGTCATCTTGATTGGTTGTGAAGTCTTGATTATATGGGTCTCTATATATGAATAGTGGTCCCTGGGGTTGGTGGGACTATAAGTAAGACTACTAGTAAGGCAGAAATATAGGCTCTATACCACCTAAAACACAGTATTTTAAACAAAAATGCAGGTTCTATCAGTGCTACCCTAAAACACAGGATTTATAACAGGATTTTCCCTACTTTAGTCACCCTGAGCCATAGGCACCAGAAATATAGGCTCTATACCACCTAAAACACAGTATTTTAAACAAAACTGCAGGAAGAGGAAATAAGATTTAACAGAGGAAAGAGAAGGATTTTTTTGTGCTTTTTTATATTTTTTTTTAGTAAGAAACAGGGAGAAGAGAAATTAAGCAGATATAATGCTGAAAACCAGTGAAAAGAGCAGAATATGAAATGCTGAGTAACTTAGCTTTTAGAAGTTCACAGGGCAGCCTTGTTTCAGCAATGTTTTAGAATTTTGAATTGAGTTGATGAATTTTTTGTTTTGGAAATTTTTTTCATGTAAAATTGTTTCTTTACAGTATTGATCGATTGGCAATAATGCTGAGAATGTTTCTTATAGTTGTCTAGATTGTTTTGCGTAGGTTTAGAACGCCATTTGCTTTCAGCAGAACACAATTGTCATTTTAATAGTGTAAGAGAACAATTAAACCAGGGTTTCGTTGTTTTTTAGGGGAAATTGTTTGAGTCGATATTGATGCTATTATATTTAAAAGAGACCGACAGGCGTTATTCCAAATAGATAGTTGTTCATTAATAGTTGCAGAGTTGAATTTCTTGGAATCAATTGATAGTGTTGTGGAAATAAGGGAGTCATTGATATTTTGAAAGTCTCTTATAGTGACAATTTTAGACAATTGAGAAAAAGTAGGAGGGGACTGCAATGTAAAGACTGATTGAATAAGGCTATGATCAGACCAGGGACCTTGAGGTTGTGAGAAATGTGGAACGCAAATGGAAAAAATTTAAATCCCCCACCGACAGACAGTCCTGGAGGGCGAATATTAAGTTCTACAATACTGAATTAAAAAATATCAAGAAAGAACTACTACGGCAACAAACTCTCCAGATCCAACAACCAAAGTAATACTCTGTTCAACATTTGGCGTTCCATATCCTCCAAACACGTCTCCACCACACTCCCCTCCTCTCCATCTGCCGATGAACTAGCAAAATTTTTCAATGAGAAAGTCACTACCTTACGGATGCTCCTTCCCTCCAACACCCTCTTACAACTCCCTGATGCTCGCTACCTCCAACCCTAATCTAACCGATGCCAACCATATCCCAGCCGATAGATCCTGGACCGCCTTCGATCTCGTCTCCGATTCCCAGGTCTCCAAACTCTGCCTCAAGTTAAAATCCTGCAACTGTACCTTGGATCCTTTCCCCTCCTACTTATACGAAAATATTCCCACACAAGCCATCTCATCTCTCACCAAACTTATAAATTCTGCTCTACTCTCAGGCCTATTTTCTGCAGATATGGGAGACATTGCCTTATCCCCTCTTTTGAAAAAAGCTGATCTAGACCCCTTCACACCATCCAGCTATCGCCCAATAGCTAACATTCCTCTCCTGACCAAGATGCTGGAGTCCATCATAGCTACCCAACTCTCATCCTATCTTGAGAGATTCTCCATTCTACTACCCTACCAACATGGCTTCAGACCCAACTTTAGCACCGAATCCCTTTTGGCCTCTTTAATTTCAAAAGTCCAACATCTTCACTCTTGCAACAAGTTCGCTGTCCTTCTTCAATTTGACCTTTCTGCAGCCTTCGACATTGTCCATCATGACATACTAATCCTCCAACTTTCTGAAATTGGCATAAACTCCACAGTCTTAGATTGGTTCTCAAAATTCTTACGCTCTCGCTCCTACTTCGTTAACATGAACAGTACCTCATCCTCCCCTTGGAAACCGATTTGCGGAGTCCCTCAGGGCTCACCTCTATCCCCGATTCTTTTCAATGTTTATATGTCATCCCTGAAACTCCTCCAACTTTCCCCCTTTGAGACACTGTACACCTACGCCAACGACATTCTTGTCCTCGAGACCGACTCCAACCTCACCAATCTCTCTGATAACATCTCTCACCATCCAAATGAAACTTAATGAGACCAAACAAAACTACTTTGGCTAGGCCCAAAATTAGATCAGCTGCCCACCCTCATCCCATTATCCTCTGGCACTATACTGCAGCTTGAGCACTCAAGCAAAGTTCTGGGAATCATCATCGACTCTACTCTGTCCTTCAACGATCACCTCAACTCTTTAGTAAAAAAATGCTTTTTCAACCTTCACATGCTAAGAAAAGTCAGATCCTGCTTCCACCAACAACACTTCGCTGTCCTCGTTCAATCCATTATTCTATCTAGACTGGATTACTGCAACTCCATCTACTTAAGCCTAACAAAGAAAAGTCTTCTCAGACTCCAGCGGATTCAGAATACCGTGGCCAAATTAATTTTCACAAAAAGCAAATTCGACCACGTCTCCCCGCTTCTGTCTAAGCTTCACTGGCTCCCAGTTCTCCTTAGGATTCACTACAAATGTGCCTGCCTAACCTTCAAGTCTTTACACGGCATCCTTCCTCCCCTGTTTCCACTATCTTGGCTCTCCTCGAATCCTAACTCCACCAGATCCACCCAAAAATTCATACTATCATTCCCCTCTTTAAAAGGCATATCCCATTCAGAAAAACTTGGAACACCCCTCCTCTTCAAGATCACCGAGCTGTGGAACAGCTTATCTGCCTCTCTTCGGAGTACGACCTCCCTCCAACGCTTCAGAAAACATTTGAAAACTTGGCTTTTCTCTAAAATGTAACCACTCCCTCCCTCTCCTCTTTAGTTAGTCCCCTCTTTCTTTCCTTTTTACCAAGCCCTTCTTCCCATTGGAGTTCCTTTCTTTAGTAATTCCTGTAAACCGTGTCGAGCTCTACTTCTGTGGAGATGATGCGGTATACAAACTTAAGGTTTAGTTTAGTTTAGTTTAGTTTAGTTTCACATGGAATGAAGATCATGTCTAAGGTGTGACCTCTTATATGTGTTGGGCCAGAGTTTAATGCTACAAAGATCATTGACATGAGTTATAAATTCAGATGTAAGTGGGTTAAATATATCATCAAAATGAAGATTGAAGTCACCCAGGAGAAGAGGAAATTGTGAAGTAGTGGAGAAGCCAGAGATAATAGATAACAACTGGGTGACTGTGGACTGGTTAATTGGTGGAGGAATATATAATAGTAGTAAATCAATCTTTGGATTTGTATTAATTTTTAGTTGAATATATTCGATAAAACATTTAGATTGAGTAATTTCAACAACTAAGGATAAGACAGATTTGTAAATTATAGCGAGACCACCTCCCTTCTTACCTACCAGTGCGGTGATTAAAGCAAAAATTATAACCTGGGGGACTGGCATAGGAAAGGTAGGATTCGTTGCCATCGGAAAGCCAAGTTTCTACAATACAAAGAAGGTCTAATGATTGGTTTGTTATAAGATCTTTAATGGCATGGTGTTTGCTATGTAGTGATCTAACGTTAATTAGGCCAATATTGAGGGAATTTGGTAGTAAGGCGACTGAAGGCCTGAAGATATTACCAGAGGATAACTTAATCAAATTTGAAGGATTGGGAATAGATGGTGAGGCTGCTGGTGGGGGTCTGCGGCCCCATAGGACTGGGATCTGGGATGGATTAGATTCCATTGAAAAATTATTAAATAGTAGGCAGAGGAGAATTGAATATGCATAGAATTTAAAATAGGTTTTGCCAAGAGACAGCAAAGAAATGGTTTTAGAAAGAAATAGTGTTAGAGAAAAAGAAAAGGGAAATCTGAAAGATGCACAACGTTGTGTACAAATGAGCGCATTAAGGAGCAGGACCTGCGCCGAAGGCTCGCGCCTTTGCGGCATGCACCACAAGTAGGGAAGTAAATATCGGCATGTACCAGCTGATAGGTAGGCATGTCCAGCGGGTCGCCGCTTTGCGGCGGTGATTCAAGATGGAGGAGAAAGACTGAAGGAACGGAAAGAAATAATAAATTAATCCGAAAAATACAGATAGTAACATACAGATGTACATTGACTACATATGTTTTTCTGCATTTGTTATGATTGGGTTGGGAGGGAAGGGGTAAATATTATGTATTGTTGTTAATTATGACAGAAATTCAAGTGATGTATTTAATTTTAATTTTCAATTTATTGATACACTTGATGTAAGATGCAAAATGAATAAAGATTTAAAAAAATAATAATAATAATTTTTCAGAGCATTTTAATTTGCATCGGGGGGTTAGACAAGGTTGTCCCTTGTCTCCTTTACTTTTTGATATAGTATTAGAACCCTTGTTATTAGCTATTCAACAAGTAAAGGAGATACAGGGTATTCCGTATTATGGTCGGGAATATAAGGTCTCTGCTTATACAGATGATATATTGCTTCATTTGAGGAATCCTGGAACATATTTGCTTGAATTGATAGAGAAATTTGGAAAATTTTCAGGGTATAAAATAAACTGGATTAAATCAGAAGTTCTTCCTCTAAATGTACATTGCACAATAGGTTTATTTGATTCATTTCCCTTTTTGTGGAAGGAGGAAGGAATAAAATATTTAGGTATTTGGATAAAAAACACGCTAGAAGAAACAATGAAACTGAATTAAAATTTTTTATTACAGAAGGTAACAGAATTGTGTGAGCAATGGAATCCTTTACATCAGTCTTGGTGGGGGAGAGTCCAAATTATTAAGATGATGATTTTGCCTGTGGTTTATTACCAAATGGGTATGATACCAGTTTTTTTTCAGGGATCTTTTTATAAAAAATTAAACAGTATTCTTACAAAATTTGTTTGGCTGTCTAAGATTGCTAGAATTGCCTTAGTGTCTGTACAAAAGCCAATTGCAGAGGGAGGGGTAAATTTTCCCAATTTCTATAGGTATCATCAAGCCTATATTATGCGCCAGTTATGTATTGGGTCCTCCCAGAACTCATGGAAAAGTTCCCAGACTGGTTAGGATTGGAATGGCAGCTTCTGTTTCCTCTCAGACTTGGCCATGTTCTTAGTACCAAAATGCCTAGAGTACATAAAGAAAACAGAATATTAATAGATACATGGAAAACTGTACGATATGTCTTTTTTTTTTCTAAATTCTTTATTCATTTTTTCATTGTACAAGTACACAATATTACATCATTTAAAACTTTTACACATCACTTGAATTTCTTTCTATTGTCATTGTAAATTCATAAATTTATTCCCTCCCCACCCACCCACCCTTCCCTCAAATATTTCAATCAAAAATATCATATAAATATTGTATTCCTATCTATTGATTAACCTTTAAATAGAACTTTATACCATCCCCTTCCCCCTATGTATAAATATATTGTCAGTGAAAAATGATGTCTAATCATTACAATAATTTGCCAATGGCCCCCAGATCTTTTTAAAATTATTATAATTACCTTTCTGCAAAGCAATTATTCTTTCCATTTTGTAAATGTGGCACAACGAATTCCACCAGAATGTATAGCTAAGATTATTGTAATTTTTCCAATTACTGATAATATGTTGCATGGCGACTCCTGTCATAATCAATAGAAGTTTGTTATTACTTGATGAAATTTGACTTTTTGTTCTCATTGACATACCGAACAGAATTGTATCATATGATATTGTTACATGGTTTTCTAATAAACAATTTATTTGAGACCAAATTGATTTCCAAAAGGCCATGATACAGGGACAATAAAATATTAAATGATCTAGGATCCCTGCTTCCAGATTGCAATGCCAGCATCTATTAGACTTAGAGCCATCTAACTTTTATAATCTAACTGGGGTCTAAAATGCTCTATGTAACAAAAAGAACCAAGTTTGTCTCATAGATGCGGACACTGTACATCTCATTCTCCAAGACCAAATTTGTGGCCATTGAGATGCAGAAATTTGATGCTTAATCTCAATGCTCCAAATGTCTCTAAGACCATTCTTTGTTTTTTTATTCATAAATCCAGATATCAATTTATACCACTGTGTGGCTTGGTGTCCCAAAAAATCCGCCTGAAAGCATAAGAACTCCAGACTATACTGATTGCTAAGATTTTTCCATTCAAGGAACCCCTCCTGAATAGCCTGCTTCAGCTGCAACCATTTAAAACTTTGTGATTTATTAACACCATATTTATGTTGCAACTGTGAAAAATCTTGCAGTTTACCATTTGAAATAACATCATCTAAAGTCTGTATACCTGCAATAATCCAATGATTCCTTACGATTTTAAATCCGCCAATTTGAATCTTGGAGTTTATCCATAAAGATTGATTTGTTATTTATTTATTGGGTTAGGTGTTAAATTACTGACATATCACAATATTTTCCATGTATCCATCAATATTCTGTTCTCTTTATATATTCTAGGCATATTGATACTGAGAACATGAGATAAATTTAGAGGAAACAAGAGTTGCCATTCCAAATACAACCAATCCGGGATTTTTTCCATGAGCTTTGGGAGGACCCAATACATACCCTGGTGTAAAATATAGGCTTGATGATACCTATAAAAGTTTGGAAAATTTACCCCACCCTCCGCAATTGGTTTTTGTAAAGATACTAAGGCAATTCTAGGCATTTTACCAAGCAAAACAAATTTTGTAAGAATACCATTTAGCTTTTTATAAAAGGACCCTTGAAAAAAAACTGGTATCATACTCATTTGATAACAAACCACAGGCAATATCATCATTTTAATAGTTTGGACTCTACCCCACCAAGAGAGATGTAAAGGATTCCATTGCTCACACATTTCTGTTACTTTTTTTATTAAAAATTTTTCATTCTCTTTCATTGTGTCTTCCAGTGTATTTTTTTCCTAATGTCTAAATACTTTAATCCATCTTCCTTCCATACGAATGAGATTGAATCAAATAATCCTTTAGTACAATGCACATTAAGTGGAAGAATTTGTGACTGACTCCAATTTATTTTATACCCTGAAAATTTTCCAAATTTATCTATCAACTCTAGCAAGCATGGAATGGTAGTTTCTGGATTTCTCAAATAAAACAGTATATCATCTGCATATGCTGAAATTTTATATTCCCAATCTGTACGGGGAATACCCTGTATCCCCTTTGCTTGTTGAATGGCTAATAACAAGGGTTCAAATACAATATCAAAAAGCAAAGGAGATAATGGACAGCCTGTCTAACCCCCATCTGCAAATTAAAACACTCTGATAAATTATTATTAACATACAATCTTGCAGCAGGGGAGCTATACATCATCTGAATCATTTGTATAAATCCCAAACCTATACCAAACTAATCTAAAGCTTGATACATAAAAGTCGACTCAACCCGATCAAAGGCTTTTTCTGCGTCTAAAGAGACAGAGAAAGCTGGATCATTCACGGCTTTTGTTAAATTTAACATATGAAAAGCCAATCAGGTATTATTAAAGGAATGTCTCTTAGCAACAAATCCCGTTTGGTGCATATCAATAAGAAAAGGGAGAGCCTTAGCTAAGCGTAAAGCCAATGTCTTAGCCAAAAGTTTTCCATCAACATTTATTAGCGAGATAGGCCTGTAGCTTGAAACCAAAGTGGGATCTTTATTTGGCTTTGGCAAAACGACTGTTAATGATTCTGCCATAGTACCTATAATGCAACCCTTAGTTAGTTGGGACTGATATAAATTTAATAAATGAAGTAATAGGGTAATTTGAAATGATTTATAAAACTCTACTGTGAAACCTTCACCACCTGGAGCGGATCAAACTCTAAGAGATTTCAACGCTGTTTCTAATTCCTTTAGCGATATAGGCTCTTCCAAACTTCTTTTTATATGTTCAGGAACCTTCGGTCCAATAATTAAATTCAAAAATTATAAATCATCTTTATTCTGTCTTCATAAGGCTCAGAAGAATATAGGTCTTTATAAAAATTTAGAAACTGACTTAAAATATTTCCAATTTGAGTATGTGTAACTCCTTTCTCATCCTTTATTGCAATACTTTTTGTTTTTCTTTTCTTTGCTTTAAGATAATTTGCTAATAATCTTCCCACCTTATTTGAGTTTCCATAATACAGAGTTTGTTGGGAAAACAAATCTTTCCTTACCAGTTTTGAAGATACTTCATTATATTTACCTTTTGCTTTTAATAGAGCCTGTAGAGTACCATGCTCCCATTTATCAATCAATTTAGATTCTAAATATTTAATTTCTTTTTCCAAATTAGAATATTGCTTTTTAAATTGTTTTCTAATATAAGCAGAATATGAAATAATATTACCTCTCATGGTAGCCTTAAAGGCATCCCATAAATTCTCCATGGAGATTTCATCTGATATATTAAATTGAAAAAAATCATTAATTTGTAATTGAAATTCTTCAAGGAATTTTGTATCCACAAACAACGTATTATCAAATCTCCAAACAAATCTGCTTTACTCTTGTTCAAGTTCAATCCATATACCACCATGATCAGATAAAATAATTGGATCTATGGATGCTTTTATCACTTGCTGAACTATTTGAGTTGAGACAAAAATATAATCAATTCTTGAAAAGGACTTATGAACATGTGAACAAAAGGAAAATTCCCGATCATTAAAATGAAGTATTCGCCAAATATCTTTCAAATCACATGAATGTACCTAATTGTCTAACCCTAATGATTTTATACATTTGCTCGGTTTTTTTTATTCATTAATGGGTCCATAACAGCATTAAAATCTCCAGCTACAACTATCTTAGAAGCAGCCAGTGGGAATATCAGTTGTAATAATTTTAAAAAATTCAATTTGATTCGAGTTAGGGGCATACACATTGAACAATGCCAGGGTATTATTTCCCATACTCATATCCACATGTAGCCATCTACCCAGGGGATCTGAACCTATTAATTGAAAATTAGCTGTACATTTCTTATTTATAAGAATAGCTACCCCTGATTTTTTCCCTATTGCTGGGGCGAAAAAACATTGTTTCACCCAGCCCCCTTCCAGTTTTTTTGACTCTACCACAAACAGATGAGTCTCTTGTATATAATAGATATCAGCATTCTGTTGTTTCAAATAAGCTAGTGTTTTTTTCCTTTTGATCTGATGGTTGAGGCCATTAACATTCAGCGAAAACATTTTAAACGGCATCATAAGCTTTATAATCAAAACATCTAATCAAAATCAAGTATCTAAAATCATTCTCAATCTCATGAACAGACACCATTTTCCTTAATTTAAATTTTTGAACATGAAATTTGCCCCTTTTTGACCCACCCAATCCCCCCCTTCCATCCACCCTATCCCCCCATATTAATGGAAAAAGTAAAAACTTGAAAACACACATATTAGATCAAGTAAAGAGAATACCCCAATAGACTAATCTTTAACTTTTATTCCCCAATAATAAGTTACTTGAATAATATAATATTCATAAATAAATTTATCCATTTCATACATAATAAAACTAACCATTAACTAAAATTAGTATTTAAGAATCCTTAAATTATTAATCCATCTATATTAAGTAATCTAGTAATGATATATTAATTAATGTATTCTAACCTTATATTTATTTACATATCTAATCATATTTTCCCCTTCAATATTATATACTTAATGCTTTTCCATGAAGAAACAATTCCCCCTATAAATAATTATGATATTGCCTTTTGAAATTATATTTAACATTAAATTTTCACCATTAAATTTTACTATATTGATGTGAACTCCCATATTAAATAAATAATGAATGAGTGAATAAATTAATATCTTACTCAAATTTCTATCTTGAAAATCAATAATAAATTAATCAATGACATATCAATTAACATAAACTTCTAAAACTAAATATATTCCAAAGTTGATTAGTGAATCACGCTTTATATAATGCTATACTAACATAAATTGTGATGACTACCCATCATGAAAAAATGTTATTAATATGAAACAAACCACATATAAATGTGGAAACAGATATACTTGACAATATCATTCAGATATGATAGAAATAGGGCTATCATTTCAAAGCAGTAGATGTCATGAACTTTTATTATACACCCACTTTCCATGCTTTAAAGCCCATAAATCTCATCCATTTCCTGATACTTTGGCGATAAATGCCTTATCATACATTTATTTCCACATTCATATTAATATTATAATTTTATCAGTCATGTGATTTCTCTCATATCAAATTTCCTCTGCTTCCGTTTTTGAAATCCGTTGTCACAGTAACGTTTCCTTACACACGCAGATACCAACATTCTATTATCAACGTTCCTTTGATGAGCCATTAAACCTTTAGATTAAAGCTGTTACAAATTTCATATCTAATGTGTATTATTACCATCTAAAATGGTAACATATCATAATAAAAGTATTTATAAAGTCAGTGGCTCTTCCAGTTGTTTTAAAAATTCTTGCAAATCTCCTGGTTCTTTGAAATTAGTTGTTTTATTTCTGTATGTCACCCTCATAATTGCCGGGTAAATCAAGCCGTATTTTGCTCCAATGTTTCTCAGTTGTGGCCTTAAATCCAGAAAACTCTTTTTAGCTGCAGTTGCTGGCGCAAAGTCTGGCATGATGTGAATACGGGAATCCTGAAATTTTAAATTCTTATTCTGTTTTGCAAGGCGACATAATTCCAATGCTTGTTGGTACCTTAAGAGCTTGAAGATTACTGGATGCGGTCTCTTTTGGCTGTCAATCCTTTTTGAAGGTATCCTATGGGTTCTTTCTATTTCTAAGGGATACTTCATTTTGATTGGCAGGATTTTAGGGAGGAGGTTCTCTAAGAAGGAAGTCATGTTGTTTTTCTCTGCCCCTTCCAGAAGCCCTAATAATCTCAAGTTACTCCTTCTCTCCCTATTACAGCAATCTTCCAGCATCTGTGTAAGTATCTCAATTTTCTTATGATCAGGCTTCATTTGAATTACTTCTGTTTCAACTGTCTCCATTCTTTTCTCCAGGTTCTCCATTTTGTTTTCAGCTAACTCCATTTTTTTTAAAATTAAGAATAGAAATCTCTTCCTTCACCTCTTGAATTTTCTTTGACTTATCCGATACAATTTCTCTAATTGCACGGAGCTCAAGAAGGATCTCGTTATTATCCAAGTTGTCTTTCGTTGTTAGATTTTTCGAAGGGGTCACTGGCTCGGGTTTCACTCTTTAAGCACTTCCCATTGCTGCGAAAGCTGAATCAGCCTTTATTTGCTTTCCGGACGCTAAAGGTTAATAAATCTTCCTTTTTGAGCCGGATAAAAACAAATTTTGTAACCTATTTATCATTTAAAAGGTCTATCGGGACGGAGCTCACCGTTTACCCAAACGTGCTCATGCGCTTCCAAGCCATGCCCCCCAACTGTACGATATGTCAATAATTTAACACCTATTCCAATTCAAAAATCTACAAACCAAACTATATGGCTGAACTCCAAAATTCAAATTGGCAGATTTCAGATTGTCAGGAAGTATTGGATAAAAACAGGTATACGCACGTTAGATGATATTATATCTAATGTAAACTGCTTGATTTTTCACAGTTGCAACATAAATTCGGCCTTGATAAAAAACAAAGTTATAAATGATTGCAACTGAAGCAGACTATTCAGGTGGGGTTCCCTGAATGGAAAACTTTTAATAATCAATTTAGTTTAGAATTCTTATGCTTTCAGGCAGACTTCCTGGGGCACCAGGCCGCACAGTGGTACAAATTATTATCTGGATATATGAATAAAAAACCAAAAATTGGACTTAGAAATATTTGGAGCATTGAGATTAAGCATCAAATTACTGCATCTCAATGGCCACAAATTTGGTCTTGGAGGATGAAATGCACAATGTCTGCATCTATGAGGCAAACGTTCAAGTTCAAGTTTATTAATATTTGATGAATCGCTTAATCGGTTTGCTAAGCGATGTACAAAATTATAAAAAAAGAATAGAAATACAAGAAAGGACAAACCAAATGACAAATGTTTAACAATAAGACAAATGACAAATATTTAACAACAAGACAAACTTGAGTTGGGAGGAGAGAGGTGGAAAGTTACAAGTTTTTCATTGTGAAGAAAAAACAAAGAAGGAGAAAAACAGAAGGGACGGGGGAGTTAAAAATCTAAGTATAAAAAACAGGTCTAAAATTTAAACGTTAAAGCATCTTTAAAAAGATGAGTTTTTAGTCATTTTTTAAAAGAGATGGGGTCTTTTTCATTTTTAATATATTGTGGTAATGAATTCCACCATTGGGGACCCATTACGGAATATATGTCGGATCTTCTTGTACCAATTATTTTCAAAGATGGTATAGTTAAAAGATTCTGGGTGGATGATCTAAGTGGTCGCATGGAGTTATGGGGTGTTAACATACTGGCTATGAATTGAGGTTCGTTGTAAGTTAGGGTTTTAAATGTTAAAAATATGACCTTAAAGAAGATGCGGTGACTGATGGAAAGCCAGTGTGAGTCGATCAAGAGTAGCATAACATGGTCATATTTTTTGGCGTTATGGATTAATTTTATGGCTGTGTTTTGGATAATTTGAAGTCTTCTTTTTTCTTTTAGAGAGATGTTAATGAGTAGGGCGTTGCAATAGTCCATTTTGGCTAAAATCAGCAAGTGAACCAAAATGTTAATTGATTTAGATTCAAGGAATTTGCCGATTGATCTTATTAAGCGTAGTTTGTAGAAGCAAGCTTTAACTATGGGGGTAATAATCAAAACAGAAAAACGTCTAAAAAAGCGCACAAGTCGGGGTTTGGATGTATTACTCGGCAAAACGTACAAGTAACCATAATCAAAGGTCGGCCAGCTGCACTCCTACGCCGCAAAACGTCGAACGTAAGTCGTCCAAATTGGGGGCGTTCCGGGGGCGGTCCGAGGGTGGGTTTAGGCCCGAAACGTACAAATACAATAACCAAAGCCACATCAGTTTGCTCAGTACGTTCAAAGTAGAGTTTTGACTTAGACCTGCTTTCACAACGTCTAAGCTATTCCAGCGTGTGTTGTGCAGTCTACAGGTAAGGGAAGAGTGTGTAATATCGTGTCTGTATACCCCCTCACTCCCACCATCTCTATCTCAACCTCCCCACGTATGTTCTCGCTGCTGTGTGTCACCCCACGTTTCATCCACCTCTGCAAACAACCCTCTTTCATCCTACCTCCTATCACCATTACCAGCTCATTCTCTTACATCTATTACAGCTTACTCATACACTGTGGTCTCTATTGTGTGGCATGAGTGGGCTGTTTCACCACCTGTCTCAATCCCTGGAGGGAGGGGGTGTGGGTTGACCGCTGGACTGGGGCCTGTTTAGCCTGTAATGAGCTCTGCTTTCTTTGCCAGGTGCTTTCTGTGTGGCCCATGGAAGGGATCAATGTGGTCATTGCTGTGGAACTCCTTCTGCAGGAGGAGATGGAGAATGACAGGCCTCAACATCGAGTGCACCGTAGGAGGCAGTTTAGGGGGCGCTTCAGTTTCTTTGAGCTCATCGACCAGCAGTGTGTGGAGCGATACCGATTCGACAAGGCCACCATCCAGGATCTCTGCCTCCAATTGCAGCCCCTGCTACAGGCCCCCACTCGCCATAATTACCCAATCCCAGTGCATCTAAAAGTAACAATAGCCCTCGCTTTCCTGGCAACTGGGAGCTTCCAATCTGTATTGGCCTCCAGCACTGGGCTCACTCAACCTGCCATTTCCAACTGCCTCACCCAATTTCTTAATGCCTTCCTAACCTACACCCGTGACTACATCTCCTTCCCCACCACTCCCCAGGCCCTACAGGACAGTATGAGGCGGTTCTACAATGTGGCACAATTCCCCTCCATCATCGGAGTGGTAGACTGCACTCATATTGCCATGAGACCCCCTCGGGCGGATGAGGCCAGTTACCGGAATAGGAAAGCGTTCCACTCCATGAATATGCAGGTGGTGTGCAATTCAGAGGGAGAGATCTTGGATGTGTGTGCCCGATACTCTGGTTCCACACATGATTCCTATATAGGGCAACATTGCGGCCTCCACAGGAGAGCAACCCAGGGGGAGTTCAATGGGGCTTGGCTTCTTGGTAAGCACCTCAGGGACAAAGCTACCCTGTTCCCCCACCCCAACACTCTCCTCCGGCACCTGCAAATCACAGCCACTCATTGTTCTCTCTCTCTCTCTATGTGTGATAGGTGACAGGGGGTATCCGCAGCGAGTCTGGCTGATGACTCCGATTGTCCATCCTCATACTGCAGCTGAGGAGGAATACAACCGGCATCACAGAGCCACCAGGAGCATCATTGAAAGAACATTTGGCCAGTTAAAAAACCGCTTCAGATGCCTGGATCACTCGGGGGGCCAGCTGCTGTACAGGCCTGAGAAGGTGGCTCAGATCTTTGTGGCATGCTGCATGTTGCATAACCTTGCACTACGCAAACAGTTGCCACTGCCGGATCCCCCACAGCAACAACCTGATGCTGATGATGACGAGCCCCCTCCACCCCACACAGCAGAGCTGAGCAAAGTGCGGTCCACGAAGGGTTCAACGCCAGGCACCATCTAATATAGACCCACTTCGTGTGACATGGATGGTGTACCCTAGCCACCTGACACTATTTCAGTCCAGTGCCATTTAACTGGACTGCAAAACCAAGTCAGCTTCAGTGTACATAAACTGAAGCTGGAAAACAGCACTGACAATAGTCAGCTTCAGTGTACATAAACTGAAGCTGGAAAACAAGCACAGACAATAGGTTCCTCTCCAAAAACATCTTTATTATCCCACATAATGTGCAAAACACCACCCCTACATACACACATCCTCACCAAACCAACTCCTACCCCATACACAAACAACTGCAGCCCCCACCTACTTATCCTTCCCTCGCCCACATGGTCTCCCACGGCCCGACAGCCCTCCCAGCTCCCCCTCTAGGTAGAGATGTGGCCTCTGGAACAACTGGCACCACATCAGTGTCTGAGCTGCCATTCTCACTGCTGGAGGTTGTGTTGTTGTGGTCAAACGCTGGCCATCTTAAGGGAGTTGAGGAAGGCAAGCGTGGAACAGGCCCCAACACCTGGGGGTGCTTGGTTTTCTGTGTGGCTTTGCAGCCGGTTGGCACTGAGCCAGTGCTGGAGGTTGGTGCAGGCACCTCATCAGTGTGGTGGCTTGTGAAGGGATACGGTGTGCAGCTCGCAGCTCACTGTGGAGGCATTCCAGCTTGCCAACGATGGCAGTGTTGGTATGCACAAGCTGGTGCAGAAGGTCATTCGTCTCCCGTTGGGCCTCCACTCCCTGCAGTTTCGCCTCCACTCCCTGCTGTTTCATCTCCACAGCCTCTCTCAGCAGCTGGAGCTTCTGCTGGCGATACCCCTCCAGGGTCAGATTCTGGCCCAGTAGCTTCTGGGCCAATCGAACCAGGTGTCGACGCTGGCGACTGGGTGCCCTCCAGCGGCCAGCCTGGCCTCCCTCACTGCCGTCTTCAGTCTCGTCAACCACAGTGGCACACTGCTCAGGTGGTGGGAGAATTGGAAGGTCCTCAGCTCCACTCGCAGGCTCCTGTGTGAGGGTATGCTGGGACCCCTGTAGCTCCTGCTGGCTGACTGTAGCTGGCTCATCCTGCGGAGTTGATGTGTCCATGCCACTACCGCAGGGCAGCTCCTCATCAGAGCTGACATCTACATAGGGGAAAACACATATAGATGTCACCGCATAGCACAGGTGCGCTACCTGTGTGTAGGTGAGATGAGTTGCCAGTAACATGCATCCCAAAGGTGTAGTACCACATAGCCAGCAACCATAGGGAGGTGTATTGGTGACAGTATGAAGGGGATGAACGCAGTGTATGTGCAGACACCTTACGTGACCACACCTGCTGATCATAGCAAATGCTCCAATTTGTGAGTATAAGGGTGGTGGACTCAAATTCCATGGTGTGGCATCAGCAGTACCAAACAGGTGTTATGTGAAGGACTGAACAGCAGGTGTACTCACTGGCCCATTAGAGGGGTAGAGGAAGGCGGATGAAAGAGAGGGCTCTCAAAATATGGGACAAAGCTGTGAGACTGGGGATGAGGACAGGTACTTACCAGAAGGCTGTGCAGATGGGGCAGCTGAGGTGTCCTGGGTGCCCACACCATAGGTGGAGGATAGTGATACAAAGCTCAGCACCAGCTACTCCATGGGGCTGAGGTCTGACATGTCTGCATCCGGAGGCCGGTTCCCCACCTTTGCTCGTACCTCCCTTTTAATGGCTCGCAATTTCTTTTTGCAGTCCTCCACATCCCGCTTATGGTAGTCGACTGCATTGAGGCGGTGAGCAATTTCGGTCCACAGCTTGCTCTTGGAGTATGCCCCGAGTCTTTCTCCCTGGGGCGAGAAGAGGCGCTGGTGGTGAGTGTGGACCTCCTGCACCAGCAGTTCGGTCTCAGCCTGGGTGAAGTTGGGTTTTTTCACCATAGGTTTCTGTGCTTTGGGAGCCATGGTGTCAAAGTACCCACACTTTTGATAATATGAAGTTAGATGTATTTATACACAATTAAGCACGTCCAATAAGCCGTACTTTAGACGACCTGACGTAATACGTTCATCTGGTCGGTTATGGACAAATCCGAAAGACGTCTAGCCCACGTTCCTTGGTACGTTTAAATTCTGAGGGCCGTGATATGTCTACATCACCACGAACTTCCGTCTCCTGTCTGTTCGGAGACACCTTCCTATATACTGTTGCAATCCGCACACGTTTGCTGGATATTACACATTACATGGGCTGCCTTTTCAAGCCTTTGGCTGTACTCAGGTAAGCAAGTATTTCTGCTTCATCTATGAAGTTTGGAATGCTCATAGTAATGTCTGGGGCTCACATTGCTGGTCACCCTCTGGAAAGGCTGTGTGAAACAGCATATAGAAGAAGAGTGGGGGGGAGAGGCACTCTTTATTGGGGGACACACCTCTTCCCTGTCCCTGTCCTCCATCCCTGCCTGGGGGGGGCTTCCTTATCCCACCTCCTTCCTCCAATAATTGCTTCACCTCACCCCCCTCCCCTTCCCTGGGATACCTGCCTTACACACCCCTGATCCTGGCCACAGGTGTATGTGTGGCCGTGTTGGTGGGTATGCTGTTACAGCTTTTAGGTGTCATTGGGGGGGGATACCTTCTCAGTTTTCACAGCTCTGCTTCCTAGTGCCTCACCTTGCACATGTGATGCTCTTATGGCATCTACCTGATTGCATATGATTCCCAGCATTGCAAAGCAGTCACCAGCTGTCCTGTACATGACTCCTCAGGCCTAGGATGTCCCGTCAGTCTAGGGTTAGCAGAGGCCCCTAGAACGAGGGGGAGCTATTTGCACTGTCAGGTGGTACATGCATTGCAAATCATGGAACCCACAGGTCTATGTCTCTCCCCTCATTCTAGACCTCTTACTAACACAACCTCTGTCTCAGGTCCTGCATGTGACATGGTCTCATCCACATCTCACTGCCTGACCTTTTGTTAGGTGCAGGTCAGTGACATGACATCAGGGAGCACACATGACACCCAGCTTAGAGGTAGATATCTGTTATTTATTTACTTCTGCTTTTGTTTTGTCATGATTCATATATAAATGCATACACCATTGCTGAGGTAGACATGAATGCTAGACCACCTGGTCAAAATAGACTGTCATAGAACATTCACCATACATATATATACGCTTTATGAGAAAACACAATATCATACTTAACATAGTAACATAGTAACATAGTAGATGACGGCAGATAAAGACCCGAATGGTCCATCCAGTCTGCCCAATCTGATTCAATTTAAATTTTTTTTTTTTTTTTCTTCTTAGCTATTTCTGGGCGAGAATCCAAAGCTTTACCTGGTACTATGCTTGGGTTCCAACTGCCGAAATCTCTGTTAAGACTTACTCCAGCCCATCTACACCCTCCCAGCCATTGAAGCCCTCCCCTGCCCATCCTCCACCAAATGGCCATACACAGACACAGACCATACAAGTCTGCCCAGTAACTGGCCTAGTTCAATATTTAATATTATTTTCTGATTCTAAATCTTCTGTGTTCATCCCACGCTTCTTTGAACTTAGTCACAGTTTTACTCTCCACCACCTCTCTCGGGAGCGCATTCCAGGCATCCACCACCCTCTCCGTAAAGTAGAATTTCCTAACATTGCCCCTGAATCTACCACCCCTCAACCTCAAATTATGTCCTCTGGTTTTACCATTTTCCTTTCTCTGGAAAAGATTTTGTTCTACATTAATACCCTTTAAGTATTTGAACGTCTGAATCATATCTCCCCTGTCTCTCCTTTCCTCTAGGGTATACATATTCAGGGCTTCCAGTCTCTCCTCATACGTCTTCTGGCGCAAGGCTCCTATCATTTTCGTCGCCCTCCTCTGGACCGCCTCAAGTCTTCTTACGTCTTTCGCCAGATACAGTCTCCAAAACTGAACACAATACTCCAAGTGGGGCCTCACCAATGACCTGTACAGGGGCATCAACACCTTCTTCCTTCTACTGACTACGCCTCTCTTTATACAGCCCAGAATCCTTCTGGCAGCAGCCACTGCCTTGTCACACTGTTTTTTCGCCTTTAGATCTTCGGACACTATCACCCCAAGGTCCCTCTCCCCGTCCGTGCATATCAGCTTCTCTCCTCCCAGCATATACGGTTCCTTCCTATTATTAATCCCCAAATGCATTACTCTGCATTTCTTTGCATTGAATTTTAGTTGCCAGGCATTAGACCATTCCTCTAACTTTTGCAGATCCTTTTTCATATTTTCCACTCCCTCTTCGGTGTCTACTCTGTTACAAATCTTGGTATCATCTGCAAAAAGGCACACTTTTCCTTCTAACCCTTCAGCAATGTCACTCACATACATATTGAACAGGATTGGCCCCCAGCACCGAACCCTGAGGGACTCCACTAGTCACCTTTCCTTCCTTCGAGCGACTTCCATTAACCACCACCCTCTGGCGTCTGTCCGACAGCCAGTTTCTGACCCAGTTCACCACTTTGGGTCCTAACTTCAGCCCTTCAAGTTTGTTCAACAGCCTCCTATGAGGAACTGTATCAAAGGCTTTGCTGAAATCCAAGTAAATTACATCTAGCATATGTCCTCGATCCAGCTCTCTGGTCACCCAATCAAAAAATTCAATCAGGTTCGTTTGGCACGATTTACCTTTTGTAAAGCCATGTTGCCTCGGATCCTGTAACCCATTAGATTCAAGGAAATACACTATCCTGTCTTTCAGCAACACTTCCATTATTTTTCCAACAACTGAAGTGAGGCTCACCGGCCTGTAGTTTCCTGCTTCATCCCTGTGACCACTTTTATGAATAGGGACCACATCCGCTCTCCTCCAATCCCCAGGAATCACTCCTGTCTCCAGAGATTTGTTGAACAAGTCTTTAATAGGACTCGCCAGAACCTCTCTGAGCTCCCTTAGTATCCTGGGATGGATCCCGTCTGGTCCCATCGCTTTGTCCATCTTCAGTTTTTCAAGTTGCTCATAAACACCCTCCTCCGTGAACGGCGCAGAATCTACTCCATTTTCTCGTGTAACTTTGCCAGACAATCTCGGTCCTTCTCCAGGATTTTCTTCTGTGAACACAGAACAGAAGTATTTGTTTAGCACATTTGCTTTCTCCTCATCACTCTCCACATATTTGTTCCCAGCATCTTTTAGCCTAGCAATTCCATTTTTTATCTTCCTCCTTTCACTAATATATCTGAAAAAATTTTTATCTCCCTTTTTTACATTTTTAGCCATTAGTTCTTCCGCCTGAGAGCCGACAAGAGGCAACGCCACCTTGGACTTGGTCCTAAATGGCCTCACGGGACCGATAACAGTAGTGGAAGTCATGGTTCCACTGGGAACGAGTGATCACAATGTAATTAACTTTAAACTTGACATCGGGAAAGGGAAACATGCCAAAACCTTAACCACCACATTGAACTTTAAAAAGGGTAAATACGATAGCATGAGAGCCATGGTAGAAAAACGACTCGAAAAGAAGGTGGACAAACTTGAAACGGTAGATCAGGCATGGTCCCTACTGAAAAATACTATCACAGAAGCACAAGATCTCTACATTCCGAGGATTTCCAAAGATCTGAGATCAAAGAGCAAAAGAGAACCGGCATGGCTTACCAAACAGGTGAAGGAAGCCATAAAAGAAAAGAAGGACTCTTTCAAAAAATGGAAATACAAAAAGCCTGGAACAAACATAAAGATGATCAGAAGAAATGTCACAAGGCGGTGAGGGATGCAAAACAGGAATATGAGGAAAAAATAGCCCAGGAGGCCAAAAACTTCAAGCCCTTCTTTAGATACGTGAAAGGGAAAAAACCTGCAAAAGAGGCAGTCGGACCCTTGGACGACCAGGGAAGAAAAGGGTACATCAAGGAAGATAAACAAATCGCAGGCAAACTAAATTCCTTCTTTGCGTCCGTCTTTACGAAGGAGGACACCTCAACAATACCTGAAGCGGAGAAAGTGTTTGCAGGAGAAATAGAAGACAGCCTCACCACAGTTGAAGTGGACTTAGACCAGATATACTATCAGATCGACAAACTTAAAAGTGACAAATCCCCTGGACCGGATGGAATTCACCCGAGAGTCTTAAAGGAATTGAAGGTTGAAATCGGAGAGTTATTGCAAAAACTTGCAAACCTGACAATCAGAACTGGACAGATACCGGACGACTGGAGGATAGCGAACGTCACCCCAATTTTCAAAAAAGGATCGAGAGGGGAACCGGGCAACTATAGACCTGTGAGTCTTACGTCTGTCCCCGGCAAGATGGTTGAAGCACTGATCAAGGATAGCATGGTCCGGCACTTGGACGCACACGACTTGATGAAACCCAGTCAACACGGATTCAGGAAAGGGAAATCATGTTTGACGAATTTACTCCAATTTTTTGAGACCGTGAACGAGCAAATTGATAGTGGGAAGCCGGTGGACATAATATACTTGGACTTCCAGAAAGCGTTCGACAAAGTTCCACACGAAAGACTTCTCAGGAAACTACAAAGCCATGGCATAGAGGGGGATATACAAAGATGGATAGGCAAATGGCTGGAAAACCGAAAGCAGAGAGTGGGCATAAATGGGAAGTTCTCCGACTGGGAGAAAGTGACTAGTGGTGTACCCCAGGGCTCGGTACTTGGGCCGATCCTTTTTAATATTTATATAAATGACCTGGAGGAAGGAACATCCAGTGAGATCATCAAGTTTGCAGACGATACAAAACTATGCCGGGCGATCAGATCGCAGGAGGATAGAGAGAAACTCCAGAGCGACTTGTGTCGGTTAGAAACATGGGCGGAGAAATGGCAGATGAAGTTCAATGTGGAGAAATGCAAGGTAATGCATTTAGGCAATAAGAATAAGGAATACGAGTATACAATGTCAGGTGCAACTCTGGGGAAGAGTGAACAAGAAAAGGACCTGGGTGTACTGATAGATAGGACCCTGAAGCCGTCGGCACAATGCGTGGCAGCGGCAAAGAAGGCAAATAGAATGTTGGGCATGATAAAGAAAGGAATCTCGAGTAGATCGGAGAAAGTTATAATGCCGCTTTATAGGGCAATGGTCAGACCACACTTGGAATACTGCGTCCAACATTGGTCTCCCTACCTAAAGAAGGATATAAAACTGCTGGAGAGGGTGCAGAGACGAGCAACAAAACTGGTGAAGGGTATGGAGAAACTGGAATACGAGGACAGACTTATAACACTAGAATTATTCTCCCTTGAGAAAAGGAGACTGCGTGGGGATATGATCGAGACCTTCAAAATATTGAAAGGAATCGACAAAATAGAGCAGAGAAGATTATTTACATTGTCCAATTTGACACGGACTAGAGGACATGTAATGAAGCTAAGGGGGGACAGGTTCAGGACTAATGTCAGGAAGTTCTGCTTCACTCAGAGAGTGGTTGACACCTGGAATGCCCTCCCAGATGAGATTATTGCGGAATCGACCGTCCTAGGCTTCAAGAGCAAACTAGATGCATATCTCCTTAAGAGAGGCATGTAAGGATATGGTGGACTATAAATTACAACAGGTGTACACCTGGCAGGGCCTCCGCGTGTGCGGATCGCCGGACTTGATGGACCGAAGGTCTGATCCGGCAATGGCATTTCTTATGTTCTTATGTTCTTATGTTCTGTGCCTTCGCCAAACGTATCTCTCTCTTGGCTTCTTTCAGTTTCACCCTGTAGTCCTTTCTGCTCTCCTCTTCTTGGGTTTTTTTATATTTCATGAACGCCAACTCTTTCGCCTTTATTTTCTCAGCCACTAGGTTGGAGAACCATATCGGCTTCCTTTTTCTCTTGTTTTTATTGATTTTCTTCACATAAAGGTCCGTAGCCATTTTTATCGCTCCTTTCAGCTTAGACCACTGTCTTTCCACTTCTCTTATGTTATCCCATCCTAACAGCTCTTTCTTCAGGTACTTTCCCATTGCATTAAAGTCCGTACGTTTGAAATCTAGGACTTTAAGTATCGTGCGGCCGCTCTCCACTTTAGCTGTTATATCAAACCAAACCGTGAGCACCCACTCGAACATTAGAGATACTCTCTCCATTTGTGAGGACCAGATCCAATATCGCTTTTTCCCTTGTGGGTTCCATCACCATTTGTCTGAGCAGAACCTCTTGAAAGGCATCCACAATCTCCCTACTTCTTTCCAATTCTGCAGATGGAACGTTCCAGTCCGCATCCGGCAGGTTGAAATCTCCCAACAGCAGATCCTCCTCTTTCCTTCCAAACTTTTGGATATCCACAATCAGATCCTTATCAATTTGCTGCGATTGAGTCGGAGGTCTGTAGACTACACCCACGTAGATAGAAGTTCCATCTTCTCTTTTCAGAGCAATCCATATCGCTTCTTCCTCTCCCCAGGTCCCTTGCATTTCGGTCGCTTGGATATTGATCTTTACATAGAGAGCTACTCCTCCACCTTTATGACCATCTCTGTCCTTCCTAAAAAGATTATATCCCGGTATGTTTGCATCCCATCCATGTGATTCACTGAACCATGTCTCTGTGATAGCAACAATATCTAGATCTGTCTCTAATATCAGGGCTTGCAGATCATGAACTTTGTTGCTTAGACTGCGAGCATTTGTGGTCATCGCTTTCCAGCTATTTTTCAGCGATAATCTCCTTTTTCGTATGGATTTTGGTGTCGTTTCACTTTCCGTTGCAATACTAAGAAATGAGTTGCTGATATTGCTTATGTTGCAGCCTTTACTACTATCACATCTTTTCTTTTGCCGGGGGTGGTCTCTATAATTGTCCTTCGTACATACACCACCCCCACCTTCTAGTTTAAATGCCTAGAAAAATATTGTCTAAATTTCTCTGCAAGGTTTCTTTTTCCTGCTGTAGTAATATGTAGCCCATCAGTGCAATATAGCTTCTTGTCCTTCCATGTATTTCCCCATCCTCCTATGTACCTGAAGCCTTCTTGATGACACCAGGCTCTGAGCCATCTATTAAAGTCCTCTGTATGGTAACAACATTTCACATGCCAGGCTGATTGGCCCAACATGCCTGAAACAGCTACGACTTGTGCAAAGTAAGCGAGCAGTTCTGAGCCTCACATACTTATTCATTTGTAAGGGACAGCAAATATCTGTGCGGGCTGTCCTGCTGCAACAGCCTCTGTCTCCAGAGGTTGTGGCTTCTAATCTCACTGCTGCTCCCTGTACCCCTGGCCTGGTTTCATCATCATCTATTGGCCCATAGGTTAGGCAAGCTATCTGTCACCTCAAATATGCAGCCTACCATTCCCACGTTTTCAGTGTCACTCTTTAGAGCCTCCTCACCACATGCATCTGATGGCAGGGTCTTTTCATTTCACTGCATACCTCTTTTCCACTGATATGGGGTAGGTACCCTATATTGCATATAACACTGTCCCACCATATGCATGTCTTCCTACCCTAGGCATGGGGTGAAAACACACCTTCGGTGCAACTATTGCACACCTTAACCATCACTGTACAGTTTGCATCTGTACATCACATCTCAACACTTGCAATCATTGGCAAAGAATATGGTGACAACATTGTAGGCGACAGCCTGTAACATGCAAGTATGTCCCAATGGGATACAGTAGGTAAAGTCCCATGAATATGCAAAGGAGCGCCTGTGTGATGTCCTTTCAGTCATTGGATATCTGGCAGCTACTTGTGAGCTGTCAGGGACACTGTTGGTATCATGATTTGGGCCTCAATGGTCCATTGCCACCATGGCCCTCAGGTGTGCCCCTTCGGTTCCTACATAGGCTCCTGGAATATGCCTACCAGCTGGCGCAGGAGCCTGACAATCTCCGCCAGGGCCTCCATCATCTCCCGCCTCCCCTCCTGCAGTTCGATGCGCATATCGGCCACAACGTTCATGAGTTGTTCATAGGCCTCAGGAGGGGGAGGAACAATTGGGGCCGCTGGCAGTACATCATGGCCTGGGGCTGGCCCTGCTTCCTCCATCGCCACCTCCTCATCCCCTTCAAGAGGGGGCATGTCTGCATAGACATCAGGGACCTCCCATGCTCCCTGCTCCACCACGTGCTCCGGCACCACCTCCGCTACGCCCTGTGCCTCATCCTGCACCTCTGCCACCTGGCCCTCCTCCTTCACATCCGACACCTCCACTATATTGTCATGTGGCAGACTCTCCTCAGATGCAGAGTAGCCTTCCTCCTCATCTGCAGCCTCTGCCACTGCCTCCCTGGCGGCCTCGAGGCACATATCCTGCACCACCTCCTTGGCTAGGCCCTCCGCAGCATGCTGTGCACGACCTGTGTGTGATCAGAATATGATGTTAGGGTTACCATAGCGTGCATTGCTTTTATACTACATACACAATTAGCTATCCCCCCCACCCCCACCCAACCCATTGAGACTAGGTGGGAGACAGGTCAGGCCAGTGTGTGAACACATATGTAAACTACTTTCTGTGTTCAGTGACTCCGGTATACATCTAAACAAAAGGTGGCCGGCTTATGCAGGTGACACTGAATGGCCTTGATGTATATGTTGACACAGTGGACTGACCGGTATGTCATCACCCACATTGTGGATTGCAATAGGTTGCATACCAGAACAGCTGCCAAGGAAGAGCATATTGACAAGAAGGTGAGCTTTGAGAGGTAGCAGACATGAGATGACATAGGATAGAGGGTGACAGGTGCAACTATGCAGCACACATGATGCTTAGAATCTGATCGTGTCTCTCTGCAGCCCCTCTTTGCAATGAACTGCATTGTCAGGGAGGCATACCTGAACAAGGGATATATGCCTCCACAACAGCAGGCCTGACACGGGTCTGGGGGTATGAGGGTGACCTCCAGCCTCTGAGACGTATATCCCATGTTCAGGTATGCCTCCTTGACAATGCAGTTCATTGCAGAGAGGGGCTTCAGAAAATGAGCACTCAGTATGCTACCAGTGCCGATATCAACTGGAGAGATATTCATTGCTCTGACCATTACCTCCTGTTCCTCCATTATAGCTTATTAGCATCTGATAGTCACCTACACGTTTCAGGATATCTGGTATTTCTTACATAGCAGCTGTCATACCTGTGCTACTGACTTTTTTGTTTGGGGGGGAGCTGCCACTTACGTCCAGCTCGGAGGTGGTGCCTGGTGCGCCAGATGAGGGCTGGGTTTTCACGGTGGACCCTGCACCACCTGCGCGTCAGTGACTCGAGGTCCCGGTACACACCATATTGCCTGGAAGAAAGATATGGTGGAGAATAGGGTCAGGTGACAGTCCTTATCAAACATATGCAGCATTATGAGGGCACTGAGCACATCACATCTGTCATGTATATTCTGATGATGTAGGGACATATCCAGATATTAAACATCTGCCTGCCAACATATTGTTATCCTTCGTTATTTATCTATGTAAATAAGACACATATGTCTACATCATAAGGCACAGCTGTGATATAAATGTGATTAAAGTCAATTCATCACAGAGTAATATCAAGTTTTCTCCCTAGTAGTTTGTATACATCATAAGGCACATCATAGTAAATAAAACACATATGGGGAAAAAAACAATAGGAGGGGAATTTGCGTACAGTGTTAGAGTAGGGGGGAGTCTTTTAGTTGTGCCTAGAGCTGGCCTATTTATTGGGCACCTCCAATATATCTATCTATGTTTCCTGTATATAAGCAAGCAGTTCCTTGAAAGATAGTGGGAGCAATAGGTGACAGGTTTAGTGACTAGGACACACTGGTTACATAGTGATAGGTACTGGGGGGGTTCTCACCTATACAGGGTGTCCCGTATTCTGGCCCAGGCCCTCATAGCGACGTTGCGGGGTGGCCTCCTGCCATTGTGGCCAAACACCCGTGCCTCATACTGGAGACAGAGCTCCACTAATGAGTAGGGAGTAGTTGGGCTCCCTAAGCTCCATCATCACACCCGCATGCACTCACAGAAGCTCTCACACACACACTCCCACACCCTCTCCCACACTCACCCTGGTGGCCACATACTCTTCCTGGCACGCCCTTCCTCACTACACTATCTCTCACTCCCACAATCGCTCACACTGTCGCTCCTGTTTGTCTCCCTTAAACCTCTCTCACTTGCTCTCACACACACATTCACAGAAATACTCTCCAATCACTCGATCCCACTCAGTAATCAATTTAAACTCTCCTAACCTCCACCAAACTCCCACCACTCTCCTACTCCTCACTAAACTCCTACTACACCCACAAGGGTCGCACTTCCACGTGGTGGTTTATATATGGGCATTGTGAGCCTGCCGGTGCCGGGCTTTGCAACAGGCCACCGACCAGGGCTCAGCAACGACCGATCTTGACATGCCTTCAAAGGATGTTGAAGGTCCTGCTGGTTCTTATAAACATAATAAAGAAAAAAATGTCAGGAACAATAAAGTTTTTTTTACCAAACTTGAGTCCAACTTTATTTCCTAAGTAGCAAGCTGCTACAGTTTAGGCTTTGAATTCAAAACATGAACAGAAAATCTGGGCTTCCAAAACATAGCCCACACCTTTCTTGCAGGTAAGTGTCCAAAGGGTTATATTGTAGCTCTGCCCTATCAGTCCCACAGTAAAAAGGGCAAAGTAAGGCTACAAAAACTACCCAGTCTTTATACTGGTTTATACTATGTTGCTTCAGCAGTTTTAGCACTTGTTGCCTAGGCCTGGCTTTTAACAGGCCGGCCCCACAAACCCGACCCGAGGATCTTCAGTGGATTCTCCCCACTACTACCCTTTTCATACGATCAGCAACAGAGACCGAAAGGAAAAAGGAAAAAATGCAAACACACACTTTCTTCAATGTCCCACAAATAAGGCGCCAAGTTCAGCAGTGAGCCTAGCACTGCTCACACTGCCTGCACTAGACTTGTGCTTCCAGACAGCTCAAAATAAAACCAAAATTCAAAGCACACAAACAGTCAGGAAATTCCACTTAGCTTTCATCCATGTGGATTTCTTCAGGTTCCATGGAAGTATCCATAAGTTCTATGGTATCTGTGCTGGGACAGAAGTTACATCCACCATTTCAATGTCCTTGTTCTGTTGGAATTCAGGAGCCCAGTCCCTCGAGCCTCCTTCCTGGGCTGGCCCAGGGTAGACTGATTTGGTCTTTCTCAGCTCAGCCTCTAAAGCACTGAGTTGGCCACGCCCTAACCTGTGCGGGGGAAGGGCAACCTGCTGTTTCTGCTGAGTTTTCTGTTGAGCCTTAATTAGGCTCAACTCTGAGCTAGGAGCCTGCCTCCTAGGCTGTCCCTTTTTGCAAGGCACCTCCTGTTGCTCCTGGCTTTTCTCCCAATATTCCTCCCCTCCCCAGAGCTCTGGATCATGCTGGTTCAACTTGAACTCAGAACCTACTTGTCTGTCTGAGTAGAACCTGTCACACTGATCAGCCCTTTTAAGGGTAAGGCTTGGGTTTTGAGGAGATTTACCTGGCACAAGCTTAGCCCTAAGGCTGGGGTTGTGACAGCATGCAGGACATTGTTTGGGACAGTGTGACATCAGTGGGACATGTGCCAGGCCAACTAATAGATAAAGAGCGCTACACGACTAGCAAGTTGTCTAGCGGAACGTGGCGAAAATAGTTGTACGTCCTGTTTGGATGAGTGACATTTTGGTAGGTAAAGTTGGACGTTTCGGTATAGCGCATGTGGACGTGTTTCTGGTGGACGTGTTACGTGCCGATAATCGACCGGCTTGGACATCTTTCCATTATTGACACATTTCCCTGGACGTT
The DNA here is from genome assembly GCF_902459505.1 of Geotrypetes seraphini. Lineage (NCBI taxonomy): Eukaryota > Metazoa > Chordata > Amphibia > Gymnophiona > Dermophiidae > Geotrypetes > Geotrypetes seraphini. The sequence continues at coordinate 269,477,345 of NC_047088.1, read as the reverse complement.
TTACGCCGCCAACGCATAGAGCTTTTATACGACTTATTGTTTATGCCCCTCCACATAGTTAATATGTTCGTGGTAAATTAATTTGTCATCAATTGTTACCCCAATAATTTTTAAGGTGGAGACGGACTCTAGTGGGATATTATTAAGAACAAATGGGGTCTTCAAGCTAATGTCTTTTTTCCAAGAGAAGATCATGGATTTTGTTTTTTTTATGTTTAAGGCTAATTTATTTGAATTGAGCCAGTTTTGTATTGTTTCGAGTTTTTTATTTATAGATTGGATATCATTGTTATTTTCTGGATCCAAAGGATGAATGAGTTGAACATCGTCTGCGTAGGAGAAGGAAGTAAAACCGATTGACTGACAGAGGCTCAGAAGAGGAGAAAGGAAAATATTAAACAGAAGGGGAGATAGGATAGATCCTTGAGGGATCCCGTAAGATGACGAATAAGTATTAGAATATTCGTTATTAAACTTAACCAAAGACGTTCGGTTGGAGAGATATGAAATAAACCAGTTAAGCACTTGGTCACTAATGCCTATCGATTCTAGTCGGTTAATAAGTAGATCATGATCTATAGTGTCGAGGGCTGCGGATATGTCCAGTGAGAACAGTACGGCAGATTTGTGGTGATCTAAAAAATAATGAATCTTAGTTGTTAAGCCTATCAGTGAATATTCGGTGTTGTGAAACTTACAAAAGCCTGTTTGGTTGGGATGTAAAGCGTTCGTTGATTCAATGAAATCAGAAACCTGGTTAAATATCAGTTTTTCTGTTAGTTTGGCCAAAAAGGGTATATTGGCGATTGGACGATAGTTTGTAGAGTCATCTATACTAGTTTTATAGTCTTTAAGTATTGGGGTGATGATAGCAGTTTCCAGAGGGAAGGGACTGATGCGGTAAGTATACTTTTTAGGATGATGGAGTGAATGAAGGATCCAAAACAATGGAAGAATTTTTTTAGATAAAATGGGGGGATAATTTCCGAACTGGAATTTTTTTAATTGATTTGTTAGAAGAGAGCTTCGATGTCTTTTAAGGAGGGAGGTTTGAAGTTAGAGCATTTTGCTGTTGGGATAAGATCGGATTGGAGATTGCTGACCGGACTGCTAGCTGAGTTAGAATTAAATGTGCTTCGGATGGTTTTGATTTTTTGGTTGAATGCATCGGCTAATTCCTGTGCTTTTAAGGTGGATTTCTGGGTTGTATTGCTTCCTGTATTTTTCGAAGTAATGGATTTTAAAATGTTATATAGGATAGATGGGTTTTTGGCTTTTTTTGATTTTGTCTGAGTAATATTTAGTTTTGGCCTGATTTATTTTAGTTTTATAGGCGGCTGCATTTTCTCTATAGATTTGAAGGTTTATATAGGATTTAGTATGGCGCCATTTTCTTTCTAAGGCGCAAAGCTGTTTCTTCATAAAGTGCAGCTCTGCTGTATACCAGGGGTTAGATAGTTTACGTGACGATAGAGATTTTGAGATTAATGGAGCTTTAGGGGTTCATAATAAAAAAAAAAAACGTCTAAAAAGTGTCCTAAGTGGCTACTTGGACGATCAAAAAGCCTGATCGTCCAAGTACCCATAACCAAAGCTGGTTTTTAGACGTATCTAAAACCAACTTAGGCCTTTCCCCTACCTCTAAATGCACAGAGAGAAAAGAGGTGTGTTTAGAGGAGGGGAAACGGCGGGCAGTGGGCAGGAGATGGGCCGACCTACACCTAGCCGTACAACAGGTATAACCAATACAGTTTAGTTGGCACTTAGACCTTTTTCACTTAGACGAAATAAAACCAGGTCTAAGTGCCGAAAAACGGGCCGCTGAGCTGATGGTCGCTGGTGCCATCAGTTTAGCGGCCTGGCAACCTAACCATCGCGGCAGGGCAGGAGGGATCCCAGGCCCTCCTGCCCTCAATGCACCCCCAAGAACCCCTGATCGGCCCCCCCAGCTGACCTACGACCCCCCCCAGCCGACCCCACGACCCCCCCACTCCACCCCCCTTCCCCATACCTATTTTAGGTTGGCCGGACAGACGGGTGCCAAACCCGTCCGTCCTGCATGCAGCTCAATGAAGAATAGGGCTGGATTGCCCCGATGTTATCGGTGGGGGTCGCAGCTTCAACGGGGCAAGAGGGCTTGGACTCCCTCTTGCCCCGATATCGTCAGGAGGGGGGGTTGCGGTTTGACATGGCAGGAGGGCTTGGGCACCCTTCTGCCTGGATTGTTGTTGGGGGGGAGGATTCTGTAACCGGTGTTGTTTTTGACAGACACCGGTTACAGAATCCAGCTTTTAGGCAAAGGACTGGCTCTTCCTTCGCCTAAAAGCCCTTCTGTTGGACGTTTTGTGTTTTTGTTTCATTATGGTTAAAAAGTGTAGACGTGCTGTGGGGGTACTTTTAGACGTAGTGGAGATTGGGCGTTTAGGCAGAGGAAGGCCATAATCAAAACATGGATGTATGTTTTGGTTATGGACACTTTCCCTGCTTCTGGGTTGAACGTTTAGGGACTTAGGCCAAAAGGGAACTTAGACGTTTTTTTTTTTTATTTTGCCCCTCTTAATGTCCAAAAGGGATTGTAAAGAGGAGTTCCATGTTGATAATTGATCATCGATTGAATTAAATGTGGCAATTGTGGGTCAAAAAATGTGGGTCAAAAAAAGGTAAAATGTCTGTAGTATCTAATTTAGTAAGATCTCTATATGTAGTAAGTTTAGCTTCTGGAGAGTTTTGTAATGTATTTGGTTTGGGGAAATAAAGAATAAATGAAATGAAGTAATGATCGGACCATGGTACTGGTGAGGTTGATGGAACAGAGTGCGAAAAGTAATGGGTTTTGGGAGAAAAGATCATGTCCAGAGTATGGTTTTTCCTGTTGCATAGAGCATTCTGGACCCCTGTTTGTTTGCAAAAATTGGATTGCTCTAAGTCTAATAGATGTTGGCATTGTCATCTCGATGCAGGGACTTTAACCATCTATTGTTTTATTGTCCATATTTTATGGTTTTTTGGAAGTCGATTTGGGGCCAAATAAATTGTTTATTAGAGAATCATGTGGCATTGTCGTATGACACAGTTTTATTTGGCATGTCTATGAGATCCAAGAGCCAAATATCTTCCAATAGATGGGCGTGGCTTGGCGCGCGCATAAGATGGAGGAGTGATCGTGACGCTCCTCTAACCCGGGAAACAGTTTGAAAGTATTGAAAGGTTTCGTTGATTTTTTTCTTACCCGCTGTGTCAGATTTAGTGCGGAAACATGGCTAGTACACAGCAAACTAAAAATGAATCGGCTTATGCGGCAGGAGGAGCGGCGAAACGCCAAAAATAAGAACAGATGACGCCGTCAAAGGTTCCTCTTCCGGGAGACGAAACGGAAATAAAAAGGAAATAATGGCCGAATTCCGGTGTATAAAGCAGATGTTGCAGGATAATGCGAACAGCATAACTAAAGTGAAAGAAGTGTTAAACTTAAACCGGCAAATGGAAGTAGCTAATAAGCGAATGACGACCTTAGAAGACAAGATGGAGAGATTGGAACTCTCTGAGATATGATGCAAAAATGACAGTTTAACTGTGCAGGAATTAAATAAACAACTTGAAGAATATGAAAATAGAGGTAGAAGAAAGAATATAAAAATTATTGGATTAGCTGAAAATTTGGAAGGGGGTAATGCTGTCCAATTTCTAGAAAACCTTCTGCCTATACTATTACAGTTAACTTAAAACATCCCCTAGAAATAGAACGAGCACACAGGATTCCATTAAAACGGTCAGCAAGTCAGGTGAGACCAAGACCTTTGGTCTTTAAATTACTGAGATTTCAGCAGGCTTTAGATATTTTAAACTTAGCTAGTGAGCGCGATACATGGTGGACGCGTAGCGACACAGCTCCCGCGGAATCTCTGTTTGAATCGATCGCCCCTGCTTTGTTCCTCACTGCAATATCGCGAACGCAGCACAAACTGGTGTCTGAAGTACCATGGCTTCTACTAAACCAGGGAAAAGAAGGAACACTGAGCCGGTGTCGCCGCAGAAAACATCCGCATCCAAGTCCGACGAGGCCTCCTCACAAACCATACTTGAGGAACTACGAGCCATGAGGGCGGAAGTGAAGGCCGACAACGAAGCAATCAAAGAAGAAATTGCTGCTTTCAAAACGGAACTCGCGGCGCTCCAAACAAAGGTACAGGCGACAGACACGAGGATGTCTGTCGCTGAAAACAATATTAAAGATCTGCTGCGTCGAACCAAACGCATAACGCAGCTAGAATCCCTGATTGAAGATATTAGTAATCGTTCTAGGAGGAATAATTTTAGGATACTAGGGATCCCGGAATCTCGAGAAGGGCGTAACATGGTTGAATTCCTCCAGGTCACACTACCTAAGATTTTAGACATTACTCTTGACCTACCATTCGAAATCGATCGCGCACACCGCGTACCGTCAAACGCCTTACCTAATAAAACTGGGCAATACCCCAGACCAGGGGTCTGCAACCTTTAAGACATAAAGAGCCACTTGGACCCATTTTCGAAAAGAAAAAAAAACTTGGAGCCGCAAAACCATTATAAAACAAATCTAACACTGCATATATTGTTTCTTATCTTAATGCTATATACAGGATTACTAAATTGAAAATAAAATCATTTTTCCTACCTTTGCTATTTGGTGATTTCATGAGTCTCTGGTTGCACTTTCTTCTTCTGACTGTGCATCCAATCTTTCTTCCTTTCTTTCAGCCTCCTGTATGTTTCCTCTCCTCCAGACCTCATTCTCTCCCCCAACTTTTTCTTTCTGTCTCCCTGTTCCCCCTTCTTTCTGTCTCCGTGCCGTCCCCCAAGCCACTCGGTTTGCTGCCACCGCAATCGGGGAACAGCCCCCAAGCCACCGCCGTCCCAAGCTTTCCCTGCAGAAGTGTTGCGCTGACCAGCATTCTGCTCCCTGACGTCAATTCTGACGTAGGAGAGGAAGTTCCGGGCCAACAAGGCATTTCTCCTCATTCCATCCAGCCTGAGCCCCATCTCTCCTTGATCCAGCATTTCCCTTCTGTGTCTGTCAGAATTACCATTCCACCTATTTTCCAGCATCACCCTTCTTTGTGTCCATCTCACCTATATCCCTATCTCACCACTTTTTCAGAATCTTCATTTGTCTCTGTCCTTATCTTTACGCCATGTTCACCATTTGCCCTTTCAATGTCTTTATCTCCCCCCACACACTTTTTCAGCATTACTTCTATGTCTCTATTTCACCTCCTCTTCATGTCCCCTCTGTATCTCTATCCTTATTCAGTAGGTCCTGCTTACCCTTTCTCTTCTTTGTGTCACTATCTCCATTTTCAGCTTTCCCCCCTTTTCCTTTGTTACTGCACCCTGTAGCTAGAATCTTTCCACCCTCCCTCCACTCCGGCCCAGCCCAGTATGAAATATTTCCTTTTGTTTCCCTCCCCTCTCTCTTTCTCTCTCTCTTCTCCTCCCTCACCCACGAGTCCTGCATCTGGCCCTCTCCCTTCTACCTGCACCTGGCAACACCCCCCTGCTCCGCAGCTCTCTTCAGCAACTCGTCAGCAGCGGTGATCAAGACAAGCTGCCGACATCAAGGCCTTCTCTCTACGAGTCCCGCCTTTGTGGAAAAAGGAAGTTGAAACAAGCGGGACTCGCAGAGGGTAGGCCCCGACGTCAGAAGCTTGTGTCGATCGCTGCTGCTGAGTTGCCGAAGAGAGCCGCGGAGCAGGGGATGTGGCCGGAAGCAGGTAGAAGGGAGAGGGAGATAGGAAGGCTGTAGATCTCCGGAGCATGACACCGACCCCGGCCAGGATGATTTCTTTTTCAGGCGTGCACCTTACAAGTCCAGCGTCGCGGCGGGAAATAGCCATGCTGAGCAGTGAGCTCAGCACTACACAGATGAAAGCCTTGCTTGCTGATTGGTCCGGCGGCTCGGCGGGGCGGGGCCGCCGGACCAATCAGCAAGCAAGGCTTTCATCTGTGTATGTGCTGAGCTCACTGCTCAGCATGGCTATTTCCCGCCGCGACGCCGGACTTGTAAGCTGCATGCCTGCGTGACACACTACCGGAGCCGCAGCAAAGGTGGAAAAGAGCCGCATGCGGCTCTGGAGCCGCAGGTTGCCGACCCCCACCCCAGACCAACGGTCTCCTTCGATATGCACAAGTAATGGTGATCATGCAACAAACACGTGTCAAAGCGCCTATTAAATTTGAGGGCAGTACCCTGCTTTTCGTACCAGATCTGGGAAAACAGACTGCTAAACTTCGAAAACAGCTTCTAGAATATCGCCCTAAATTAAAACAACTTGGAGAACGTTTTGGCATGATGTACCCGGCCCGTCTCAGGGTAACTTACAACAATCATACGAAGGACTTTACTAACCCATCTGAACTAGCTGAATACCTGGAAAACTTGAGTCCGAGTACAATTGATTGTACCTAATTCATGTCTGTCTGCAACAACATATATCTCTTCTCTCATATCCTGACAGTACCTCCTACATTCTGAGAAGTACTCTGATATGCCACCTACTACCTTTCTGGAATACTGGTTTGTTACTGTACCTGTAATATGCAGGGGTTCAATTGTTATATATATAAGATTCTGCTGGGCAGTGTTGCTCTGATGTTACACCTGGCTCACTGACCCGTGTTTACTACTATAGATTATTGTATTACATGTGCTTTTTCATTTTTCTCTCTTATTATTTTTCTTCCCTCGACTGCTTGGCTACCTTTATTGTCTTTACTCTCCTCAGCAATTCCTTGACTGTAAGCTGCATACTTCCCATGTACACTAAGATGTGCATTGCTCGATATATTCTATCATACAAACCATGCCTTTTACATGTGCCACACTGAATGTTAAAGGATTGAATAATCCCATTAAATCAAAGAAAATACTAAATTACATTTCCTCCTTAACTGCAGATGTGATATTTCTCCAAGAAACCCATCTGGATGCCACAGCAGCTGCCAAACTCACACTACCTGGAGCACATCCGCCTATATTTTCCCCTGCAGTAGATAAAAAGAATGGTGTTATCACAATTATTAGGAACCTCACTCATATCAAGATCCTTTCACACAGCACTGATATTCAGGGAAGATGGGTATCCACAAAATTACTCATACATTCGATGGAATATTTTTTTCTCAATATATATGGTCCTAACATTGATGACTGCTCTTTCTTCGCTGATCTAGCAGACTTGATTAACAGCTACCAAAATGTTCCTTTCATCATAGGGGGGACTTTAATTTGATAATCGATCCTATTATGGATAGAAAATCCATCTATAAACACAAACAGTCCAAGGCTTGGTCATATTTACAGAATATCATGGCTCAATTCCAACTAATAGACCCTTGGCGCATAACTCATCTGGAAGAAAAAGAATACACGTTTTTCTCTGCGTCTCACTCCTCTTACTCGAGGATTGATTATTTATTAATTGCTCCTTCATTAGTTCAATCCATTCTCCATACTGAAATCAAACCGATATGTATATCTGACCATGCTGCAGTTCTCCTATCCTTAGATACTATTCTCCCCCCACCTCCACAGAGAGCTTGGAGAATGAACTCTTCCCTCTTGCAAGATAAGACTTTTTGTGAACACATATCAACAGCTATACAGGACTATTTCGCTTTGAATTCACCCCAAGACTGTAACTGGATCTCTGTCTGGGACGCATTCAAAGCATACATCAGAGGAGTTATTATTTCCTACACTGCTTACATGAAAAAGAGAACCAAACAGGAATTAGATAACTTCGAATCTGAACTTAAAAGATTGGAGTCTATACATCAAACGAACCCTAGCGATATCAAGACTCTAAAACAATTACAGCATGTTAGATATCAATATAATACCTGTCTCAGCAGAACGGCTGCCTCACAGATTTTTATGAGTGCTGCTAAATATTATTCAGATGGTAACAGATGCGGCCAACACCTGGCCTCATACCTAAAGGGTAAACGAAATAAGACTGATATTCCAGCTATCACTACATCAGAAGATATTTTAGTCACCGACCCGAAAGAGATCCTTACACATTTTCATAGATTCTATTCTACCCTATACACTTCAGAAACCCAAACAGACTGTGTTCCTGTCCCGTTTCTCAAAGATCTTACACATACTACCTTGACTGACTCTGATAATATTAACCTAGAATCTGACATTACAATAGATGATATTAATGAGGCACTCAATCACATGTCTACCAAAAAGGCACCTGGCCCTGATGGTCTACCAACCGAATTTTATCAGGTATTCAGTAAATGGCTTTCTCCCTACCTACTGGAATTTTTCCAATACTTGCAGAACACAGGTGATGTTAGGGGCTCTTTTACTGAGGCAACAACTATTGTACTTCCCAAACCTAATAAAGACCCACTCAAAATTCACAATTATAGACCCCTTTCGCTAATCAATTCAGATGCTAAAATATACGCCAAAATATTAGCTAGTAGGTTACAACTAATCCTGCCCAAATTGATTAACCCAGATCAAACTGGTTTCATGTCCAATCGCCTTTCCAGTGACAACACGAGAACGTTTACTCACATAATCTCCCTTGCCAACTCCCTAGATTATTCGATAGTGGCTGTTGGGTTGGATGCTGAAAAAGCTTTCGACTGTGTAGAGTGGCCATTCCTCTTTCATGTAATGGCATGGTTTGGTATGTCTCTTAAATTCATAAATATGGTAAAAGTGTTGTATTCATCTCCGACCAATAAAATATATGCTAACCAATATTTTTCCTTACCTTTCAAACCTAGCAGAGGAACACGACAGGGCTGTCCCTTGTCACCCCTGCTATTTAACATAGCTCTGGAACCACTGTTAATAGCGATCCGCACCTCACCTAACATCCATGGACTTATTCACAACAGAGTGGAAATTAAACTTTCCGCATATGCGGATGACGTTTTGCTATACATAACACCAGACTTCATCTCTCCTCTACTGCAATTATTGTCATCTTACTCTGTTCCCTCTGGATACAAACTAAATATCTCAAAATCGGAAGTAATGCCTCTGAACTGTCCTGAAATGGGTCAAACCATTAAAGATCTTGGTTTACTCTGGTCGCCTACACAACTGAAATACTTGGGATTACACTTTACCCCTAATTTGGATGAAACCCTGGAGCATAATGCCACTCACATTCTTGACTCAGTTCGCTCGTTAACTTCCACATGGTCTCCTTTGAAATTGACATGGTGGGGGAGATTGGACACAATTAAAATGATGATCTCTCCTGTTATCAACTACTCCTTGAGCATGCTTCCTGTTTTAATGAAACCTATCTTCTATACTAAAATAGATAAACTCCTTACCACATTCTTATGGAATAACAAACCTCCGCGTATAAGCTTAAGGAAGCTCAGAAATCCAAAGGATGCAGGAGGGGTTAACTTCCCCAACTTCAAAAACTACCATACTGCATTTCTGCTCCGCCAAGGATCTAGATGGATCTGCACAAATAACGATGTTCCAGAACCAAGATGGCTCCAACTGGAAAGATCCCTAGTTCCTAAATCATCTCTTGAAGACTTACCTTTTCTTGGACACATTGACTCTCTTCATCTGCCACCCATCTTGTATTCCACATGTACAGCTCTGAGACATATTGATGGAATGTCCTCACCGAAATGGCATGGAACTACACAAATACCATTGTGGGGAAATCATAAAATTCGAATACAAAATGCACCAACTTACAATCAAGAGTGGAAATCCAAAGGAATAACTCGACTGTGTCATCTTTACTCGAAGTCACGATGGACTCCATTTCAGCAGTTAATTGAATCTTATCAGTTACCTAAATCACACTTCTTCAAGTGGATACAATTAAAATCAGCTATTACTGTACACTTAAAACAACAACCTGTTGTGGATGAGCCTCCTCACCTCTTGGTGTTATGCGATCAGATTTATTGTACTAAGCATGAATCGGCACAATGGTATAAAATCATGAGGAAGCATGACACATTTTCACTCAACACTCTTTATTCAATATGGAATGATGATACTGGACTAGAATTGGACTCATCTGAATGGAGGGACATTTGGAAAATGTCGCATTCTGCACTTGCTTCCTCAGCAATAACCCAATCTGTCTTCTTTCTCATCCACAAGGCCTATTGGACCCCTATTAAACTTGCAAAGATAGCTCGTCACCCAGGTTTGATGGATAACAATTGCTGGTCTTGTCATGCCTATCCAGGAACATTATCTCACATGATTTTTCATTGCAAACCCATTAATCATTATTGGACTCAAATCTGGCATACCATCAGTGTCCTGCTGCACATCACTGAACCAATTACTTTGGCAATTGTGTTGTACAGCCCTCACGGCCTGCAGTCACCTATAGCTGAACCACAGCCCAAACTACTCAGGGCTCTGATATCTATATCGATTAAACAAATTCTAACCAACTGGAAAAATGCGGCTGCATTATCTTACTCGGTTTGGTGGAATCAGGTATGCCTTATTGCCAAATTCGAACTTGCTGCTGCGGAACGTAAGGGGTCCTTGCACAAAACTAATAAATTGTGGCAACCGCTACTAGATTATTGTACTGATTTCATATACGTTGTACAATTACTTATCATGCATAGACTTCTTTGCCAAGCAGTCCTTTTCTTTCTTTCTCTTCGTCTTTTTCCTTTTACCTAAGGTTTGCAATGCACTGTCTGAACTTAGATTATATTTTTGGATTAGGTCTCTTTTAACGCATTGCCTTATGACAGACGGATCTTATTGTTCTTTGTTTATTTCTGTATTCTAAAATTTTAATAAACTTTTGGAACTTAAACTTAGCCAAAGCTGACAGAAATTTAAATTATAAGGGGTCCAAACTGTTTGTGCCTAATTTCGCTAAGAACACAGCGAATATGAGGAAACAATTCCTCATGTTGAGACTTCAATTGAAAGAAAAAGGATTCAAATATGGATTGTATTACCCTGCAATAATGAGAGTAACAAGTGGAGATAAATCCTTATTTTTTGAAGATCCGGAGAAGTTAAAAGACTTCTTGTTAACTTCTGAGCCAATGTCTATTTAAAACAAATTAACTTGAACAACCTGGACTTTGTAATTGTCATGTAGGTTTTGGGAAAATCAATCAACAAAAGATTTGGATAAAAATAAAATGGAAAGTACGGTTCTTTTCTGAGAGGCTTTTCTCTCTGTTGCTTTAGAGGAAAGTGAAGATCATCTGGAAAAACTCAGTCATGCTTATGAAGGAATACATAGAAGAACAGAAGAAAATAAAAGAACAAGAGGCCATTCAGAAAAGTTGAAAGGGGACAGATTCAATACAAATGCCAGGAAGTTCTTCTTTACCCAACGTGTGGTGGACACTTGGAATGCGCTTCCAGAGGACGTTATAGGGCAGAATACAGTACTGGGATTTAAGAGAGGATTGGACATTTTCCTGCTGGAAAAGGGAATAGAAGGGTATAAATAGAGGATTACTGCTCAGGTCCTGGACCTGTTGGGCCGCCGCGTGAGCGGACTGCTGGGCAAGATGGACCTCAGGTCTGACCCAGCAGAGGCATTGCTTATGTTCTTATGTTCTTATGTTAAGTTTCAAGATTTGGCAATGAGTATGGACTGATAATTACAAGAGCTCTCTTAATTTAGGAAAAGCGAGTACAGAAATATGTACCTGGGAAAAGTATTGGAGGAGATAGAAAACAAAAATGTTCATATAAATACTTTGAATCTACAGAAAAATACTTGGTCAGGAACCGTTAGAATTCCAAAAATTTTAAAGACTTCAAAGAATAGATAATCAAAAATAAAATGTTACAAAAGATTGGAAACAGGAAAAGATGTTCTTATTTAAGAATGAATCCAGAATGTTTAGGTTTAAGTAAAAGTTGGAACATTATAAAGAAAATGATAAAGAAGTCTCTTCATACTGAAATTGACATTTTACAGATGAAAATATTTCAGAACGTGACCAAGTGACTAACCAAGAATTAGAAGCACATTTGTATTGTACCATTTGACTAATTTGGACTTTTATTTTTAACTAATATACCTAATTTTTATTTGTCAGGTTCTGTAGTTGCATATACTCATTTTTGAAATGATATTATATGGGTTTTTGAATATGATTTTATTTAAGAAGTTGACTTTAGTTAAATAAATTTTAGGGAGTAGACTAATCTGTAATGAATTTAAAAATTTGTACAAAACTTATACTGTTTTTTTATTCATTTCATATAATAAGATGTTATGTAAATGTCATGAATTGTCTGAAACATTAATTATTAGGTGTATATTGAAAGTAATGAGTTAAATATTCAGTTTGATTCAGATTATACTTTAAATAACAAAAGAAGCATGGGGTTTAATTTCAGATATATGAATTTCTTTTTGAATTATTTGTTACTAATTTAGGAGGAAGAGGTTAAAACAATGATTTCAAGGAAGGAAGATATAATTGTTGTTTAATGGTATTTTATTTGATGTTCTAGGGAAAATTTACATGATTGAATTAGAGACTAAAGTTATTATTTATAGTAATAGTTTAGATGGATGGTAACTTCATTTTAATGAAATATATATTATTTGAAGGAAAAGATGTTCTAATGTGTGTTGAAAAAGTCAGTGGAATAGTTAAAAAGGAAAAAGGAGTCAATATTTCTGCATTTTGGGATGGTCATGGTAAAACTCAAAAGGATATACAAGAAAGTTTGGAAAATATGAATTATTTAATAGAAGTTAAATTCTGTTATATGAAGTTGTTTTATAGAGATGATTAACTAATTTTACTTACAGGATTTTAGAAAAGGGAAAAAGGGAAAAAAGGGAGAAAAGAAAAAAAGGAAACAAGGAAAGAAGGAAAGAAAAAAAAATTCATATGCTATCTTTTTAAATTATGAATTGTTTAATAAGAAAGATGATTCTTATCTTTGACTTTAAAGGTTCTATAAATTCAGACTTGAGTTCTATTAAGTAAAATTTTACTAAATGGTAAAGTAAATATATTTAATGTCAATGTTAATTTGATAGGCATGTAAAAATGAAATAGTTTTTATGATGAAAGTTTAAGGGTTGTTTTATGACTATTGTCTATATAATAAGGATTATATATATATAATAAGGATTATATATAATATATAATCCTTATTATATAGACAATAGTCATAAAACAACCCTTAAACTTTCATCATAAAAACTATTTCATTTTTACATGCCTATCAAATTAACATTGACATTAAATATATTTACTTTACCATTTAGTAAAATTTTACTTAATAGAACTCAAGTCTGAATTTATAGAACCTTTAAAGTCAAAGATATATATATATATATATATATCATTTCTTCTTTTGGAAAAGATTGTAAAATATTTATGGTAATGATAAGATATGATTTGGAAAACTTGATTTAATTGGAAATTTTTTTAAATGGGTTTTATGAAAAACATCTATACTATAAATAATTAAGACTACATTATGGCAAGGGTTTATAGTGGGATTATTTGTTTCATAATGCATTATGAATAAATCTAATATTTTCAAATATTGTAAGAGAAAGAAGTGATGGAATGTTGCCTGGGGGGGTATTGTGATTACTAATCCTATGTGTGTTCCAAGGCAATCGATTTATGTGGGGGTGGGGAGGGAAAAGGGAGGTTTTTTTTTTTCAAAATCAGGGATGGGAGGATAGGGAATGATGGGACTGAAGAAGATCAATTTAATTTTTCATTGGTTATTATCTGTGTAATGGTGTCTAATCATATTAAATTGAATAAATTTAAATATCATTGGTGGATTATACATTTGGAAGTAGATGGATATTAAAATATTTTCATTGAATGTCAATGGCCTTAACCATCAAATAAAAAGGAAAAAAATGTTAGCTTTCCTAAAACAGCAAAATGCTGATTTGTATTTTATTCAAGAGACGCACCTATCAATGATGGAATCAAGAAAATTGGAAGGGGGTTGGGTTCAACAAAATTTTTTTGCCCCTGTAGTTGGCAAGAAAGCTGGGGTTGCAATATTAATAAATAAAAAATCTACAGCCAATTTTCAGCTGATTGATTCGGATCCTTTAGATGTTAAAATGAGCATGGGAAATACTACCCTGGAACTGTTCAATGTGTATGCTCCAAATACGAATCAAATGGAATTTTTTAAGAATCTACAACAATTACTACTCCCACTGGCTACTTCTAATCTAATAGTGGCTGGAGATTTCAATGCTGAAATGGATTCATTAATGGATAAAAAACAAGTAAAATTATGAAGTCACTAGGGTTAGACAATTTGGCACAATCTTGTAATTTAATAGATATATGGCGTATACTTCATTTTAATGATCGGGAATTTTCCTTTTGTTCACAGGTCCATAATTCTTTTTCAAGAATAGGTTATATTTTTCTCTCGAATCAAATAGTTCAGAAAGTGACAAAAGCCACCATAGATCCTATTATTTTTTCTGATCATGGTGGTGTATGGATTGAGTTACAGTCTGATGAGCAAGATTATTTTAAGTCTGTTTGGAGATTTGATAATACTTTGATTACGGATTCAAATTTCCTTGAAGAATTTAAACTAAAAATGATTGAATTTTTCCAACTTAATACCTCAGAAGATATTAACATAGAAACGTTATGGGATGCATTTAAGGCTATAATGAGAGGTAATATTATTTCATATTCGGCATATATTAGAAAACAACTTAAAAACAATTTTATAATTTGGAAAAAGAAATTAAACATTTGGAAAATAAATTAATTGATAAATGGGAACAAAATACCCTACAAGCTTTATTAAAAGCAAAAGGCAAATATAATGAGATATCTTCTAAATTTGTAATGAAAGATTTGTTTTCCCAACAAACTCAGTATTATGGAAACTCAAATAAGGCAGGAAGATTATTGGCAAATTATCTTAAAGCAAAGAAAAGAAGAACAAAAATTATTGCAATAAAGGATGAAAATGGAGAAACACATACTAAAATTGAAAATATTTTAAGGCAATTTCTAAATTTTTATAAAGACCTATATTATTCTGAGCCTTATGGAGATAGGGAAAAATATGGTTTAGAATTTGTGAATCTAATTATTGGACCGAAGGTTCCTGAACATATAAAAAGAAGTTTAGAGGAGCCTATATCACTAAAAGAATTAGAAGCAGCATTGAAGTCTCTTAGAGTTGGATCTGCTCCAGGTGGTGATGGTTTTACAGTAGAGTTTTATAAATCATTTCAAAGTACCCTTTTACCCTATTTATTAAATTTCAACTGACTAAAGGTTGT
Organism: Geotrypetes seraphini; assembly: GCF_902459505.1. Classification (NCBI taxonomy): domain Eukaryota; kingdom Metazoa; phylum Chordata; class Amphibia; order Gymnophiona; family Dermophiidae; genus Geotrypetes; species Geotrypetes seraphini. The sequence goes on along the minus strand of NC_047088.1, from coordinate 269,462,040 downwards.
ATTACAGGTACTATGGCCGAATCATTAACAATTGTTTTGCCAAAGCCAAACAAAGATTCCACTTTGGTTTCAAACTACAGGCCTATCTCGTTAATCAATGTTGATGGAAAACTTTTAGCTAAGATATTGGCTTTACGATTGGCTAAGGCTCTCCCTTTTATTATTGATATGCACCAAACAGGATTTGTTGCTGAGACATTCTTCTAACAATACTAGATTGGCTTTTCATACTCTAAATTTAACAAAAAACATGAATGATCCGGCTTTCTCTGTCTCTTTGGATGCGGAGAAAGCCTTTGATCGAGTTGAATGGACTTTAATGTATCAGTCATTAGAATGGTATGGTATAGGTTCAGGATTTATACAAATGATTCAGACAGTGTATAACTCCCCTGGTGCAAGATTATACATTAATAACAATTTATCAGAGCGTTTTAATTTGCAGAGGGGGGTTAGACAAGGTTGTTCTTTGCTTTTTGATATTGTTTTAGAACCCTTGTTATTAGCCATTCAACAGGCAAAGGGGATGCAGGGTATTCCTCGTGCAGATTGGGAATATAAAATCTCTTTTATGCAGATGATATACTGCTTTATTTGAGGAAACTACCATTCCATGCTTACTTGAATTGATAGAGAAATTTGGAAAGTTTTCAGGATATAAGATAAATTGGAGCAATTCAGAAATTCTTCCACTTAATGTGCATTGTACTAAAAGATTATTTGATTCATTCTCATTTGTATAGAAAGAAGATGGATTAAAATATTTAGGTATTAGAATAAAAAACACACTAGAAAACACAATGAAGGAGAATGAAAATTTTTATTAAAAAAAAGTAACAGAAATGTACGAGCAAAGGAATTCTCTACATCTTTCTTGGTGGGGGAGAGTCCAAACTATTAAAATGATGATATTGCCTGTGGTTTGTTATCAAATTAGTATGATACCAGTTTTTTTTCAGGGGTCCTTTTATAAAAAATTAAATAGTATTCTTACAAAATTTGTTTGGCTGGGTAAAATGCCTAGAATTGCCTTAGTATCTTTACAAAAATCAATTGTGGAGGGTGGGGTAAATTTTCCAAACTTTTATAGGTATCATCAAGCCTATATTTTATGCCAGGGTATGTATTGGGTCCTCCCAGAGCTCATGGAAAACATCCCAGATTGGCTGTATTTGGAATGGCGACTCTTGTTTCCTTAACATCTATCTCATGTTCTCAGTGTAAAAATGCCTAGAATATATAAAGAGAATAGAATATTGATGGATACATGGAAAACATTACATTATGTCAGCAATTTAACACCTAACCCAATACACAAATCAACAAATCAATCTATTTGGCTAAACTCCAAGATTCAAATTGGCGGTTTTAAAATCGTATGAAAGAATTGGATTATTGCAGGTATACGGACTCTAGGAGATGTTATTTTAAATGGTAAACTGCTTGATTTTTTACAGTTGCAACATAAATATGGTTTAAACAAATCACAAAGTTTTAAATGGTTGCAGCTGAAGCAGGCTATTCAGGAGGGGTTCCCTTAATGAAAAAATCTTAGCAATCAGTATAGTCTAGAATTCTTATGCTTTCAGGCGGATTTCTTGGTATAAATTGATATCTGGATTTATGAATAAAAAACCAAAGACTGGTCTTAGAGACATTTGGAGCATTGAGATTAAGCATCAAATTTCTGCATCTCAATGGCCATGAATTTGGTCTTGGAGAATGAGATGTACAGTGTCTGCATCTATGAGACAAACTTGGTTCTTTTTGTTATATAGAACATTTTGGACCCCAGTTAGATTACAAAAGTTGGATAGCTCTAAGTCTAATAGATGCTGGCACTGTAATCTGGAAGAAGGGACTTTAGATCATTTATTATACTTTTGTCCCTGTATCATGGCCTTTTGGAAATCAATTTGGTCACAAATTAATTCTTTATTGGAAAACCATGTAGCTCTATAATATGATACAATTCTATTTGGGAGAATAAAAAGTCAAATTTCATCAAGCAATAATAAACTTTTATTAATAATGACAGGAGTTGCCATTCAACATATCACCAGAAATTGGAAAAATTTCACCAGACTTAATTACTCCTTCTGGTGGAATTCGTTGTGTCATATATACAAAATGGAAAGAACAATTGCCATACAAAAAGGGAATTATAATAATTTTAAAAAGATTTGGGGGCCATTGATAACATATTGTAATGATTAGACACCTTTTTAATCAATATTTTTGAATATAACACATGTATGATATGCTTGATTTACAATATTTGTGGAAAGGGAGGGGCTTAATTTATGTATTTAAGATGATAATAGAAAAGAATTTCAAGTGATGTGTATGATTCAATTCATGTAATATTGTACACTTGATGTAAGATGAAAAAATGAATAAAGAATTGGGAAAAAACCAAATATCTTCCAATAATAACAAACTTTTAATGATTCTGACAGGAGTTGCCATTCAACAAATAACGCATAATTGGAAAAATTGGAATAGATTGAATTATAGTTTTTGGTGGAGATCAGTGTGTCACATATATAAAATGGAAAGAACATTTGCTGTTCAAAAAGGATATTTTAATAAATTTAAAGATGTGTGGGGACCATTAATAAATTATTGTAATGAATAGATAGCATTTTCCCCTGATTAAAATAAATGAAAAAATGGAGAGGGGGGTGGTTTTTTGGATTTCATTATTTATGAAGGTATGGAAGAATTTATTATATTATATGTATTATTTAATATTATTATGATGGTAGGGGAGGGGATAAATTTTATTTATTGAAAATGTTTGTGGAATTTCAAGTGATTTATTGGTCAAATTGTCATTACTTTCTGTGCACTTGATGTTAAACATAAAATGAATAAAGAATTAAAAAAAAAAAAAAGAGAATGACTTGGGGACAAATGTTTCCTCGTCCCATTCACATGAGTTTTGTCACTGTTCATGTCCCTGCCCCATTCCTCTGAGCCAGTGGTTCTCCCTAATGAATATGCATGAGAGAGATTTGCATATAATGGAGGAGATAGACATGTAAATACATCTTATGCATATTCATTAGGGATATCTTGAAAACCCAACAGGCTGGGGGTCCCCCAGGACATGGTTGAAAACCACTGCTCTAAGCTCCTTCTTAACCGCACGAGCCTCGAATACTTATGATTTTAAAGTGTTTGAGGCTTGTGCAGAGGAGGATGAAGCTTGCAGGAATGGGGCAAGGACAGGACTTGCCATTGACCCACATACAGTTAGATTGCGATTACTAGAAACGGATTGATCCAATAGATCAATGATTTGCTTTATTTTCTAATTTTGCTTTACCACAGTGAAGTGGAAGTAGCATTCATCCATCAGTGGATCCACTGCCTGTCCCTGCTCTGGAAGATCTATAGTATGAACCCGTGGTCTCGGAGCACGCTGCGAGCCACTCTTGCTGTCACCATACAAGTCAACTCAGCTGAGAAGACCAGGAATGAAGCCACGGTGGGCAACCTAATGACACTGTATTTCAACAACTGTATAGTCACTTTGTAGAAACTACAAATAGACTGCATAACCCACAATAGAAATTTAATTTACAGTGCTGGTATGTGCTGCCACAACTCCCATGCCAAAGAAAACCTTAACGTTTGGCCCTGCTTAACGCTAGTTTTGCAACATAAGAACATAAGAAGTTGCCCCCGCTGAGTCAGACCAGAGGTCCATTTTGCTCAGCGGTCCGCTCCTGCGGAGGCCCATCAGGCCTAGTGCCTGAACAGTGGTCCCTGATTAATTTTGTAACTTACCTCTAATCCCATCCCTATAATCTACCTCTACTCTTATCTGTACCCCTCAATCACTTTGTCTTCCAAGTACCTATCCAAAGCTTCTTTGAACCCCTGTAGCGTGCTCCTGTTTATCACATCCTCTGGTAGCGCGTTCCATGTATCCACCACCCTCTGTGTGAAAAAGAACTTCCTGGCGTTTGTTCTAAACCTCTCCCCTTTCAATTTCTCTGAGTGCCCCCTTGAACTTATTGATCCCCTTAATTTGAAAAATCTGTCCCTGTCTATTTTTTCCATGCCCTTCATGATCTTGAAGGTTTCTATCATGTCTCCTCTAAGTCTCCGCTTTTCCAGGGAGAAAAGCCCTAGCTTTTTCAGTCTGTCAGTATATGAGAGGTCCTCCATACACTTTATTAGCTTAGTTGCTCTTCTCTGGACCCTCTCAAGTCCTTCTTGAGGTACGGCGACCAGAACTGAACACAGTACTCCAGGTGCGGGCGCACCATAGCACGATACAGTGGCAGGATGACTTCCTTTGTCCTGGTCGTGATACCCTTCTTAATGATACCCAACATTCTGTTTGCTTTCCTTGAGGCCGTGGCACACTGCGCCGACGCCTTCAATGTTGTGTCTACCATCACTCCCAGGTCTCTTTCAAGGTCGCTTACCCCTAGCGCTGATCCCCCCATTTTGTAAGTGAACATCGGGGGGTTTTTTCCCTATATGCATGACCTTCCATTTCCCTATGTTGAAACTCATTTGCCACTTTTTGGCCCATTTTTCCAGTGTTGTCAGATCTTTTTGGAGATCTTCGCAGTCCTCCGTGTTATTGACCTTGCGATATAGTTTGGTGTCATCCGCAAATTTAATAACCTCACATTTTGTTCCTGCCTCCAAGTCGTTAATGAATATATTGAATAGGAGCGGTCCCAGCACCGACCCCTGTGGAACTCCGCTCGTGACCCATTGCCAGTCTGAGTAATGTCCCTTTACTCCAACCCTCTGTTTCCTGTCCGCCAGCCAGTTTTTGATCCATCGGTGGACCTCCCCTTGCACCCCATGGTTCCATAGCTTCCTTAGTAGTCTTTCATGTGGCACCTTGTCGAAGGCTTTTTGGAAGTCAAGGTAAATGATATCTATGGATTCCCCTTTATCCACCTGGCTGGTTACCCCCTCAAAGAAGTATAAGTTCGTGAGGCATGACCTGCCCTTGCAGAAGCCATGCTGGCTCGACTTTAGCTGCCCATAGTTGTCGATGTGTTCCCAGCTGCTGTCTTTAATTAGTGCTTCCATCATCTTTCCCGGGACCGAGGTCAAGCTCACCGGCCTGTAGTTTCCTGGGTCTCCCCTTGAGCCTTTCTTGAAGATGGCCGTGACATTTGCTATTTTCCAGTCTTCCGGAATCTCTCCAGTTTTTAGGGATAGGTTGCATATTTGTCGAAGTGGCTCAGCTATTTCGTTCCTTAGTTCCTTGAGTACCCTTGAGTGAATGCCATCCGGACCTGGCGATTTGGCGCTCTTTAGCCTGTCTATCTGCCTGAGGACTTCCACCTTGCTCACCTCTAGCTGGAGATTTTCATCCTGCTCTCCTTTTACGATCTCCTCGGGCTCCGGAATGTTGGTTGTGTCCTCTCTCGTGAAAACTGATGTGAAGAACTTATTTAGCCTGTCAGCTATCTCCTTTTCCTCTTTTACCACTCCCTTTCTGTCCCCATCATCCAAGGGTCCCACTTCCTCCCTTGCTGGTTGCTTCCCCTTAACATAATAACATACTAATGCAAATGCAAACATGATACCCTAGCCACCTGAATCAGATGGACTCCCCAGTCATTAGGAGCGGTATAGACATTACATTACATTAGAGATTTCTATTCCATCTGTGCCTTGCGGTTCTAGGCGGATTACAATATAGAAGATATCTGGGCATTTCCAGTAGAATTGCATTACAGGAGAAGAGTAAATTATAGGTTACAGTAGAGAATTACAGTACATTCAAGATTACAGAAGATGTTACATAACAACAGATTCAAGTTACAGCGGATGGAGAGTAACAACATATTCATGTTATAGAAGGTGGTTACATAGCGTTGATGATTACATGACGTTGGTTACATAATGTTGATGATATAGTCTGTAGGGTGTTTAGTTTGAGGATTGGACTAACTCTGACGCTTCCATGTCAGAGTTAGGAAAAGGTGCCTGTTTTAAATGACATGAGTTTCACTTCCCACTGGTCTTTTTCCAGATTATCTCCTCCTATATGGACTATGTCCAGTGCTGCCAGAGTCTGGGGAGTGGGCAAGACTACAAATACTTTAAGGAGAGTGCCATTCAGCGCAGCACTCACCTCCCTGTCACGAAAGAAGGTGTCTTTACTCTTTTCCAGCTCTCCCTAGCCCTAGTCAGCATAAAGCTGTCCTCTGGGAACCTGAGCGAATCCATCCATTTTGGTGAGTATGAACAAAGTGCTGCTCTGTCTTGGCATTCATGGAGAAGAGCTGCTCATGACTGCTTCTTCCTTTGGCTTTTCAGCATATCGCTCTTATCACCTGGCTTCATTGCTGAACAGACCATGTCTAGAGTGTGCAGTGCTTCCTCTCTTATATACATCTTTGCTCTTGAGTAACAGGTACCGTTTCTGTGTCTCATAAGTCATTCACTGTGGCCCGCAGCTCCTGGGAGAGTCTCGCACTATTTTCTGCAACACTGATGCTGGAGAACGACACACTGTTAGCTTCATGTACTCTTCCATTTATCATTTTTTTAAGTGCACTGCTCCACCTTTCAGTCGTGAAGTCTTTGGGGCCCTTATACTAAAGTGCATTAAATAGCTAGATACTGTAGTTAAATAGCTCTAAGTGTAATAGATGCTGGCACTGTCATATCGAAGCTGAGACATTAGATCATTTGCTATTTTATTGTCCATTGATACATGCTTTTTGGAAATCGATTTGGGGTCAAATAAATAGCTTGTTGGAAAATTTGGTGGCATTATCGTATGATACGGTGTTATTTGGAACATCAATGAGAGCTAAGAGCCAAATATCCTCTAACAATAATAAGCTATTACTCATTATGACAGGGGTTGCCATATAATTTCGCTGTGGCTATAGTGTTCTTAAAGCCTTCCGAAATCAGTTATAACAACCCACACAAAAGCAGAAGGTCAAAACAATTTTCACTTCTTTTGTTAGAGCATTAGCTCTTAGCTCATGGACCTCAGTAGTGCCATTCCATGCTATTAAACTTTAAGCATGCAAGACCCCTGATCGTCATTGGTCCCATGTAATTGCCATATAGCATATCATGAGGAATTGGAAAAATTGAGATCGTCTGAATTATAGCTTTTGGTGGAACTCGCTATGTCACATATTTAAAATGGAAAGGGTAATTGCCATGCAGCAAGGGAATTTTAAGAAATTTCAGGATATTTGGGAGCCATTAACAAAATACTGCAATGAATGAATACCATTTTTTCCCCTTTAAAAAAATGCACATCCAAGGTGTGTGTGTGGGGGGGGGGGGGTATTTTGGTTTTCTTATGAGTGCAAAATGAATATAGGGGATGGAGGGATATGGAATCTGAAGTAGATTTTGATAGGCTATTAAGTGATGTATTTAAGTATGAAATGATGTTATATGCTGTTACACTTACTATAAGTTTTAAAACTCAATAATGCCTAGAATTGCTTTAGTATCTTTACAAAAGCCAATTGAGGATGGAATAAATTTTCCAAACTTTTATAGGTATCATCAAGCCTATATTTTATGCCAGGGTATGTATTGGGTCTTCCCAGAACTCATGGATAACGCCCCGGATTGGTTGTATTTGGAGTGGCGACTCTTGTTTCCTTTAAATTTATCTCATGTTCTCAGTATCAAAATGCCTAGAAATATAAAGAGAACAGAATATTGATTGATACATGGAAAACATTGCGATACGTTAGTAATTTAACACCTATTCCAATAAATAAATCAACAAATCAATCTTTATGGATAAACTCCAAGATTCAAATTGGTGGATTTCAAATCGTATGGAAGCATTAGATTATTGCAGGTATACGAACTCTAAATGTTGTTATTTCAAATGGTAAACTGCTTGATATTTCACAGTTGCAACATAGATTTGGTCTTAATAAATCACAAAGTTTTAAATGGTTGCAACTGAAGCAGGCTATTCAGGAGGGGTTCCCTGAATGGAAAAATCTTAGCAATCAGTATAGTCTGGAATTCTTATGCTTTCAGGCGGATTTCTTGGGACACCAGGCCACACAGTGGTATAAATTGATATCTGGATTTATGAATAAAAAACCAAAGACTGGTCTTAGAGACATTTGGAGCATTGAGATTAAGCATCAAATTTCTGCATCTCAATGGCCACGAATTTGGTCTTGGAGAATGAGATGTACAGTGTCTGCATCTTTGAGAAAAACTTGGTTCTTTTTGTTATATAGAACATTTTGGACCCCAGTTAGATTACAAAAGTTGGATAGCTCTAAGTCTAATAGATGCTGGCATTGTAATCTGGAAGAAGGGACTTTAGATCATTTATTATACTTTTGTCCCTGTATTATGGTCTTTTGGAAATCAATTTGGTTTCAAATTAATTGCTTATTAGAAAACCATGTAGCTCTATCAAATGATACAATTCTATTTGGGACGTCAATGAGAATAAAAAGTCAAATTTCATCAAGCAATAACAAAATTTTATTTATTTTTTTTTTTAAATTCTTTATTCATTTTATATTTTACATCAAGTGTACAGAAAATAACATCATAATACATCAAAACATCACTTGAAATTCCATAACATTTTCCATAAATAAGATTTATCCCCCTCCTACCCCCCCTGCCAATATCAAATAAACTACATAATAAAATACAGTATAATCTATCCATCTCTTCATATCAAATGATGAAAATCACAAACCCACCCCCATCCCCTAAAATCATTTATGCTATACAGGGAAAAATGATAATTGTTCATCACAATACTTTATTAATGGCCCCCACACATCCTTAAATTTATTAAAAAATCATTTTTGAACAGCTAACGCTCTTTCCATTTTATACAAGTGACACACTGAATTCCACCAAAAACTATAATTCAGTCTTTTCCAATCCTTCCAATTATACGTGATTTGTTGAATGGCAACTCCTGTCAAAATCATTAAAAGTTTGTTATTATTGGAAGATATTTGGCATTTAGCTCTCATAGTTTCAAGTTTCAAGTTTATTTAAGCTTTTGATGAATCGCCTATTACAATTGCTAGGCGATGTACATAGTCTAAGTAAACTAGATAAAGAAACTTAACATAATAACAATAACATTTCAATTAATACTTACATGAGGGGTAAGGAAAGGAGTTAAAAGTTACAATATTGGGTATGGTAAGAAAAAAAGGGAAAGACAAGAGGAAGGGGTACAAAATACCAAAGCACAATCTATATAGTGTTATTAAAACAAGTAAAAAGGTTTCAAGAGTTATAGGCATCTTTAAATAAATAAGTTTTTAAAAGTTTTTTAAATGTTACAATATCATGTTCTGTTCTAATGTACTGAGGAAGGGCATTCCACCATTGTGGACCCGCCACAGTGAACATGTCTAATCTTCTGGTCCCTATGATTTTCAAGGAAGGTACGGAAAGCAAGTTTTGATCTGATGATCGCAAAGAGCGTTGAGTTTTATATGGGATCAATGATCTAGAAATGAATTGTGGTTCACTGGATGCCAAGGTCTTAAAAATGAGAAGCATTATTTTAAACAAAATCCTATGACCGATTGGTAGCCAGTGAGCGTCTATTAATAGTGGGGATACGTGGTCGAATTTTTTTGCATTGTAAATTAGTTTTATGGCCGTATTCTGAATTATCTGTAATCTCCTTTTTTCTTTTTGTGTAATGTTTATAAATAGGGCATTACAATAATCAATTTTTGATATTATAAAGGAATGGATTAGTATCTTTAATGAGGATAATAATAATAATAATAATAACTTTATTTTTGTATACCGCAATACCACAAACAGTTCAGAGCGGTTTACAATGCAAGAAACTGTAGAAATTTGGCAATTGACCTAATCTGACGTAATTTGAAGAAACAGTTTTTAACGGTGAGAGAGATATGTTCGTGGTAGGTTAATTTGTCATCTAGAAGTACACCAAGAATTTTAACTGAGGATACCAAATTGATTGGGATGTTATTAAGATAGAACGGTTTTGAGAGTGATATATCTTTTTTCCAGTTGAATAGCATAGATTTAGTCTTATTAATGTTTAAAGCTAATTTATTTGTGTTAAGCCAATTTTGTATTTGTTTTAGTTTTTGATTGATAGAAGAGATTTCTATGTTATTTTCCGGATCCAAGGGATGTATAAGTTGAATGTCATCTGCGTATGAAAATGGAATAAAGCCTATAGCCTGACAGATCTCTAATAATGGTGAAAGGAAAATGTTAAATAATAAAGGGGACAAAATGGATCCTTGCGGGATTCCAAATGTTGATGTATAAGAAATGGAATCTTCGTTATTGAATCTAACAAAGGAAGTTCGATTAGCAAGATATGAATTAAACCATTCTAAAACTCTCTCATTTATTCCTTTTTCCTCAAGTCTGTTTAAAAGCAAATCGTGATCTATGGTGTCAAAGGCAGCAGATATGTCTAAAGAGAAAAGAATAACAGATTTGTGGTGGTCTAGATAGTATTGGATATTCGAAGTTAAGCCTATTAATGAATATTCGGTGTCGTGGAATTTTCTAAATCCAGTTTGATTAGGGTGTAAAGCATTTGTTTTCTCGATGAAGTCGGAAAGTTGATTAAAAATCAGTTTTTCTGTTAGTTTTGCAATAAATGGTATATTTGCTATCGGGCGGTAACTGGATACTTCATTGATGCTGATTTTATGATTTTTGACGATAGGGGTAATGGAAGCAGTCTTCCATTGAGGTGGGACTGTAGAGGTGAGTAAGCTATTCTGAATGAGTGATAATATGAATGGGCCAAAATATGAGAAGTGTTTTTTCAAATAAAAAGGTGGAATTATTTCGGATCGGGAACTTTTTAAATTGACTTGTTGAAATAAGGATTCAATATCTTGAAGTGAGGGGATTTTGAAATTTGAACATTTTGCTGTCGGAATGAGTTCTGATTGAACTGTGGTTTTAGAGTTGGTTAATGTGTTTTGGGAGAAGGAATTGCGAATATTATTTATCTTTTGAGTGAATGCGTCGGCTAGTTCTTGAGCTTTTAATGAGGATTTTTGCATGGGATTGTTTAATTTATTTTTTGGGTCCATAGATTTTAAAATGTTGTAAAGTATAGAAGAATTTTTTGCTTTTTCAATTTTATTGGAATAATAGGATTTCTTTGCCAGATTGATTTTGGTCTTATATAATGAAACGTTTTCCCTATATTTTTGGAGATTGTCGAGTGTTTTGTTTTGTCGCCATTTTCTTTCTAGAGAACGCAATTGTTGTTTGATCATTTGAAGCTCTGAAGTGTACCAAGGATTAATAATTCTACGATGAGAAATAGTTTTTGATGTTAGTGGAGATACTTTATCAAGAAGGGATGTCAAAGATGAGTTCCAGGCAGACAATTGATTTTCGATGGAGTCAGAGAATGCGGTTAAGATTTCTGGGTCAAGAATTGAAGATATATCTTTGTTGTCGAGGTTATTAAAATCTCTAAAAGTAATGGTTTTAGTTTTAGGAAGTAGATGTGAAAGATTAAGTTTAGAAAAAGTAAAAGTAAAAGTTATGAAATGATGATCAGACCAGGGAACGGGCACGACCGACAGATCTGAGATGTTAGGCTTTTGGGACAATGGTACGAAGATCATGTCTAATGTGTGATTAGCTATGTGGGTAGGAACTGTTATTTGTGGGTGTATATTGAGGGATGTTAAAATATTAAGTAGATCTTTAGTATTAGAATTGGTGGGGTCGTCGAAATGGATATTAAGGTCACCTAGAATAAATGGAGTGGTTGTCGCAGAAGAGAAGTCGAATAAAATGTCTTGAAGTAGTGAAAGTTTATTTAAATCTATAGGTGGTGGAACGTATAGTAAAAGAAAATTAAGTTGGTTATTTAAATTGCATTTTACTTGAAGAAACTCGATTGTGGCAGCTTTCGGGGATTGATCGAGTAAATTTAGCAAATTGTGTTTATAGATGACGGCTAAGCCTCCACCCTTACGGTTATGACGATGGTTAAATAGGTAGTTGTAATTGGGAGGGCAGCAGTACGATAGATAGGCTTCTTCTCCCTCTGCGAGCCAGGTTTCTGTAATGAATAGAGCTTGTAATTTTTTATTATCGATTTCGTCTTTTATTAAGTGATATTTGTTTTTGATAGATCTGGCATTAATTAGCCCAAAACTTAAACTACTAATATTGCGTGTTTCTGTACTATTACAAGTAAAGGTAGTAATGGGAATTTTTAAAAGAGAAGAGTAGAGTGGAGTGATTGTTTTATGTGTTGTAGGACGATGGCCCCAGAATGATGGGATATTATTTCCGGATGAATTAGCTAACATGTTGGGTTGTAATGGTTGGGTAAAGTCAAGAGTCTGGTTACCAGTGAAGTAAAAACCTTACAGTAAAAAATATAATAAACTAATAATGTATGTTATTCTAGTCCTGTTAGTGGGACAAAAAGGTCGAAATTTTGTGGCGCCCTCTGGCTGCGCATGAAGGAGCGCACTAAGGAGCAGGATCTGCTCCTTTTGCGCGCTCCTTCGGCGCGCGCCTCTGCGGCATGCGCCGCAGAAGGCCCGTTTAAATGGAGCATCAGCTGACCTGATGGGGGAGGTGTCCGGCGCGCCGCCACTGTGCGGCAGCAGAAGGAGCTATAAAGCTGGATAAAGAATTAAACAGTAAGATAATTAAAACAAAGATAAGTTTAAAAGTTTAAAATTAAAATACAGGTGAATTAAAAACAGAGTTTTGAGGTGCCAGATAGCTTGTGCAAAGGTGCAGTGGTAAAGCGTGCGCCGCAGAAGGCCCGCTTAAATGGAGCATCAGCTGACCTGATGGGGGAGGTGTCTGGCGCGCCTCCGCTGCGCGATGGCAGAAGGAGCTGTAAAGCTGATGGGGGAGGTGTCCGCTCTGTCAATCCAAGCTGTGCCGGATGATTTGCAGGGTCACAGCGCAGTCTAGCCGCTCCTGAAGAAGGGGGTGTGCACCCCCGAAACGGAGTCCCGTCGGACGAACCAAGATCTCTGCTGACTGTTTGTTTCCACGGAGAAGCTAAGTACTTCCTGTTGGTATTTTTTGCTTTGCTGGATATGGACGTTTGATACTTTGGCCCCCTGGACAAGGGGTAGAGACAATTGCTGTGAATGGTAGAGTGTGTTTTTTTGATTTATTTATATCTTTTTTCACACTTAGCACTGTTGGGTGCACTTTATCACAAAAAACACGGAGTAGAGCCCGGGGATGTTTCACAGTTAACACTCTTCTGGGTGTAAGCCAAGTGACAGCCTGTACCGCTGGGAGTTCCCAGTGGGTGGCTGTGTGACTGAGGGCTCTCCTGTGTATACATAAAAATTATTCGTAGATTGTGTTGTGTAGCTCTACCGCCCCCGCTCTTGTCTCTCCCCCTTGTCTGGTTCCAGTTCTTGGGGTTTGGGAGGTTTTTGCTTTTCTTGTTGATTTTTTCACCTCCCAATTATTTTCAGGTTCTTGTGATTTTTCTTTAATTTAAATGAAGCAGAACATTTTTTATTCACTAAAATAGCAACACTCGCCTTTTTCCCTATAGCTGATGAGAAGAAACAATGTTTGACCAAACCACCTTCCAGTTTTTTAGACTCAATATTTGACAGGTGAGTCTCTTGTATGTAACAAATATCCGCATTTTGCCTTTTTAAAAATAACAATGCTTTTTTCCTTTTTATCGGATGATTCAGACCATTAACATTCAGAGACAATATCTTAAGATCCATTAATATCATCATAGCATATTGTAACACAAATTAAACACTGAATATATTGTAATAAATCCTTTTCCCAATAAATGAGATACTCCATAGAACTCCATCCCTTACCCAACCCCTTATTATATATCCCCTTCCCATCCCCACCCTCCCACCCCCAAATAAATACGAAAACTTGGAAACGCAGATTGAGGTCAGGTATAAAATAACTCCCCACAAGCTAACACCTTAATTTTACATCAGCTACTTCCACAAATTTATAAACTTGAATCAATTAGACACTCAATTATTAAACATTAAATCCCCCCTCATCTAATAGTTACTAATTATATTATCACTGTATATAATTAATAAGAATGTACTATTGTCTAAATTTACATAATTTAAGTCAATTAGACACCCAATTATTAAACATACAAACTCCCCCTCATCTAATTATTACTGATTAAAATTTCATTGTATATAATAAATTATAATATCATTGTATGCCATTAATAAGAATATACCATTGCCTCAATTTACATAACCTATTTAATTTGCAAATTCCATTTATAATCTTATATTAAGAAATTATAATAAGATTATATCTAAAGTATTCATATTAAAAAAAATTAAATCCCATTTAAAATCCATTTGTAAATTTGTAAATTAATTCTACCAATCATTAAATTATCATCTATATCATTACTAAACTTTATCCCAAATAATAAAAAAATATAAAATATAAATCATTACATTTATATCAAAAAGGAAACCTTTAATCTCTTATATCAAATAATTAATTGAATATAAGGGATTTTATAACAATTAGCCATTAATATATGATTATTAAATATATTATAAACTTAGTATCCAAAATTCAGATATAACTAAACATCCCCATTTACTATGAGTACACTGACAATTGATATGAATTCATATAATATCCTAAAATAAAATGTAAGCTAACATTTTAATTAAATCAATGTTAGACAAAAAAACATTGAAATGATACTAACATCAAAAATTATACTAATCTCCATCTCAAATATAGATTTTGTGAAACCCTATTCCTCCATATCTTCCTATGACCCATCTGTATTCATTACAAGTTGGTGAACTAAACATTATATATTCTATAACAATGTCAGATATTTTAATTAAGAGAAGGCACACCACTAAAAGCATTCATGATTTTATCTGGGTATTCGTCACGGATTTTGCTGATTAAGAAAGTATCTATGCCAGAGCCTATATCTCTACCTAGAGAATCTGTGAACTTTCAACAGTATAACGGAGATATCGACCACGCCGAGCGGCTCAAGTAAAGCTCCAAGCGCGCATCAGGCCGTGACACGATCCAATCAGCCGCAACAGGAACAGCAAGGTCCATCCCTAAAAGCAGAAGATGGAGCCCCATATATTCCTGTCTTCGTCACATTTAAAGAGGAAGACCCAACAGGAAGTGCTAAGGGTGTGCTGACGGAACGAACCACAAAAGAGGACACCTTAGCCCAAAATCCAATTAAATCTGTATATTCGGACCAGTCATGTTAGTATAAGAAATCCAAGTTATTTTCATAAGTCCATATGTTGTAATTGAAAATTCCGAGTTCTTCGTCTTCAACGGACACGCCTCCAAACCACCTGACTAAACGTTAACGTTAGCCAATCACCATTCCTTCTTGTATACGGTCATTGGCTGAATCCTGAGATATGTCAGAACATTTCTAAATGAATCAATCTCAAACATTTAGCCGGGACAGTGCCATTCCCACCAATCCACAATGCTTCAAATACAAGTCAGCCCTCCTGCATCCAAACCACACAAACCATATCCTTTGGAGAGAAAAACATAAAAAGCATACATTCCACATTTCCTTGAAGAAGAAAAACCCTCATCTCTGACATTGCCAAGTGCCTTTCATGTCAAAGTTCCATTCTCGTGTCTTTGTAAGTCTGTTGCACTTCAAAGAATGTAAGGATTCTAAACACCAACAGTTTTATTTCACACCGGAGGAGCCTGCCTTCACATCGGGCCCCCTCTGCACCGAGGAGAGGAGCGTGGGAGCCCTGCTCCGCCCCCCTCCCGACACAGGAGAACACATTGCTGACTGCATTCACACCGGAGGAGCCTGCCTTCACATCGGGCCCCCTCTGCACCGAGGAGAGGAGCGTGGGAGCCCTGCTCCGCCCCCCTCCCGACACAGGAGAACACATTGCTGACTGCATTCACACCGGAGGAGCCTGCCTTCACATCGGGCCCCCTCTGCACCGAGGAGAGGAGCGTGGGAGTCCTGCTCCGCCCCCCTCCCGACACAGGAGAGCATATTGCTGATTCATCCACACCGGAGGAGCCTGCCTTCACATCGGGCCCCCTCTGCACCGAGGAGAGGAGCGTGGGAGCCCTGCTCCACCCCCCTCCCGACACAGGAGAACACATTGCTGACTGCATTCACACCGGAGGAGCCTGCCTTCACATCGGGCCCCTCTGCACCGAGAAGAGGAGCGTGGGAGCCCTGCTCCGCCCCCCTCCCGACACAGGAGAACACATTGCTGACTGCATTCACACCGGAGGAGCCTGCCTTCACATCGGGCCCCCTCTGCACCGAGGAGAGGAGCGTGGGAGCCCTGCTCCGCCCCCCTCCCGACACAGGAGAGCACATTGCTGATTCATCCACACCGGAGGAGCCTGCCTTCACATCGGGCCCCCTCTGCACCGAGGAGAGGAGCGTGGGAGCCCTGCTCCACCCCCCTCCCGACACAGGAGAACACATTGCTGACTGCATTCACACCGGAGGAGCCTGCCTTCACATCGGGCCCCTCTGCACCGAGGAGAGGAGCGTGGGAGCCCTGCTCCGCCCCCCTCCCGACACAGGAGAACACATTGCTGACTGCATTCACACCGGAGGAGCCTGCCTTCACATCGGGCCCCCTCTGCACTGAGGAGAGGAGCGTGGGAGCCCTGCTCCGCCCCCCTCCCGACACAGGAGAGCACATTGCTGATTCATCCACACCGGAGGAGCCTGCCTTCACATCGGGCCCCCTCTGCACCGAGGAGAGGAGCGTGGGAGCCCTGCTCCGCCCCCCTCCCGACACAGGAGAACACATTGCTGACTGCATGCCACTTACTATTCCCACATGTTATTACCCTGCTACCTAAGTCTGGATTTTCCAACTGTTCTGACTCTTACCCCACCTACTGCTGATCATCCAGTTCTCAACCTCACAGACTACCCAGTTCACTATCCTGTCGCTTATCCAGTCTAGATATCATAGTGCACCCTCCCCTAAGCTCGGGCTCCATGCCAACCTTCTTCCTCTTCTGATACAAACTACCTAGCTCTTCCCCCGATAAAGTTCTCCCCCCAAAAGAAAAAACAAAACAAAACAACTATAGTACCCTCATCATGAAGCCGCCTTCATGGCTCCTTCTCCTCCTGCTCTGCTCTTCTCCATTCACCTCCCCCTGCTTGAAACCTCCCTCCCCCAACCTTCCCGACCCCTCAATCGACGCTAACATCTGCCCAGGTCTCAAAATCCCCACGCTGCTGCGTACCAGAAACCATCCCTCCAAAAAAAACCCTCGAAGAGTCAACCATGCCTCCCTAAAGCCTGTTCACTCCGCCAATCTCCCCAACCTTGCTTCAGACTCACTCACCCCAGTCCCAACACTCTATTCCAACGCCAGATCCGTTTGCAATAAGATCCAAATCCTGAAGGACCTACTCGAAGACTCTGACCCGGGATTCCTATGCGTCACGGAATCTTGGATCACAAAAGACGACATATTTACACAAAATGAACTCTGCTCCCACGACTACCAAGGTCTCTTCTCTCCCAGAACTATCCGAAAAGGCGGCGGCCTGGCACTAATTTACAAATCATTCTTCGATGTCCAGCTCATCGAAAAGAGCAGCCACACCTCTCTAGAATACATGCTTGCCTCGGTTAATGACGAACTCCAACCTCACCCTCTGGGTATCCTACTTCTCTATCGCCCACCTACCCCTTGGAACAAATCCTCTGATCTCGTTCTCGACACCATTTCAAACGCCTTCCTCAAATTTCAAAGACTTTTGATCATTGGGGACATCAATCTCCACCTTGATGACAACACCAACAAGGATACGATTGAACTGAAGAACTTCCTCATCTCTCTTGGTTTTCCCCCCCCCTTCACCTTCCCCAACCCATGAAAAGGGACACACTCTAGACCTCATTAGTTTCCTGGACCTTACCGCCTACAAAACCGCAGCCGACGACACCCGCTGGGAACAGGTCCCCTGGTCTGACCACTTCCTCGGGACCTTCTGCCTACCCATCTTCATGTCGCATCTTGGGGCCCCTACCCCCTCCTCTAATTCCATCACCTTTCGCAAAAAAATTTCAGGCGACCTGTTCTGGACAAAATTTCTCAAACAACTCTCCTCCACTCCCAAGCTCGCAGACCCCGAATCCAACTGGCATAACTGGACCTCCCTCTCCGAGTCCACCTTCCACTCCCTCGCCCCCCTTTCCACCAAACCCATCTCCTACCCTCGCAAAGCCCCCTGGTACCTCCCTTATCACAGAGAACTAAAGCAGAAATGTCGAGCCCTAGAGCGCATATGGAAAAAATCTAACTCCCCCATAGACAGACAGACCTGGAGAGCCAACATTAAGCTCTACAATTCAGCACTGAAAAAAGCTAGGAAGAACTTCTACGGCGAGACTATATCCAAATCCAACAACCAGAGCAGTACACTTTTCAAAATCTGGCGCTCTCTAACCTCCAAAAAAGACTCCACCTCTCTCCCCTCCTCTCCCTCATCCGAAGCTCTAGCAAAATTCTTCAATGAAAAGGTAACTACCCTACGCTGCTCCTTCCCACCCACAATCTCCTACAACGCCCTAGTGCTCATTAACCCCTTCCCTACTCCAACGGCCTCTAGCAATATCCCAGCCGACAGATTCTGGGCAGCCTTTGAGCACGTACCCGAATCCATCATCCTTAAACTCTGTTCCAAACTGAAATCTTGCAACTGTTCTTTAGACCCTTTCCCCTCCTACCTCTACGAGGAAATACCCACTCAGGCCATCTCTTCCATTACCATTCTCCTAAACTCCGCCCTGCATGCAGGCCTTTTCTCCCCAGAAATGGGCCATATCGCCTTAACCCCTCTATTGAAAAAACCCGACCTCGACCCCTCCTCTCCATCCAGCTATCGCCCAATAGCAAATATTCCTCTCTTAACCAAGATGCTCGAGACCATCATATCGACCCAACTCTCATCCTATCTTGAGAAATTCTCCATTCTCCTACCTTACCAATATGGCTTTCGCCCCAATTTCAGCACCAAATCCCTATTGACCTCCTTAATCTCCAAGGTTCAACAACTTCACTCCCGTAACAAGTTCGCCGTCCTCCTTCAATTCGATCTGTCCGCCGCTTTCGACGTTGTTCACCATGATATTCTGATCTACCAACTCTCCGAGATCGGTATCACCTCCACAGTCCTTGAATGGTTCTCTAAATTCCTCCGTTCCCGATCCTACATTATCAATAGGAATGGCACCTCATCCCCCCCCCTGGATACCAATCTGTGGAGTCCCGCAAGGCTCACCTTTATCTCCTATTCTTTTCAACATTTACATGATCTCTCTAAAACTCCTCCATTTATCCCCCCTTGAAACAATTTACACCTACACTGATGACATCCTCGTCCTTCTCGAGACCAACTCGAACCTCACCAATCTCTCAGAGAACATATCCTCTTGTATCTCGAATCTCCAATCTTGGGCCAACACCGTCCAAATGAAACTGAATGAATCCAAGAGAAAACTACTTTGGCTCGGCCCAAAATTAGCTCAGCTACCCACCTCAATTCCACTGTCCTCTGGCTCCACTCTGCAACTCGAATTCTCCAGCAAGGTCCTGGGCGTCATCATAGACTCTACACTGTCCTTCAATGACCACCTCAACTCCCTGGTAAAAAAATGCTACTTCAGCCTACACATGCTGAGGAAAGTAAGATCCTGTTTCCATCAAAAACATTTTGCTGTTCTCGTCCAATCCATCATCCTCTCCAGACTGGACTACTGCAATTCTATCTTCATCAGCCTAACGAAGAAAAACCTTCACAAACTCCAACGGATTCAAAATGCCGCGGCCAAGCTCATCTTTGCAAAAAGTAAATTCAACCACGTCTCACCGCTCCTTTCCAAGCTTCATTGGCTCCCAATGATTTCCAGAGTTCACTTCAAATGCATCTGCCTAACTTTCAAGATCCTCCACGGCATCCTCCCTCCATTAATTCCTCTTTCTTGGAATTCCTCAAATCTTAATACCACCAGACCTATCCAAAAATCGAAATTATCCTTCCCCTCACTAAAAGACATTTCCCACCCTGGAAAACTGGGGACTTCCCTCCTCTTCAGATTCATCGAGCTCTGGAACGGTCTTGCCTCCCCTCTTCGGAACCTGAGTACTCTACAACCCTTCCGCAAGCGTCTGAAAACCTGGCTTTTCTCAAAAACCTAACTCTCCCTCCTTCGTACATCCTAACCGCTAACACTATTCCTTCTCCGATCTTCACCCAACCCTTCCTTGGAATTCCTTTCTCATTATAATTCCTGTAAACCGTGCCGAGCTCCACAAATGCGGAGATGGCGCGGTATATAAACCCAAGATTTAGTTTAGTTTAGTTTATATCCCATTTTATACTTCGCAAAATAAAATGAAGATTTCAATAGTTGTATATAAATTAAAAAATCATATTTACAAAATAAAATGTAAAAGCTTCATTAATTTCAATTAGGAAGTCATTGGCTGCTCATATTGCTCTAAATATTCCTGTAACTTTTTAGGATCAGTAAAATTTTGAGTTTTATTTGCCAGAGTAACCTTCATTACTGCAGGATAAAGGAGCCCATATCTGGCCCCCAGTGCTCTCAATTGGGGTCTCAGATCTAATAGTTGCTTCCTTTTCAATGCAGTTTCTTTAGCAAAGTCAGGCACGATATGTATTCTTGCGTCCTGACACTTTAGGTTTCTATTTTCTTTGGCTAGTTGACATATTTCCACCGCATGTTGATAACGCAGGAGCTTAAAAATCAGAGTCCTTGGTCCTTTTTGAGAGTGTATTCTTTGTGTAAGTATTCTGTCCGCTCTTTCAATCTCAAGTGGAACCTTAGATTTTAACGGTAACACTTTAGGCAGGAATTGCTCAAGAAAAGTTATAGGATCGTTCTTCTCCACACCTTCAGGCATCCCAATAATACGCAAATTATTTCTTCTCTCACGGTTCAAGCAATCTTTAAGGTTTTGTTTAAAAGTGGAGACTCAGAGGAGATATGATAGAGACCTTCAAGATCCTGAGGGGCATCGAAAAGGTTGACAAGGATAGATTTTTCAATTTGAAAGAAACCACAAGAACAAGGGGTCACTCGATGAAATTGAAGGGGGACAGGTTTAAAACAAACGCAAGGAAATTCTTCTTCACACAGAGGGTGGTGGACACATGGAATACCCTTCCGGAGGCCGTAATAAGAAATAGCACAGTACAGGGTTTCAAGGATGACCTGGATAGGTTCCTGGAGGACAAAGGGATTGAGGGGTACAGATAAGAGCAGTGGAAAGTTTAGAGATAAGTGTTGAGGTAGGCATAAAATTAGTCAAGGACCGCAGATCAGGCAATATGCCTGATGGGCCGCCGCGTGAGCAGACCGCCGGGCTAGATGGACCTCTGGTCTGCCCCGGCGGAGGCGACTACTTATGTACTTATGTACTTCCATTTCCTTCCAAACCGTTTTATTATGCATCATCTCACTATGCACTTGTTCCGATTTCTCCTCCAAAAGAGATATTTTGCTCTCAGCCAGATCCACTTGTTTAGTAAGGATTGCAGCAGCATCAATTGCCTTCTGCAATTTCTTAGAGATATCCAAAATAATCTCTTTGATTTGCCGCAGCTCAGTCATAACATCAGGATTATCCTCTGCCGGCAATGGAACTTTAGATGGGGTTGCCTGCTCCAGCTTAGATCTTTTATTACTTCCCATACCGGACCCTCCAGCACCCAAATCACTCTTGTTTTGCTTTCCAGATGCCATTACCCGATGTTATTGAGGATTTTTCTTCTTCAATCCAAATTTTTGTAGCTTTTATCATCTTTTATTTTTTTTCATCTTTTATTCTATTGTCCATTCGTTTTATCATTTTGGAAATCAATTTGGCCTTAAATTAATAGGATGTTGGAAAATCCGGTAGTCTTGACATATGATACTATTTTATTTCGAACAACAATGAGAGCAAGGAGTCAAATCTCATCAAATAACAACAAACTTTTATTTATTTTGACTGGAGTAGCAGTACAGCAAATAACATACAATTGGAAAAAGTATGACAGGTTAAATTACAACTTTTGGTGGAATTCTGTATGTCATATATACAAAATGGAATGTACAATAGCAACGCAAAAAGGATATTTTGGTAAATTTCAGAAGATCTGGCGACCATTAACAGATTTTTGTAATGAATGATTAACTTTTCCCAAGATAAGATATTTGATTAGAAGGGAAATAGGTGGGTTTTATTTTTGTTATTTCATAATATATGATTATATCAATAGTTTCAATGTAATGGTACTTGTATGTAATATTGGGATGGGAGGGATGGGAGGGGAGGATTTTATATTTAATAAGAATAATTTAAATATTAGGTTTATTACATAATATTTAAAATATTATAGAATATTAATTTGTAATGAATTGTTATACTTAATGTATTATATGAGAGTTAATCAAGTGTGTATTTTTAAGTTCATATGAGTTTATCTGCTACACTTGTAACTTGCAAAAATGAATAAAGAATTTAAAACGGTGAAAAAAAAACAACAAATTTTTGTAGCTTAACTTTTAAAAAATATAGCGTGTTAACACGGAGGTAATGTTTCACCCAACTATCAGGATACTTGTCCAAGCCACGCCCCAATACAAATTTATTGATTAAAAAATATATGTATGAGCTGGGGGCCAGCACAACCCTCATTTATTTTCCACATTTACATAGTCTACTGCTACCTCTCCACCCCCTCCCTAAATCACTACAATAAGCCATGCCTCTGACTTATATAGTAAATCTTGGCGCATGTATACATTGTGGTTGTATCAACTGGACTATTCTGTGCATGTGTCTAAGTCGCTCTCACAGTGACCGATTGGATGGGTTTGGAACATCGATCGCTGTTCCACAATCGGACAAAAAATCGGCCAGCAGTGACTCACAGGGTCTTAGCGACCGTGTTTAGTGCATCTAGCCCTAAGTGTAAAATTGTTCATTGTTTGTAGGATTAGTGAATGTCAACATTGCTTTGGATGATTCTTATGAATCAGGAAGTTCAAAATGAAATTGAGGGCATGACTTCATGTGCAGAGAGGGGAACGGAAGCGTTAGTCAGCTAGCACACTATACTATTAAATAATATTAAAGATTGAACTAGGCCAGTTACTGGGCAGACTTGTACGGTCTGTGTCTGTGTATGGCCGTTTGGAGGAGGATGGGCAGGGGAGGGCTTCAATGGCTGGGAGGGTGTAGATGGGCTGGAGTAAGTCTTAACAGAGATTTCGGCAGTTGGAACCCAAGCACAGTACCGGGTAAAGCTTTGGATTCTCGCCCAGAAATAGCTAAGAAGAAAAAAAAAAAAATTTTTTTAAATTGAATCAGGTTGGGCAGACTGGATGGACCATTCGGGTCTTTATCTGCCGTCATCTACTATGTTACTTACCACACACTTACTGGCTAATGCAGAGCTAACACATCAGCACCGAGCATCTCCGAGATTGGAGGCAGAAAGTCCTCCTGCATTAACTCTCTGCACTTACAGCACGTTAATAGTATAATATAAGTGAATGCATATGATATGGTAGGGAGGGGCAACGGGGGGGAAAATTTTATTAATTTAAGATAAATATAATAGAAAATCAAGTGATGCTTTTAAGTACAAATGTTATTTCCTGATACACTTGTATGTAGTATGTTGTAAAAATGAATAAAGGTTAAAAAAAAATAGTAACATTAGTTCACAAGTGGGAAAATTCTCAAAAAATGCCAGGTACAGTTTGCAGTTATCATGCCCACGTTAAATTTTAATGCACTTTAGTATAAGGACCCCAAAGACTTCACAAATGAAAGGTGGAGCAGTGAACTTAAAAAAATGATAAATGGAAGATCACATGAAGCTAAGTGTGTCTTTCTCCAGACACATTTTGATCACTAAATTGAAAATAAAATCATTTTTCCTACCTTTGCTGTCTGGTGATTTCATGAGTCTCTAGTTGCGTTTCCTTCTGACTGTGTATCCTTTCTTTAATTTCTTTCTTTCTGCACTCAGGCCCAACAATTGTCCCTTTCTATTCCCTCCCTCCTTCCTTCCTATGTCTTTAGTGCCCCCAATGCCTCCTTCCTATGTCCTTAGTGCCCCTTCCTGTGGCCTTAGTGCCCCCAGTACCTCCTTCCTATGTCCTTGGTGCCCCAAATGCCTCCTTCCCATGTCCTTAGTGCCCCAAGATCCAGTGTTAGTTCTCCTTTGTACCTTGGCCCTCCTCACTGCCTTCCAGCCTATGTCCCACCCCCTCCCCTGAAGCCAGCCAGCCTACCTCCCTCCCTGCCATGCTAAAGCCAGCCTACCTGTCTGCCTCCATCCCTCCAGTGCCGAAACATGCCCCCCTGGACTGGCCCCCACTGCTGTTTGCTGCCCGCCAAAGCCTGTCCTACTGCCACTTCAAACCCCCTCCCCCCCAGGGCAGGATTAATTTGTTGAGGGCCCCTAGGCACACAAGTCCACTGGGCCCCCCTGCCCCACCCCACCCCATGTCCCACCGAACCCTGCCTTCTATCCCACCCAATCCCACCCTTTACTTCTCTTCTATCTCTCCCTCCCACTTCATGCTCTGACATCTCCTTTCCTTCCTTTCCCTCTGTACTGGCATCTGTCTCCTTAGTTCCCCTTCCCTACCCCCATGCCCTGACATCTCTCTGCTCTACTTCTCTTTTATCTCTCCCTCTCCCTCTATTCTCTGGCATTTTCTCTCCTTCCTTCCCCTCCCTCCCTCCTTCTCCCTTGTCTAGTATCTGTCTCCTTCCCTTCCTTCCCCCTCCATGGGCTGGTATCTCCTTTCCTTCTCCTCCCTCCCATGGTCTTGGCATCTCTCTTTCTTCACCTCTCCTTTTACTGGTCTTCCTTCTCCCTCCTTCTCTCAAGCTCTCCCCAATTGGGTGCATCAGCATTTCTCTCCCCCCCCCCCCCCCCCCATTGGGTGCATCAGCATTTCTCTCTTCCCCCCCCCCCATCCCACTGCCTGGTAAGGTCAGCTTCCCTTTTCATAATTAAAACAAGGAGGGCTGCAACATAAACATATTAAAAGCAATAATATAAAATAAATACAATCATATAGGCAAAATCCAAGTCAATTAGTAGGGATGGGGATTAAGATGTAAGAAAAAAAATCCTCTATTAATTACACTAAGGTATATAGAACAAATACATGCCTTAAAGTAGTTTGAAAAGTATATACTAGCAAGGTCTCATCCTCATTCAGTGTCAAACAGCCACTTCAGTTCATGTGTGGACTTCTACTATTGTCCTCCTTGAGCCGCCTCCCTCCCCAAGGCCAGTTGCAGGCAGTGACAAGGACCCGCTCCTCACCTGCAGGCTTTCTCCCTGCAGGAATCTCACCGCACCAGCGCAGCCTGGGCCTATAAGCAGAGCATTCGCTTGAGCCCTCTTCCTTTGCTCTGAGCCCAGCAGGCCTGTGCAGAGCCGAGGCCCTCTGACAGCCGCAGGGAAGGCTCACTGCCCTGGTCAGCTACCCCGGCTCCGCTCCCGTCCTCAGCCAAACATACAGCAGCCCGGCCCTCCCATGGTTTATCACTGGCCTGGCTTGGTTGGCTGGTTTGTTGTTTTTTATCTATCTGGCCACTCCGCTTCCTGCACCCGGCAGCAAGTTGCGCAAGAGGTGCAAGGGTAATGCCACCATGCACATGGGTAACGCTGCCCTGAAATCGCACTTAGGGGAGAAAGAGCAGCGAAGGAGTAGGAGGGAGGGAAGCTGACCTAAACCTTCTTCCCAACATAAATTCTGACATCGGAAAGGAAGTTCCGGGCCAGCCAGGCAGCGATTGGCTGGCCCAGAACTTCCTCTCCGATGTCAGAATTGACATCGGGAAGAAGGTTTGTGGGTCGGCTCCTGAACCTTCCTTTAGTTGTAGCATGCAGCAGCGGCGGCAGACCCGGGGGGGGGGAGGTTTGAAGCGGCAGTAGGCTTTGGTGGGTAGCAAGCAGCAGCGGGGCTGGTCTGGGGGGCAGGCTTCGGCGCTGGAGGGAGGCAGGCAGGCAGGCTAGCTTTTGCGCAGCACGGAGGGAGGGAGGGAGGGGAAGCAATTACGTGTCCCATTGTCCCCATACACAGCTTCGAGATGCTGTCCCTGAAAATGGGATATTTCAGCATCCCGAAGCTGTGTATGGGGACAATGGGACAGGGGATCTCAAAACGGGACTTATGATCCCACTATTCGGCTCACAAGCCCTGCAAAACTATGTGAAGGCAATGTTGGTTATTAAACTGGAACTTCCTCCTTCCCCCAGGTTTAGCGAGAGTGTGACAGTGATCCACAGGCTGGAAGAACTCAAGGACAGCCATCAAGACATCAGCATCAGTGCCTGGTACTACATGTTCTGCTTAGACCTGCTTCTTCAGTGTGGTAAGTGGGCTGTTACCCAGTCATACTGCAGGTGGAGAGCGGTACTGGTGATACTACATTTGTATTGATTTATGTAAAAATTTTCTTCTCCGCTTAATGACTATGAGGCTCATAATCAAAAGAAAAAAATGTTTAAAATGGTTTAAAATATTTAGGAATTTGGATCAAAACCACGTTAGATGACACAGTTAAGGAGAATGAAAAGCTGTTACTAAAAAAGGTAACAGAATTATGTGAGCAGTGGAATCCATTACATTTGTCCTGTTGGGGGAGAGTTCAAACGGTTAAAATGATGATATTGCCTGTGGTTTGTTATCAAATGGGAATGATACCAGTGTTTTTTCAGGGGTCTTTTTATAAAAAATTGAATTCGTTACTTACTAAATTTATTTGGCTTGGTAAAACTCCCAGAATTGCTCTAGTATCTTTACAAAAGCCAATCAAAGAGGGTGGGGTAAATTTTCCAAATTTCTATAGGTATCATCAGGCCTATATTTTACGTTAAGGTATGTATTGGGTCCTCCCGGAGTTCATTGAATACACTCCTAATTGGTTATATTTGGAATGGCGACTCATGTTTCCTTTACATCTTAGTCATGTTCTTAGTATCAAGATGCCCAGATTATATAAGGAAAACAGAATTTTAATGGACACTTGGAAAACATTACGATTTGTTAATAACTTAACTGCTATTCCTATCAGCAAGTCAACAAATCAAACCATTTGGCTAAACCCCAAGATTCAAATTGGCGGTTTTAAGATCATTTGGGAGCACTGGATAATTGAAGGAATACGGATGTTAAATGATGTTATTCTAAATGGTAAATTGCTTGATTTTATACAATTGCAACATAAATTTGGGCTCAATAAATCACAAAGTTTTAGATGGTTGCAATTGAAGCAGGCCATTCAGGCAGGGTTCCCTGAATGGAAAAGTCTTAATACTCAATATAGTTTGGAATTCTCATGCTTTCAGGTAGACTTTCTGGGACACCAGGCCGCGCAGTGGTATAAAACTATTAATGATTTGGTTAAAAAGAAACCAAAAAATGGCCTTAGGGATATTTGGAGCATTGAGATTAAGCATCAGATTTCGGCTTCTCAATGGCCACAAATTTGGTCTTGGAGAATGAAATGTACTATGTCTGCATCTATGAGACAAACATGTTTTTTTCTTTTGCATAGAGCATTTTGGACCCCAGTTAGATTACAGAAGTTAAATAGTTCAAAGTCAAATAGATGCTGGAATTGTAATCTTGCAATAGGGACTTTAGATCATCTTTTGTTTTATTGTCTCTATATCTTAACCTTTTGGAATTCCATCTGGGATAAAATAAATGGTTTACTGGAAAATCATGTAGCACTATCTTGTTATAAGGTATTATTTGGAACTGCTATGAGAAAAAAGAGTCAGTTATCCTCATTTAATAATAAACTTTTATTAATCATGACTGGAGTCGCCATTCAACCAGTGTTCCCGCTAAGCTGCGCTGGCCTGCGTTCGCGCACAAAATATTACATCGCAGCGCGCAAGTTTCTCTTCACGGCGCGCGCACGCGTCGCAAGGGTAAGGGGAGGTAAGGTAAGGTAAGGTAAGGGGACGCATTGGGGGGATTGCACTTCCCCACAATTGCCATGCTTCGGTTCCTCTTCTTCCTTCCTTCCTCCCCCCCCCCGCGGGACCCTGCGGCACCATCAACTCTTACTCCCTCTAATGTCGGCCCTGCAGCTCCAGACTTCCTCGCACCTTCTCCCCTCCCCCTTTGGATCGCTATTATTTTAAATGTTATAGCCGCGGAGCTGTATCCATCAGTGGAGATGTCTAACCTCGGCCTGCCCCGGAACTCTTACTGCAACAGTGACTTCCTGTTCCTGCCTAGACGGGCGGCTGCTGCAGTAAGAGTTCCGGGGCAGGCCGAGGTTAGACATCTCCACTGACGGATACAGCTCCGCGGCTACAACATTTAAAATAATAGCGATCCAAAGGGGGAGGGGAGAAGGCGCGAGGAAGTCCGGAGCTGCAGGGCCGACATTAGAGGGAGTAAGAGTTGATGGTGCCGCAGGGTCCCGCGGGGGGGGGGGGAGGAAGGAAGGAAGAAGAGGAACCGAAGCATGGCAATTGTGGGGAAGTGCAGAGCTGCAGGGAAGAGTGTTGCGGTACCCAGCTGGAGGGAGAAGGAAGACGAGGGAGGGAATTAAAGGAGATGCCAGGGCTTGGAGCGTAGGAGGAAGGTATGCCAGTCTAAGGGAAAAGGAAGGGGGAGATGTGAGAGCATGGAGGGGGAGCAAAAGATGGAAGAAAAGGAAAGGAGAGAGATGCCAGAGAATCAGGGAAGGGGAGATACCAGACTATGAGGAGAGGTGTGGGAGAGGGAAGGCGAGGAGAGAGATGCCAAACCAATGGGGTGAAAGGAGAGATGGAAGGGGGAGGCATACAGTTTCTGGAAGGGGCATAGAAGGAGAGAAGATGCCATATAGGGGAAGAGAGACGGCAGACAGTGGATGGAAGGAAGAGAGTTACAAGAAGATGAGGAAAGGAGAAACCACAGAAGACAAAGGTAGAAAAAAATTTCTATTTATTTATTGCTTTAGGAGACATGTGTCACTGTTTCTGTGAAGCATTGTATGCAGAGTCCAGCTTCTTGCTGGTTCAATTTAACCTTTGTCTATGTATTTTTATTTTATCCCCCCTTTTACAAAACTGTGAAGCGTTTTTAGCACCAGCCTTGGTGGTAGCAGCTCTGATGCTCAGAATTTTATGAGCATCAGAGCTGTTACCTCCGTAGCTAAAATCCACACTACAGTTTTGTAAAAGAGGGAGGGGTTAGTTTGTGATTACATATTCCTTACTAGGCGAAGGTGTTTTCTGTGTTCTGTGTGTTCGAAAGACATGGTTTTCTGTTAGGATTGACGGTGTAGGATTGATCTGTGCTGGTCTGGCTTGTTTAGTTTTACAATGGGTGTATTGATGTACTGCTCACTGCAATATGTAAGATGCTGCCTTTTCCTAGGTACTCATGTGTGACGTGTGGTTTGTTACTAAAAATCATGTTTTTCTTACAGATGGGGGGGGGTGCCAAAAAATGATGGGCCCCGGATGTTACATATGCTAGGTACGCCACTGTATGTAAAGATACCAGAAAGCTGGCGTAGCAAAAACTTCTAAGTTTTGAGTATTTAACCCTCCCACAATCTCACGGGCACTCGTTTCAAGTTTATTGAGATTTTGATTTAAACGCAATATCAAATATTTTCAATGCGTATAACAAAAATAAATTTGGGGAAATAAATAAAACCATTTGAACCAGTGTTCCCGCTAAGCTGCGCTGGCGTACAAAATATTACATCGCAGCGCACACGTTTCTCGTCACAGCGCACGATCGGAAGAGGCGTACGGCAGATGGCAGGGCGGCGAGAGGAGAATCGGGCGAGTTGGCTCATAACTTGCTGGCGCCCGATATTTTTGGCTCACGGTGAAAAAAGTTTGCTCACAACACCCGCCCGCTTAGAGGGAACACTGCATTCAACATATTACTAACAATTGGAAGGATTGCAGTAGACTTAATTTCAACTTTTGGTGGAATTCTTTATGTTACATGTTTAAAATGGAAAGATCATTAGCTGTAAAAAATGGAAATTATAAGACTTTTATTAAAATATGGGAGCCATTGACATCTTTTTGTACTGATTAAACACCATTTTTTTCTATTGAAATAATAGAGAGGGTATTGGGGAAAGGGTTCTGATTGTATTGCTTATTTATTAATAATGGGGAGGTTGGGAGGGATTTGGTTTTACAGATATTTTGAATTAAATTACTTGTGGGAAGAGTGGGTGGGGAGGGAATAAATTTATGTATGTAAAATCATAATTGAATGAATCTCAAGTAATGTATAAAAGTTTCAAATTATGTATTATTGTGTACTTGATGTAAGATGAAAAATGAATAAAGAAGTTGGAAAAAAAAAATGTCTAAAAAGTGGCCTAAATGGTTACTTGGACGATCAAAAAACCTGATCGTCCAAGTACCCATAATCAAAGCTGGTTTTAGACGTATCTAAAACCAGCTTAGGCCTTTCCCCTGTCTCTAAACGCACAGAGAGAAAAGAGGCGTTTTTAGAGGAGGGGAAAGGGCGGGCAATGGGCGGGAGTTGGGCCGACCTAGACCTTGGCGTGCAGCAGGTATAACCAAAACTTTAGGCAGGTTGCCTAGTCGGCACTTATACGCTTTGACTTAGACCAAGTCAAAACAGGTATAAGTGCCAAAAAGGGGCCACTGAGCTGATCGTGGCTGGCGCAATCAGTTCAGCGGCCCGGCAACCTACCCCCTCCACCTCAACCATCGCGGCAGGAGAGATGCCTCATCTCCCATACCACGATGCGATCACCCCTCTACCCTAACTACCGTGACCCGTGGCAGGAGAGATGCCCAATCTCTCCTGCCGCGGGTTGTGGCAGTTCAGGTAGAGGAGTGATCGCATCGCAGCTGGAGAGATGGCCAATCTCTCCTGCCGTGATCCATCACCCCCCCACACACACACACACACACTATTGGGGCAGGAGGGAGCCCAAGCCCTCCTGCCCCGCGATCTCTAATCCCCCCCTGAGTCCAATGGCGCCAGGAGGGAGCCCAAGCCCTCCTGGTCACGTGACCCCCACCCCCTACAAGATTGGGCAGGAGGGAGCCCAACCCCTCCTGCCCAGGTGGACCCCCTACCCCCCACCCTCACTAAAATAGGGGCAGGAGGGTTCCCAGGCCCTCCTGCCCTCGAAACGCCCTCCCATGACCGCACCTCCCGAACCCCCAATTTTAAAGTCATTAGGTTTGGATAATTTTGTAAATTCCTGTAATTTAAAGGATATTTGGCGAATTCTTCATTTTAATGATCGAGAATTTTCATTTTGTTCACATGTTCATAAATCTTTTTCTAGGAATTGATTATATTTTCGTTTCAGATAAGTTAGTACAAAATGTTATTCAAGCTTCTATAGATCCAATAATTTTATCAGATCATGGTGATGTGTGGATTAGCTTAAATTTTACTGATCAAGATAATGTTAGGCCTGTTTGGAGGTTTGATAATGCACTGCTTGCATACCCAAAATTTTGTGAAGATTTTCAACTAAAAATTAATGAATATTTTCAAATTAACAGTACAGAAGAAGTCTCTATAGAAACCTTGTGGGATGCCTTTAAGGCAACCATGAGAGGACAAATTATATCATTCTCAGCTTATACTAAAAAACAACTAAAAAAGCAATTTTTCAAGTCAGAGCAAGAAATTAAGTTCTTGGAGTCAAAATTGATTGGAAAATGGGAAAATTCTACGTTGCAAGCTCTTTTAAAAGTTAAGTGTAAGTATAATCTAATCTAATCTAATCTAAATCTTGGGTTTATATACCGCTTCATCTCCGCAGATGGAGCTCGACACGGTTTACATGGTTAGGGAAGGAACGGAACTCCAGTGGAATTATATAAGTATGAGAGAAGAGAGGTTGGTGTGAGAGTGCCAGGAGCGGGACGGGGTTACGTTCTGGAGAAGAGCCAGGTCTTCAGATGCTTACGGAATGGTAGAAGGGGGCTCAAATTGCGGAGAGGGGAAGGGAGACTGTTCTAGAGCTGAGTGATTCTGAAAGGGAAGGAAGAGCCAAGTTTACCAACAAGGGAGGGGTAGGATAGTTTTAATTTTTGAGTGGATCTAGTGGAGGTTGGATTTGAGAAATTCCAGGATAGAGGGATAAAAGGAGGAAGGATACCGTGGAGGATCTTGAAGGTTAGGCAGGCACATTTAAAGTAGACCCTGGAAATAACGGGAAGCCAGTGGAGTTTGGATAGGAGCGGTGTGACATGGTCAAATTTACTTTTTGAGAAGATAAGTTTGGCCGCGGTGTTCTGGATTAGTTGGAGTCTGTGGAGGCTTTTCTTTGTTAAGCTTAGGTAAATGGAATTGCAATAATCCAATCTGGAGAGGATAATGGATTGTACGAGGACGGCAAAGTGTTTTTGGTGGAAGCAGGATCTCACTTTCCTCAGCATGTGAAGGCTGCAAAAGCATTTTTTTATCAGGGAGTTGAGGTGGTCGTTGAAGGATAATGATGAATCTATGGTGATGCCCAGAACTTTGCTAGAGAATTCCAGCTGTAGAGAGGAGCCTGTGGGCAGTGGGATGGAAGTGGGTAATTGATCAAGTTTAGGGCCGAGCCAAAGTAGTTTAGTTTTGGACTCGTTCAATTTCATTTGTACAGTGTGAGCCCAGGATTGAAGTTTGGTTATGCAAGAAGAAATGTTAGCTGCGAGATTGGTGAGGTTCGCGTCGGTCTCAATGAAGACCAGGATATCGTCGGCGTAAGTGTAGAGTGTTTCTAGGGGGGATAGGTGGAGAAGATTCAGGGAGGACATATAAATGTTGAAGAGGATGGGAGAAAGGGGGGAGCCTTGTGGGACTCCACAAGTCGGTTTCCATGGGGAGGAAGAGGAACCATGTTTGGTGACGGTGTAAGAGCGAGAACGTAAGAAGTTCGAGAACCAGTCAAGGACTGTAGAACTAATGCCTATCTCGGAGAGTAGGAAGATTAGAATGTCATGGTGGACAACGTCAAAGGCAGCAGAGAGGTCGAATTGAAGGAGAACGGCAAATTTTTTGTGAGAGTGAAATTGTTGGATCTTCGAGATTAGGGAGGCCAGGAGGGTTTCGGTACTGAAGTTGGGTCTGAAGCCGTATTGATAGGGTAGGAGGACAGAGAATCTTTCCAGGTAGGCTGAGAGTTGGGAGGAGACGATGGACTCTAGCAATTTGGTTAGGAGCGGAATGTTTGCTATTGGGCGATAATTGGATGGGGAGGAGGGGTCTAGGTCAGCTTTCTTCAGTAGGGGGGTCAGTGCAATGCGTCCCATTTCAGGGGAGAAGAGGCCCGATGATAGGGCAGAATTTATGAGTATGGTGAGAGAAGAGATGGCCTGTGTGGGTATTTTCTCAAATAGATAGGATGGGAATGGATCCAAGGTGCAGTTACAGGATTTCAGTTTCAGGCAGAGTTTGAGGACCTGCGAATCGGATACTTGCTCAAAGGTAGTCCAGGATCTGTTGACTGGGACGGGGGTGGGGACCTTTGTAGTAGGATCGGGGAGGCGGGCACCAGAGGATTGTAGGAGACTACGGGAGGGAAGGAGCTTCTCAAGGCGGTGACCTTTTCATTGAAAAAGTTTGCTAGTAGGTCCACTGATGGGGAGGAGGGAGGTATAGAAGGGTTGGTGTTGGGAGTTAAGGAGCGCCAGATATTGAACAGCATACTGTTCTGGTTTTTTGAACTGGAGATCTTGTCACCATAGAAATTTTTCCTAGCTCTTTTGAGTGTATTGTTGTAGAGTTTAATGTTGACTCTCCAGATTTGTTTATCTGCGGGGGATTTAGATTTTTTCCAGATGCGTTCCAGGGATCGACATTTTTGTTTTAGCATCCTGTGTTGTGGGAGGTACCGGGGGCCTTACGGGAGTAGGAGATGGTTTTGGTGGACAGCGGGGCGAGAGATTGGTAGGTGGATTCTGAGAGAGTGGTCCAATTGTGCCAGTTATAATGAGATTTCTTCTAAATTGGTTAGGAAAGATATTCTTTGTCAGCAAGATATTCTTTGTATTATGGTAATTCAAATAAGACGGGAAGATTATTGGCTAATTATCTTAAAGTAAAAAAAAGGAAGACGAAAATAAATGCAATTAAAGATGAAAAAGGAGATACTCATTTTCAAATTGGACCTATATTAAAGCAGTTTTTAAATTTTTTATAAAGGCCTGTATTCTTCTGAGCCTTATTTAGATAAAGGAAAGGATGGTTTAGAGTTTCTAAATTTTATTGAAGGACCGAAGGTTCCTGATCATATAAAAAGAAGTCTGGAAGAACCGATATCACTAAAAGAATTACAAACAGCATTGAAATCTCTTAGAGTAGGGAAAGCTCCAGGTGGTGATGGTTTTACGGTAGAGTTTTATAAAGCATTTCAAATTACCCTATTACCTCATTTATTAAATTTGTATCAGAATCAACTAAATAAAGCTTGTATTTCAGGCACTATGGCAGAATTGTTAACCATTGTCTTGCCAAAGCCAAATAAAGATCCCATGTTGGTTTCAAACTACAGGTCTATTTCTTTGATTAATGTTGATGGTAAATTATTGGCCAAACTTTTGGCCATGCGCTTGGCAAAGGCTCTTCCTTATATAGTTGGCATGCATCAAACAGGGTTTGTTGCTCAGAGACACTCTTCCAATAATACTAGATTGGCCTTTCAGATGTTATATCTAACAAAATACATAGGGGATCCAGCCTTCTCTGTATCCTTGGATGCAGAGAAGGCTTTTGATCGTGTGGAATGGACATTTATGTATCAGGCCATGGAATGGTTTGGTATTGGTTCGGGATTTATACAAATGATTCAAACCTTGTATAGCTCTCCTGTTGCTAGATTGTACATTAACAACAATTTCTCTGAGTGTTTAAATTGCAAAGGGACAAGGTTGTCTTCTGTCCCTTTGCTTTTTGATATAGTGCTTGAACCCTTATTATTAGCTATTCAACAAGTAAAGGAGATACAAGGTATTCCACGTTCTGGGAAGGAGTATAAAGTATCTGCATATACGGATGATATACTGCTTCATTTGAGAAATCCTGAAACAACCATTCCATGTTTACTTGAATTGATTGAGAAATTTGGAAATTTTCAGGTTATAAAATAAATTGGTCCAAATCAGAAGTTCTTCCTCTAAATGTGCATTGTACAAGAGGATTATTTGATTCATTCCCTTTTATATGGAAAGAAGAAGGAATAAAATATTTAGGTATATGGTTAAAAAATATACTCAATGAGACAATGAAAGTGAATGAAAATTTTTTATTGCAAAAAGTAACAGAGTTATGTGAGCAAAGGAATCCTTTACATTTGTCTTGATGGGGAAGAGTCCAAACTGTCAAGGTGATGATTTTGCCTGTTGTTTGTTACCAAATGGGTATGATTCCAGTTTTTTTTCAGGGGTCTTTTTATAAAAGGTTGAATAGTATTCTTACTAAATTTATTTGGCTAGGTAAAATTGCAAGAATTGCCTTAGTGACCTTACAAAAGCCAATTGAGGAGGGAGGGGTAAATTTTCCAAACTTCTATAGGTACCATCAATCCTATATCATGCGCCAAGGTATGCATTGGGTCCTCCCAGAACTCATGGAAAAGCTTCCAGACTGGTTATGGTTGGAATGGCAGCTCATGTTTCCTATCAGGCTTGGTCATCTACTCAGTATTAAAATGCCTAAAATACAGAAAAGTAATAGGACAATAATGGACACATGGAAAACTTTAAAATATGTTAATAATTTAACACCTCTTCCAATTCAAAAATCTACATATCAAAATATATGGCTAAACTCCAAGATTCAAATAGGCGGTTTCAAGATTGTCTGGAAGGATTGAATTAAAGCAGGTATACGTACTTTAGATGATGTTATATCTAATGGTAAGCTGCTGGAATTTTCACAGTTGCAACATAAATTTGGTCTTGATAAAAAACAAAGTTATAAGTGGTTGCAATTGAGCAGGCTATTCAGGCAGGGTTCCTTAAATGGAAAACTCTTAATAATCAATATAGTTTAGAATTCTTATGCTTTCAGGCAGACTTTCTGGGTCACCAGGCCGCGCAGTGGTATAAATTATTATCTGGCTATTCGAATAAGAAACCAAAGACTGGACTTAGAGATATTTGGAGCATTGAGATTAAGCATCAAATTAATGCATCTCAATGGCCACGTATTTGGTCTTGGAGGATGAGATGTACAATATCTGCGTCTATGAGGCAAACATGGTTTTTCCTGTTGCATAGAGCATTCTGGACCCCTGTTCGTTTACAAAAATTGGACTGCTCTAAGTCTAATAGATGTTGGCATTGTCATCTTGAGGCTGGAACTTTAGATCATTTATTATTTTACTGTCCTTTTATTAATGCTTTTGGGAAATCAATTTGGGATCAAATAAATTGTATGCTAGAGAATCCTGTAGCATTGTCATATGACACAATTTTATTTGGCATGTCTATGAGAGCTAAATGTCAAATATCATCTAACAATAATAAACTTTTTTTTTTTTAATAATTCTTTATTCGTTTTCAAATTAAACAAGTGCACAAAAGAGTATATTACAACAAATTATTCCAGAATAGCACTTTGATATCTGCTATATAAACATCTAGTAAAATCAATAACCCCTCCCACTACCCACCCTTTATCATATTTTCAATAAAAATATACACATATTATATATCATAGTATAACATAATATATAACATTATTTCCAACTCCCTCCCCCTTTAGTGTGCTAAAAAAAAGAAAAGGAGAAGAGAAGAAGTGCTCCACTAGGCCTACATGCAGAATACGCATGTTTAGCCATCCTACAATAAAAACCTACCGATACAAAAGATTCCTTGACAGAACGCTTACTTTCCAAGCAAGTCTACAGAATGACTGGTTAAGCAGCATCATCATGCACTCCTCATCCTACCTCAACTTCAGAAAACTTATTAAAACCAACCTGTTCAACCGATTTGTGACCAAGAATTCCTAAAGTCTTCACTGCTTATTCCCTCACTGTATGACCTGTTCTTCCTGTTGTAAATCGCCTCAAATTACTTTTACTGTAAACCCGCATCTAGAATGTTACCATACTCTGTTCAAATATTCATGTACTCAAAGACTTCATTGTTTTTTCGCTGTATGTCCAGCTCTTCTTTATTGTAAATCGCCTCGAACTACTTTGGCTTTGGCGGTATATAAACAATAAATTATTATTATTATTATTATTATTAAATCATAATATTTAAACCCTCCCTCCCGACCCTACTAATTCATATGTAATTACATATATCATATAATATATTATATAATCTGTCCTATCAATCTAATCATTTAATATCAAATCAGAAATCCCACCCCACCCCCATACTTTGCAATTATACCTATTAGGGAAAAATTATAATCAATAACTACTCATTACAATATTCTATTAATGGCCTCCAAACCTCCTGAAAGTTATTAAAATTTCCTTCCTGCAAGGCTAACATTCTTTTCATCTTGTACATATGACATAATGAATTCCACCAAAAACTATAATTTAATCTATTCCAATTTTTCCAATTAAATGTAATCTGCTGAATGGCAACTCATAGAAACATAGAAAAATGACGGCAGAAAAGGGCCACAGCCCATCAAGTCTGCCCACTCCAGTGACCTTTCGCCCTGATTTTGCCGACCCACCCTCTCCTTTACATCATTAGAGATCCCACGTGAATATCCCATTTATTTTTAAAATCTGCCATGCTGTTTGCCTCAATCACCTGCAATGGGAGTTCGTTCCAATGATCGACCACCCTTTTGGTGAAGAAATACTTTCTGGAGTCACCATGAAATTTCCCTCCCCTGATTTTCAGCGGATGCCCTCTGGTGGACGAAGGTCCTATAAGACGGAAGATATCCTCTTCCACCTCGATATGGCCCGTGATATATTTAAATGTCTCAATCATGTCCCCTCTTTCTCTTCGTTCCTCAAACGAGTACAGCTGCAATTTATTCAGCCTTACTTCATACCAGAGATCCTTGAGCCCCGAGACCATCCTGGTGGCCATCCGCTGTACCGATTCAATTCTCAGCACATCTTTCCGGTAATGTGGTCTCCAGAATTGAACACAATATTACAAATGAGGTCTCACCATGGATCTGTACAGTGGCATTATGACTTCTGAGTTTCTACTGACAAAACCTCTACAGATACAACCCATCATTTGCCTTACCTTGGAGGAAGCCTTTTCCACTTGATTGGCAGTTTTCATGTCATCACTAATGATTACTCCTAATCCCGTTCTGCCGTGGTCCTAGCTAAGGTCTCACCATTTAGTATGTAAGTTCTACACAGATTTCTTTTACCCAAGTGCATCACTTTACATTTTTTAGCATTGAAGTTGAGCTGCCAAGTCGATGACCATTGTTCCAATAGTAGTAGGTCCTGCGTCATACTGTCAGGCAAAGTGCTTTTACCTACTATGTTGCACAGTTTGGCGTCATCGGCGAACAATGATATTTTTCCTCTAAGCCCTTGGGTCATATCACTTATGAATATGTTGAATAGGATTGGGCCCAAGACCGAGCCTTGTGCCACTCCGCTGGTCACATCCGATGTTTTGGATGGGGTACCATTTACTATCACCCTCTGAAGTCTACCATTCAGCCAATCCTTAACCCATGCAGATAGTGTTTCCCCTAATCCCAGCGATTTCAGCTTGTTCAACAATCTGCGGTGTGGGACGCTATCAAAGGCTGTGCTGAAGTCCAAATACACTAAGTCTAGGGACTCCCCGGCATCTAGTTGCCTTGTTACCCAGTCGAAGAAGCTAATCAGATTTGATTGGCAGGACCTGCCCTTGGTAAATCCGTGTTGATGTGGATCACGTAGATCTTCCTCATCTGGGATTGTATCAAGTTTCTGTTTGATCAGTGTTTCCATGAGTTTGCTCACTATGGATGTGAGACTCACCGGTCTGTAATTCGCCGTCTCTGTCCTGCAGCCCTTTTTGTGGAATGGACTAACGTTAGCTGTTTTCCATTCCAAGGGGACTCTTCCCGTGCTTAGGGAAAGATTGAAGAGCACTGATAATGGTTCCGCCAAGACTTCACTCAACTCTCTGAGCACCCTGGGGTGTAGGTTGTCTGGTCCCATGGCTTTGTTCACTTTGAGTCTTGAAAGTTCACAGTAGACGCTACTGGACGTAAACTTGAAGTCTTGAAACAGGTCTTTCTGGCTTTCCCTTGTCTGTAACTGTGGACCGGATCCCGGCGCCTCACAGGTGAAAACCGAGCAGAAGTATTCATTTAGTAGTTCGGTCTTAGTGGAATCTGATTCTGCATAATTCCCGTCCGATTGCCTGAGTCGTTCTAGCCCATCCTTGTTTCTTTTCCTGTCATTAATGTACCTAAAGAAGGATTTATCCCCTTTCTTAATGTTTCGTGCTAGATTCTCCTCTAATCGTAGCTTGGCCTCTCTGACTGCCTTTTTGACAACTTTAGACCTGTTGAGATAGTCATCTTTTGCCTCCTACTTTCCTAGATGTTTGTAGGCAATAAATGCTTTTTTCTTCTCTTTAACGAGGTCCGTAATTTCAGTGCTGAACCACTGGGGTCTTTTGTTTCTCCGACTTTTGCTAACTGTTTTTATATAGCGATTTGTTGCTTCATGGAGGGTGGATTTCAGAGTTGACCACATAGTCTCCACATTGTCAGTTTGTGCTTGGTTTTGCAGCTCCCGATGAACAAAATCTCCCATGCGTTTGAAGTCTGTGCCTCTAAAGCTGAGAACTCTCGTCACTGTGTTTGATCTAGAGAAACCTCTCTTGAGGTTAAGCCATACCATGTTATGGTCGCTGGAGGCCAGTGTGTCGCCTACTGATACTTCTGAGACGCTGTCTCCGTTGGTGAGTACCAGATCCAGTATTGTCTGGTTTCTAGTGGGCTCCAGTACCATTTGTTTGAGTCGTGCGCCCTTTATGGAGGTTAATATTCTTCTGCTGCCACAGGTAGTCGCAGAGAGTGTGTTCCAATCTGCATCGGGCATGTTGAAATCCCCTAGCAGAATTGTGTCCCCATGCAAAGTGATGTTTTCCATATCTTCGATCAGTTAAGAACATAAGAAGTTGCCCCCGCTGAGTCAGACCAGAGGTCCATCTTGCTCAGCGGTCCGCTCCCGCGGCGGCCCATCAGGCCTAGTGTCTGAACAGTGGTCCCTGATTAATTTTGTAACTTACCTCTAATCCCATCTCTATAATCTACCTCTACTGTACCCCTCAATCCCTTTGTCTTCCAAGTACCTATCCAAAGCTTCTTTGAACCCCTGTAGCGTGCTCCTGTTTATCACATCCTCTGGTAGCGCGTTCCATGTATCCACCACCCTCTGTGTGAAAAAGAACTTCCTGGCGTTTGTTCTAAACCTCTCCTCTTTCAATTTCTCTGAGTGCCCCCTTGTACTTATTGATCCCCTTAATTTGAAAAATCTGTCCCTGTCTATTTTTTCTATGCCCTTCATGATCTTGAAGGTTTCTATCATGTCTCCTCTTAAGTCTCCGCTTTTCCAGGGAGAAAAGCCCTAGCTTTTTCAGTCTGTCAGTATATGAGAGGTCCTCCATGCCCTTTATTAGCTTAGTTGCTCTTCTCTGGACCCTCTCAAGTACCTCCAAGTTTCAAGTTTATTTATTCTTGATGAATCGCCTATATAAATTGCTAGGCGATGTACAATGAAATAACATGTATTAATAAGTGAAACAAGTACAATATTAATAGTGACATAAAAAACAAATTTGTTGTTAGATAAAATATAACATACTTTACAAAACTGATTGTAAACCTAATTTAAAATAATGTGTGGGTAAAACATACATGACATGTGTGGTTAAGTAGGGGAGTAGTTACAGTTTTTGATAGAAGAGAAGAAAAAACATAAAAGGGAAAAACAAAAGGTGGGTAATAATGGCTGTGTTAAAAAAAATAAGAAAAATAAAAAATATAAGACTCTATAATGATTATAAAATTATCAATTTTATTAGTCCTAAGTTCCATATGCATCTTTAAAAAGAAAGGTTTTTAGCGTTTTTTTAAACAATGTTAGGTCTTCTTGAGGTACGGCGACCAGAACTGAACACAGTACTCCAGGTGCGGGCGCACCATAGCACGATACAGTGGCAGGATGACTTCCTTTGTCCTAGTTGTAATACCCTTCTTAATGATACCCAACATTCTGTTTGCTTTCCTTGAGGCAGTGGCACACTGCGCCGACACCTTCAATGTTGTGTCTACCATCACTCCCAGGTCTCTTTCAAGGTCGCTCACCCCTAGCGCTGATCCCCCCATTTTGTAAGTGAACATCGGGTTTTTTTTCCCTATATGCATGACCTTGCATTTCCCTATGTTGAAACTCATTTGCCACTTTTTGGCTCATTTTTCCAGTGTTGTCAGATCTTTTTGGAGATCTTCGCAGTCCTCCATGTTATTGACCTTGCGATATAGTTTGGTGTCATCTGCAAATTTAATAACCTCACATTTTGTTCCTGCCTCCAGGTCGTTAATTAATATATTGAATAGGAGCGGTCCCAGCACCGACCCCTATGTCTTTGTCTTCCTGCTGTCTTGGATTTCTATATACCACACCAAGGTATAGGCATTTTTCGTTCCCTCTGGCCAGGTTCACCCAGAGGGATTCTCCGGAGTATCTAACATCCGTGATTCTGGTAGTTTTGATGTTTTCTTTAGTGTACAGTGCTACCCCTCCTCCTAACTTGCCCTCTCTGTCACGACGAAGCAGGTTGTAGCCCGGTATAACCATATCCCACCCGTGCGAGTCCGTGAACCAGGTCTCGGATATTGCAATGACGTCTAGGTCTGCGTTCCTTATTTCAGTCTCCAATTCCAGAATTTTGTTGCCCAAACTGTGTGCATTAACATATATAGCCCTCCATACCTTATTGTTGTTAGGTTCCTGTGAAGAGATTCCTTTCTGATTTAGTGTGACTCCCAGTTTATCGTGTATAGTATGGGTACTTACCTTGGACTCAGAAATGTGGTTGTATCTTACCTCCTCAGGATAGTACTTACTGCTCCGGAATGTGAGTGGATATCCTCCCCCGATTTACATAGTTTAAAGCCCTACGAAGTAGGCGGGCTAGTCGATGTCCGAATACGTTCTTACCTCTCCTGGTCAGGTGGAGTCCGTCTGGTCCTTGTAGTCCCTGTAGCGCCTCTCCATGGTCTAGGAATCCAAAGTTCATCTCTATGCACCATCCGTGAAGCCACTCGTTAGTCCATTGGATACGCTCTTCTCTGGCTCTGCCTTTGCCTCTTACTGGGAGGATCGATGAGAAGACCACCTGTGCTCCTATCTGCTTTAGCCTCTTTCCCAGGGCTCTGAAGTCTTTGGGTATGTTCTCCAAGGTGCTCCTGGCAGTGTCGTTCATACCTACATGGATGAGAAGCATGGGGAAATGGTCATGAGGTTTTAGAAGTTTATCTAGACAGGTGGTGACATCTCGAATCTTGGCTCCAGGGAGACAGCAGACCTCCCTCGAATGTATATCTGGTCTGCAGTAATAGCTTATTATTCTTTGCAGAAATTTGACTTTTCTTCCTCATTGACATTCCAAATAATATAGTATCATAGGATAGAGCCACAAGATTTTCCAACAAACAATTTATTTGGCCCGAAATCAATTTCCAAAAGCCAAAATGAATGGACAATAGAACAATAAATGATCTAAAGTTCCCGCTTCGAGATGATAATGCAACACCTATTAGACTTA
This sequence comes from Geotrypetes seraphini, assembly GCF_902459505.1. NCBI lineage: Eukaryota > Metazoa > Chordata > Amphibia > Gymnophiona > Dermophiidae > Geotrypetes > Geotrypetes seraphini. Next base: position 269,419,238 of record NC_047088.1, on the reverse strand, counting down.
GAGCTATCTAATTTTTGAAAACAAACAGGGGTCCAGAAAGCTCGGTGCAACAGAAAAAAACAAGTTTGTCTCATAGATGCCAACATTGTACAACTCATCCTCCAAGACCAAATTGAGAAGCAGTAATTTGATGCTTAATCTCAATGCTCCAAATGTCTTGATGGATGGGAATTTTCTTTTTGTTCCCATGTTCACAAATCATTTTCAAGAATAGATTACATTTTTGTTTCAAATCAATTTGTACAACAGATAACATAAGCCTCCATAGAACCAATTATTTTATCTGATCATGGAGGGGTATGGATTGAACTTAAAATAGGAGATAAAAACAATGATAGACCTGTATTGAGATTCAATAATACACTGCTTGCAGACACTAGGCTGCACAGTGGTATAAATTGATATCTGGATTTATGAATAAAAGACCTTAACAAATTCTACAGAAAGTACAGCCATGCATCATGTGACTTCAACCACTGCCCACCATATCTCTTAAAAACCTCCAGTACAAAATTCTGTGCCCTTCTCCTACAATGGATACAAACCATGCTCACAGACAGCCTCTTCCCAACTGACCTCAGTGAAATTGTCATCACACCGGTCCTAAAAGACCCTAAAGGAGCAACGGATCAACCATCCAATTACAGATCCATTGCCTCAATACCTCTCCATGTCAAACTAGCAAAAGGGCTAGTAGCCAAATTCCTCACCAACTATCTGGAAGACCACAACATACTCCACCCTATGCAATCCGGCTTCAGAACCAACTTCAGCACAGAGACACTACTAGGCTCCCTTGTTGACACGGCTAGACAACACCTCAGCACAGGCAAAAAAAATGCTGCTCATACAACTGGATCTGACTGTAGCATTTGACCTGGTAGACCATAACATCCTACTGCAAATTTTAGACTCAATAGGTATCACAGATAAGGTATACTCATGGTTTGAAGGATTCCTCAAATCCAAAACCTACCGAGGTCGGACAAAGAAAACTCAGAACCTTGGTCCAACCCCTGCGGCGTACCCCAAGGATCTCCACTATCCCCTACTCTCTTCAATCTCTATACTGCCTCCCTCGGCACCTGCCTGGATAAACTAGACCTAACCTCATATAGCTATGCAGATGACATCGCCTTTCTCATACTTTTTGATCAACTCAAGCCCTCAGTGACAGACACACTACACCGAACACTAGAAACAGTAGTAACATGGATGAAAGATCATAAACTGAAGCTGAACCCAGACAAAACAAAATTCATCCTCCTCGAAAATAACAAAATCCCAACCATAACCAATATAGAAATTAACTCAACCAATTACCCCATTCAACCCACCCTAAAACTACTAGGAATGACAATAGACAGATGCTGCACCATGCAACCACAAATCGATAAAACAATACAGAAATCATTCGCAGTTATGAGAAACTTAAGACAAGTTAGAAAATTCTTCGATGGAACACAATTCTGGCTCTTAGTACAATCCCTAGTCCTAGACCTTTTAGACTATTGCAACATTCTCTACCTCCCCTGCCCAGCAACAATGATAAAACAACTACAAACAATCCAAAACACAGCACTGAGACTTATTTGTTCATTGCGGAAACACGACCACATCACAGAGGTATACCTCAACTCACATTGGCTTCCAATTCCTGCAAGAATACTATTCAAATTCTATTGTCTACTATTTAAAACCATAAATGGCGACAGCCCAACCTACCTGAACAACCACCTCATCCAAACTACATCAACTAGACACAGGAAAACCCACACTCCATTCACGCACCCTCCAATCAAAGAAGTCAAACGGAAAAAACTATATGATGGCCTCCTAGCCACACAAACAGCAAAACTTGACAACCAAATCTCCAATCTACTAATTATGACCCCAGACTACAAAACATTCAGAAAAGAAATGAAGACTCTACTTTTCAAGAATAGTTATCATTTTTCCCTGATTTTATATAATTGAAAGATTTGGGAGGGGGGGTTGACTTTGTATTATTGGTTATGAAGAGAATGATTTTATTATATTGTATGTACTAAATGATGGGTGGGAAGGGGATAAATTTTATTTTGGGAAATTTTGTGGTATTTCAAGTGATGTATTAAGTTAATCTGTTATTATTTTCTGTACACTTGATGTAAATATAAAGTGAATAAAGAATATTTAAAGAAATTCCTGCAAACGACTTAATACCGCTAGCTCCTTCCTACTTCCCAATACCTTCCCGATTCTCCAAAGCAACCTCATCTACTCTTTATCTTCTCTAGAAATTACCAGATATGTAATACGTTTTATTTGTAATTCTTTTGTAATCTGCCTTAAACTGCAAGGCAATGGCGGATTAGAAATCTCTAATGTAATGTAATATAATATCATTTTCATTCTATTCATTAATAGAAATTAAAATCTAAATAATGCCAGTCACACAACAAAACATAATTTTACAAAAATAATTCCCTGCACAGTCAAGCTTGCAAGGATTACTAGAAGTCTTTCAGCAGCTCCCCTCCCTTCCTCCCCCTTACCTTAATGGCCAAAGTCAAAATGATCTGCCAACTATACAAGTTAATATCTTGAAAGATATGTCGAATTTCAGGTAAGGTAGGAAGATTAAATGTTGAACATTTAGCCATCGGGATATGAGTACTAGAGGAAAGGGGTTGCTCTGTAAAGCATATATTGAGGCTAGAATTAGATTAGGGCCCTATTTGTTTTCTGATTTTCTCGATTTTATGTTGAAACAAATTTGCCAAAGATTGGACCGACGGAAGATTAGTAGAAATTGCTTTTTGTTTCTTTGAGTTGGGAGATAAAGATTTTAATATTTTGTACAGGATGGCTGGGTTTTTAGTCTAACTAATACGTGATGAATAGTATAATTTCTTGGAATGGTTAATTTTAGCTTTGTAGAAGGAAGCTTGGGCATTAAATTCATTTAAGTTATCTATAGTTTTATTTTTTCTCCATCTTCATTCAAGACTCTGGAGTTGCAATTTTAGGAGCTGTAATTCCTTTATAAACCATGGGTTTTCATGCATCTTAGGTGTAATAACTTTTGTTATCTCAGGAACAGTGTTTAAGATGAGTGCTTGAATTGCATTGTCCCAAGTAGACAATTGATCATCCATATTTTTATTAGAGAGGTCTTTTTTTTTACAGTCAAAGAAGTAGAGACTGAAGATGATTCTTAGTTATTGAAGTCCCTATACTTTACTACTTTAGTTTGGAATAGATTGGTAATAGATGGGATCTTAATGTCGGTCGAAATCAACGCATGATCCAACCAAGGAAAAAATTGGGTCTTAATGTCGGTCGAAATCAACGCATGATCCAACCAAGGAAAAAATTGGGTCTTAGGGTTAGAACATTTGGGTACTAAGTGATCTGAAGTACAGATCACATCTAAAGTGTGTCCTGCTAAATGTGTTGGTTATGAGTTCAGGGACATGAGGCTCAAATCTTGTAAATAAGTTTTTAGTTCTAGTGTAAATGGATTTAAGTTGTCATCAAGATGAATATTCAAGTCGCCTAGTACTATGGGGTTATTAGCTGAAGTACAGAATTCAAAGAGGAGAGTTTGTAAAAGTGTGAAAGTGTCTCTTTTAGTGGAGGCAGAGCATAAAAAAGCAATAGGTTCAGCAAAGGGTTAGTATTTATCCTTAATTGAAGAATTCCAATTATTGATCTTGATGGAGAATGTTCCATATGTGAAATTAGACCATCATGAAAAATTATTGCAAGTCCTCCTCCTTTACTCCCAGTATGGTGGTTAAAGAGGTAGAAAAAGCCATTAGGGCAGGCATGAGAGAGATACCCCTCATCTCCATCGACTAACCACGTTTCAACAATACAAAGAATATCAAGATGATTGAAAGTAATGGTGTCTTTGATAAAATGATATTTGCCTGTGAAGGATCTAGTTCTTTTGCGAGGTAATCAATCTCTTGGTAGATTCAGTAGTCAAGGATATTTCTACTCGATAGGGAAATTGGAAGGGGCTAACCACAGGTGGTTGAGCAAGTCCTGATACAGCATCGAGTAGGGAAGGATTTTCTTGTAAGTAGAGGTGAATTGGCTAGTCGAGGAGAGGTAATGACTGGGTCAGTTCCCCCGGAAGACTGGAATAGGCAGTGTGTTGGCGTCCATGGTGAGTGTGTAAGGAAATAAATTCTCTATTTGCGAAAAAAGGAAAAAAAAAAAAAAAAGTTTTTAGTGCTAAGGAGCTTGTTTTAAAGGGCTTAAAGGCAGACCTGAGTTGAAGGGGGCAGAGTCCTGTTTCACCGCCACTTTGTGGCGGCAGATCAATAAGTACATACTGAGCCTAAAAATAACAAGTTAAATGCAGTTAAATAACTAGTTAAATGCAGAAAACAAATTCAAAATTGCATAAAATAAACAACAACTGCTACGAAGGAAAGTAAAGATGCAAATGGAAGGAAAAAAATAGCTGATATGGTAAAATGGGGAGACAAGACATTTTTAGATATATTAGTAATAGGAAGAAATGCAAAAGTGGCATTGTGAGACTCAAAGGTAAAGGGGAGGAATATGTAGAAGCTGATAAAAAAAAGGCCAAATTGCTCAACAAATATTTCTGTTCTGCATTCACGGCTGAAGCACTAGGGGCGGGATCACAGAAGACAAATGTGAATAGGGATGGAGGAGTAATAGACCCTGATCGATTTTCAGAGGGTTGTGTTTGTGAGGAGTTAGCTAAAATAAAGGTAGACAAAGTGATGGGGCCAGTTAGTGTACATCCGAGGGTGCTGAAGGAACTTAGGGAAGTTCTGGTAGCTCTGCTGACTGATCTTTTCCAAGTTTATTTATAGTTTGGTATACTGACCATCGACAAGTATCTGGCCGGTTTACAATTCTAAAATTAATCTATATATATAAAATCGGAGGTATGTATGTGTGTATGTGCCGCGATCACGCAAAAACGGCTTGACCGATTTGAACGAAACTTGGTATGCAGATCCCTCACTACCTGGGGTGATATGTTCTGGGGGTCTCGCGGCCCACCTGCACACATGGGCGGAACTACAAACATAAAATCATATTTCACCCATTCATGTCAATGGAAAGGATGTAAAAAGCTGCCATTCTCACAGTAATTCCAACTATAAAACATTTTCTATGACACTATAACCACTAGGGACATCGTTTCTATTCTACCACGGACACCATACATATAGAGTTTGTATGTTCTAACTGTGTTTGTAACTGTTTCCTTCATGCACCCCAGTTCATAATGTTATTACATTACATGAGTACTCACATATGCTGAACTAGGAACACAGGTTCCATTCTGAACCGGGAAAAAACTGCATGGAGTTTCTTTTCAACCTGAGTTTCCACATATTGCGTTGTTTAAATCAATACTGATACTTTTGGATGCCACTTATTCCAACAGATCTTCCTTTTCAGTTTAAGAGATTGCAAATTCCAGTGAGACTTGCATTCTCTATCACAATCAACAAATCACAGGGACAGACTATTACATACTGTGGAGTGGATTTAAGATCCCCCTGTTTTTCCCATGGACAACTCTATGTTGCTTGCTCAAGGGTGGGTTCACCCAAGAATTTATATGTTCTTGCTCCTGGAGGTGAAACTAAAAATGTTGTTTATAATCAAGTTTTGTGTTAGTTGTATTGTATTCATTTTGTCAAATATTTCACATTATAATTTGAATATTGTACTTTTTATACAGCTGTAAAAAAATAATTTCATTCACCACTATAAAGTATCTTTATTTCAATCCATTTACTGTGTTATTTCTATAATTAAATACCCGTGCAACGCCGGGGCATCAGCTAATAAAATATAAAAATAATATAAGACAAATTATAGCAGGATCAAGGACAAAGAATAGACTATACCGCATCATTGATCACCTTGACAGACACGGTCTGATGAGGACCAGCCAGCAAGGTTTCAGCAAAGGCAGATCTTGTTTGATAAACTTGCTGCACTTCTTGAGGGAGTAAACAGGCAGATAGACAAGGGCGACCCTGTTGACATTGTATATATGGACTTTCAGAAGGCGTTCAACAAGGTACTGCACGAAAGACTACTTCGGAAAATTGCGAGCCATGGAATTGAGGGTGAAATACTCACATCGATTAAAAACTGGCTGGAGCATAGGAAACAGAGAGTGGGGGTAAATGGACAATACTCGGACTGGAAGAGCGTCACCAGTGGGGTGCCGCAGAACTCGGTGCTTGGACCCATGCTCTTCAACATCTTTATAAACGATCTGGATATAAGTACGACAAGCGAGGTGATTAAATTTGTGGACGATACGAAGCTATTCAAAGTAGTGAAGACAAAGGGAGATTGCAAAGATCTGCAAAGTGACATAATCAGGCTCGAGGAATGGGCATCAACATGGCAGATGAGGTTCAACGTGGATAGTGTAAAGTGATGCATGTCGGTAAGAAAAATCTCATGAACGAATACAGGATGTCTGTGGCGGTACTTGGAGAGACCTCCCAGGAAAGGGACTTGGGAGTTCTGATCAACAAGTCGATGAAGCCATCCGCGCAATGTGCGGTGGCGGTGAAAAGGGCGAACAGAATGCTAGAAATGATTAAGAAGGGGATCACGAACAGATCGTAGAAGGTTATCATGCCGCTGTACCGGGCCATGGTGCACCCTCACCTGGAGTACTGCATATAGCACTGGTCACCTTACATGAAGAAGGACATGGTACTATTTGAAAGGGTCCAGAGAAAAGCAATTAAGATGGTTATTGGGTTGGAAGAGCTGCCATACAGCGAAAGATTAGAGAAACTGGGCCTCTTCTCCTTCGAACAGAGGAGATTGAGAGGAGACATGATCGAAACATTCAAGGTACTGAAGGGGATAGACTTAGTAGATAAGGACAAGTTGTACACCCTCTCTAAGATAGGGAGAACGAGAGGGCACTCTTTAAAGTTGAAAGGGAATAGATTCCGTACAAATGTAAGGAAGTTCTTCACCCAGAGAGTGGTAGAAAATTGGAATGCGCTTCTGGAGGCTGTTATAGGGGGAAACACCCTCCAGGGATTCAAGACAAAGTTAGACATGTTCCTGCTGAACAAGGACATATGCTGGTAGGGCTAGTCTCAGTTAGGGTGCTGGTCTTTGACCAAAGGGCCCCCGTATGAGCGGACTACTGGGCATGATGGACCACTGGTCTGACCCAGCAGCGGCATTTCTTATGTTCTTATGTTGGATACGAGAAGAACTGGGGGTAGAGGGACAAGTCTCTAGAGTCGGGAGTGAAACCAGAGGACTGGAGAAAGGCAGATGTGGTCCCTCTCCACAAAAGTGGAATGAAGGAAGAAGTAGGGAATTTCAGGCCGATAAGTCTGACTTCTGTGCTAAGCAAATTATTGGAAATGCTTTTAAAACAGAGAAAGGTCAAGTTTCTGGAATCCTGTGGATTACAGAATTAGAGGCAACATAAATTCACTAGAGATAGGTCTTGTCAGACAAATCTGATCAATTTCTTTGACTGGGAGAATTGAATAGAGGATGTGCGCTTGATGTATTTAGATTTTAGCAAAGCCTTTGACAATGTTCCACACAGACATCTAATAAATAAACTGAGTGCCCTCAGGATGGGTCCCAAAGTGATGGGCTGGGTCAAGAACTGGTTGAGTGAAAAGCAACAGAGGGTAGTGATCAACGGAGATCGCTCTGAGGAAAGGGATGTTACCAGTGGTGTGCCTCTAGGTTCTGTTCATGGGCCTGTTCTTTTAAACATTTTTATAAATGATATTGCTGAAGGGTTGTTGGTTAAGATTTGCCTCTTTGCGGAAGATACCAAAATCTGCAATAGAGTAGACACGCCAGATGGTGTGAATAACGTGAAGAAAGACCTGCCAAAGCTTGAAGAATGGTTTGAAATTTGGCAGCTAAAATTTAATGCTAAGAAATGCAAGGTCATGCATTTGTGCTGCAAAAACACGAGGGAACGGTATATATTAGGGAGTGAAGAGCTTATGTGCACGACAGAAGAGCGGGACTTAGGTGTGATTATATGTGATGATCTTAAGGTGGCCAAACAGGTTGAAAAGGTGATGGCGGAAGCTAGAAGGATGCTAGGTTGCATAGGGAGAGGTAAGGCCAGTAGGAAAAAAGAGGTACTGATGCCCCTTTATAAGACTTTGGTGAGACCTCATTTAGAATATTGTGTATAATTCTGGAGGCCACACCTTCAAAAAGATATAAAAAGGATGGAGTCAGTCCAGAGGAAGGCTACTAAAATGGTATGTGGTCTTCATCATAAGGCGTATAGGGACAGACTTATAGATCTCAATCTGTACTATAGAGGAAAGGTAGGAGAGGGGAGATATGATAGACGTTTAAATACCTATGTAATGTAAATGCGCATGAGTTGAGTCTCTTTCATTTGAAAGGAAACTCTGCAATGAGAGGGCATAGGATGAAGTTAAGAGGCGATAGGCGATACAGAAGAGGCGATACAGAAAGGGTGGTAGATGCATGGAACAGTCTCCCAGAAGAGGCTGTGGAGACAGAGACTGTGTCTGAATTAAAAAAGGCCTGGGATAGGCACGTGGGATCTCTCGTGGAGTGAGATAATGGTTACTGTGGATGGGCAGACTAGATGGGCCATTTGGCCTTTATCTGCTGTCATGTTTCTATATTTTAGGCCACTTGAATGTGCAAAAATAAAAGTTAGAGACACTTTAAAGTGATTTCCTTTCAATGGACAAAGCATAGACTTCTTGACTAAGTTTCAGGAACTAAACTCTCCATGTATTTTCACTAGATGAAGGGTAGATACCTTCCCAAAAGCTAATCAAGAAATGAAGTAAAAAATATCACATTGGTACTGTTATTAATTATTTCTATAGTGCTGCCTGATGCCAGAGTCACAAAGAGTAAGAAAACAGTCCCTTCTTGAAAGAACTTGCAATCTATATATTATGTTATTTCTGTTGACCTTGAGCTTTCTACATTTATTTTTGGGACAAACACAAAGGGATCTTCTCAAATTCAGTTAGACATGCAAGTTCAAATGGTCACATCAAGTAGTGCTTAGCTTTCTTGTTTCTTTCCTATATATTCTTTCTGGATCCCTTCCATTTTTTCTGGAAAATCCTCATTCCTGCAAGTTAAACTTTTCAAAACATCTTGCTGTCCCTCTTCTACTCAATGTCTGAAATATGTTGCCCCTTTCTGTCCTCTAGAAAAACTGGAAAACCAAGAGTTTTCCCTCACATATTTTTCATCTTCCTCTGTATTATCCTACTTAGAGAGCTAGTAGTCTATTGAAATAAGTTTGAAGTGAATGAACTTCTTGTGTTCTTGCAAATTACCAACTAGGCAACCTTCTCTTCTCTCCTGTCCTTCATCTTATCAACTCACCTTGTGTTGTATACCTAAGGTGACCATATGCCCCGTTTTCAACGGGACCGTCCCGTTATTGGACCGGCCATCCCATTTTCCAACCCACCGCTTCGGGATGCCGAAATGTCCCGTTTTCAGGGACAGTGTCCTGAAGCTGTGCACGGGGCCAACGGGACAGGTGATCGCTTCCCCTCCATTCCTGCCGCACCAAGCCAGTCTCCCTCCTTCAGCGCCAGATTCAAACCCACCCAGATCCGCAACCGCTGCTGCTTGCCAGTCTCTCTTACCTCTCTCCATCCAGATTCAACCCCTCCCACCCAGTCCACCGTCGCTGCTTGCCGCCCAAAATCCTTCTTCCCGATGTCAATTCTGAAGTCAGACAGGAAGTTCCGGGCCAGCCAGGTAGCGATTGGCTGGCCCGGATCTTCCTCTCCAACGTCTGAATTGACATTGGGAAGAAGGCTTCTGGGAGACAAGCAGCAGCGGCAGTGGACCGGGGGGAGGGGTTGAATCGGCACGGGAGGGAGGTAAGGAGAGAGGCTGGCAAGCAGCGGCGGCTGACCCAAAGGGGGGTGTTAAATTGGGCGCGGGAGGGAACAAAGAAAGTAGGCAGGCAGGCTGGCTTCGGGGGAGGGGGTAGGACAAAGGCTGGAAGGAAGTGGTGGAGGGACATAAGAAGGGGGCACTGAGGACATGGGAAGAAGGCACTGGGGGCACTAAGGACATGGGAAAGGGGCACTAAGGATATAGGAAAGGGCACTAAGGACATGGGAAGGAGGCACTGGGTGCACTAAGAACATAGGAAAGGGCACTAAGGACATGGGAAGGAGGCACTGGGGGCACTAAGGACATAGGAAGGGGCACTTAGGATATAGGACGGAGGCACTGGAGGCACTGAGAACATAGGAAGGAAGGAATAGAAAGGGACAATTGTTGGGCTTGAGTGCAGAAAGAAAGAAAGAAATGAAAGAAAGGATGCACTGTCAGAAGGAAGCGCAACCAGAGACTTATGAAATCACCAGACAGCAAAGGTAGGAAAAATGATTTTATTTTCAATTTAGTGATCAAAATGTGTCTGTTTTGAGAATTTATATCTGCTGTCTATTTTTTGCACTATATTTGTCTATTTTTCTATAGTTACTGAGGTGACATTGCATATTTTAAAGTCATCTGCCTTGACATCTTTGAAACCCCCCAAATATAAATGATAATTAACATTTTCTCTGTGTATAGTGTGCTTTGTGGGTTTTTTAATTTTATAGTTACCATTATGAATTAATAAGATATTATGTGTACATGAAAAATGAATGGAAGAAATTGGGGGTGAGGCTAGGGCGGGACTGACAATTAATAGATGTCCTGTTTTGATAAAAATTAAATGGTCACGTTATGTATACATTTCTTTGTAACATTTTCTTCATTGGCTTTAATTCTCCTGGTTTACATTCAGGTACTCAAGCATTTTTCTGTCCTGGTGGGTTCACACTCTGTCTAATGTACCTGGGACAATGGGGGATTAAATGACTTGTCCAGGGACACAAGGAAAAGTGTGGGATTTGAACCCACAGCCTCAGGGTGCTCTAACCACTGCACCACACACCACACATTATTTAACTCGTATGATTAGAGGAGGAAGTTGAAGGACTTCTGGGATGAAAATGTGACATCTCTTTGCAGGCTTTGCTATACGACCAGTTGAAGAATGCCTGGAGTTTGTAAACAAACATCACAGCAACTCCATTCTGGTGTCTGAAATATGCTTGTTGTTTAATCTGTTCTCATCGGTGGCGCTCTGGTAAGTCCCAGATTCTCACCTCTCTCCCCTTAGCATTTTAGTCATCCACAAGCCCCCTTGATCTCTCTTTCTAGCACTCTGATAACCCACATACCCCTCCCATTCAGTCTTCCAGTATCACACAGATCCCACCCTCCAAGATCAGAAATAGTTCAAAGACCCCCCGACCCTTACTTGTGTGCAGCCCACAGATCCTTCCCCAACAGCATAGGAATATAAAAGGTACCAAACTTTAGATCATTTGTTATACTTTTGTCCCTGTATCATGGCCTTTTGGAAATCAATTTGGTCACAAATTAATTCTTTGTTGGAAAACCATGTAGCTCTGTCATATGATACAATCCTATTTGGAACATCAATGAAAATAAAGAGTCAAATTTCATCAAATAATAAACTTTTATTGATAATGACAGGAGTCGCCATTCAGCATATCACCAAAAATTGGAAAAACTACACAAGACTTAATTACACCTTCTGGTGGAATTCATTGTGTCATATATATAAAATGGAAAGAATAATTGCTATAAAAAAAGGGAATTATAACTTTAAGAAGATTTGGGGGCCATTGACTACTTATTGTAATGATTAGACGCCTTTTTACATTGAAAGTATAATTATAATTATGGGAGGGGGTTTATAGTTATAATATAGGTTTAATCAATAATTATGAAGATAGCATATATATGTTAACTTTTTATTATAATATCTGTGAATAGGGTGGGTGGGGGGAGGGGGATAATTTATGTACTTCAGATGATAATAGAATTTCAAGTGATGTGTATGAATTAATTGATGTAATATTGTACACTTGATGGAAGATGAAAAAAATGAATAAAGAATTGGGGGAAAAAAAAAGGTACCAAACTGGGTCAGCACAAAGGTCCAACAAGCTAGATCTTTGACAGTAGCCAAATCAGTTTACAAGTACTCTGGCAAAGAGAAGATCCATACCTTGTAGCTTGGATCTGGAGATAAGCAGTAACTTTCTCAACTCTGCATGGCTGATAATGCTTCTAGTGCAAATAGGTGTGTCATTCTGGAGCGTAAGGTATTCTCCCCATGCTCGCAAGCTGTGCAGAAGGAATCCATTCTAGGTTTTCAACTCCTTCTTCTCCAGAGGGCTCTGCTGTTCCCTTCAGTTCTTCCTTCTACCCGTGAGCCATAAGTAGTCTTCCTGATCTGCTTTGTATAATGCCCTTGTGTCACTATAGTACATCTGCACCTCAAATATTGTGTGCAATTCTGGCCACCGCATCTCAAAAAGATATAGCAGAATTAGAAAAGATAGAAAAGGGCAACAAAAATGATAAAAGGGATGGGAAACTTCCCTTTGAGGAAAGGTTAAAGTGGCAAGGGTTCTTCAGCTTGGAGAAGAGACGGCTCAGGGCTGATATGATAGAGGTCTATAAAATACTGAGTGGAATGAAAAGGGTAGATGTGAATCGCATGTTTACTCTTTCCAAAAATACTAGGACTATGGGGCATACGATGAAGCTACTAAGTAGTAAATTTAAAACAAACCAGAGAAAATAGTTCTTCACACAATGTGCAATTAAACTCTGGAATCCATTGCCAGAGAATATGGTGAAATCAGTTAGCTTAGCGGGGTTTAAAAAAGGTTTGGATTATTTCCTAAAAGAGAAATCCATAGACCATTATTGAGATGACTTGGGGAAATCCACTGCTTCTTCTTAGGATAAGCAATATAAAATCTGATTTACTACTTGGGATCTTGCTAGGTACTTGGAACTTGGGTTGGCCACTATTGGAAACAAGATACCGGGATTGATGGACCTTCGGTCTGTCCCAGTATGGCAAATCTTACGTTCTCATTTCTTTATTGTTTTCAGTATTAAGGAAGAAGATGTAAGAGATCTACCTGAACCAGAAATGGTTTTCAAGGGTGATGATACGAAGAAACTGAAAGAAATCTCAGTGAATCAGGAAGATGTACTAAGCCAAATCGACAAGTTAAAAAGTGATAAATCACCAGGACCAGATGGTATACATCCCAGGGTACTTAAAGAACTCAAACAGGGGGTGTGGCTTGGGAGCGCAAGCAAATGGTCGGGTGAGAGAAGAGCTCCGAGCTAACAGGCAATTAAACGATTAAGTCACAACAAATATTACCTTAGATTGAAAAAGTGAGAGATATTAATAGAGGATGGCTTCGGGAAAACAGACAAAGAGTGAAGCAACAATTACAAACACCGTGAGTGCGAAAAGGTCAAAACCAGAACTGGCAACCCCTTCTAAATTGCCGTTGATGAAGGAAAGTAAAGAAGACAACAAAATTTTATTAGAGCTCCGCAGGATAACAGAAATTGTTACTGATAACGCCAGGAAATTACAAGAGGTAAAAGAGGAGATTGCTAGCCTCAATACAAAAATGGCAATGATTGAAATAAAAGTAGAGAAGTTGGAAAAAAGAGTCAAAGTCACAGAAACAGACTTAGTGCAGTACAAGCTGGATAGGAAGAAAATTGAAGTACTCACTTGGGACCTGGAGGACTGCTCCAATAGAGGAAGAAGTCAGAGAACTTGAGGAATTCATTGAGGAGGCCTACAGGAGGAGGGTGGAAGAACAAGAACACCAGAGGAAAGATTAAGACACGCCAACATGGAAGGGAGAACAAGTGGAAGACGACTCCAAGGAAGATACCCACAGAGGAATCCCGCAGGAAGGGGAGGAATGGTCTAGTTGATGCCCAGAAAAAGAAACAGCTAAGCACACCGAGGACATAGAACACAGGTGTCAAAGTCGGTCCTCGAGGGCCAGAATCCAGTCGGGTTTTCAGGATTTCCCCAATGAATCTGCATGAGATCTATTTGCATGCACTGCTTTCAATGCATATTCATTAGGGAAATCCAGAAAACCCGATTGGATTCCGGCCCTCGAGGAGGGACTTTGACACCCCTGACATAGAAGAAGAAGCAGCAAAGCACTCCAAGGACATAGACCTGCGACCAGAACGAAAACTGAAAGAGGGGGAAGTCCGCGATCTTAGTGGGAGACTCAATCATCAGGCAAGTGGACAGCCACATAGCAGGTGGGAGAGAGGATCGACTGGTGACCTGCCTCCCACAGGGCTCGGTGCTCGGACCGCTGCTATTTAATATTTTCATAAATGATCTAGAAACAGGGACGAAGTGTGAGATAATAAAATTTGCGGACAATACCAAACTATTTAATGGAGCTCAGACTAAAGAGGATTGCAAAGAATTGCAAAGGGACTTGAACAAACTAGGAGAATGGGTGACGAGATGGCAGTTGAAGTTCAACGTTGAGAAATGTAAAGTATTACATGTGGGAAGCAGAAACCCAAGGTACAACTATACGATGGGAGGGATGTTATTGAATGAGAGTACCCAGGAAAGGGTCTTGAGGGTAATGGTGGACATGACAATGAAGCCGACAGCACAGTGCACAGCGGCCGCTAAGAGAGCGAATAGAATGCTAGGTGTAATCAAAAAGGGTATTACAGCCAGAACGAAAGAAGTTATCCTGCCGTTGTATTGGGCAATGGTGCACCCGCATTTGGAGTACTGCGTCCAATATTGATTGCCGTGCCTTAAGAAGGATATGGCATTATTCGAGAGGGTTCAGAGGAGAGTGACACATCTGATAAAAGGTATGGAAAACCTGTCATATGCAGAGAGATTGGAGAAACTGAGTCTTTTTTCCATGGAGAAGAGGAGACTTAGAGGGGATATGATAGAGACTTACAAGATCATGAAGGGCATAGAGAGAGTGGAGAGGAACAGATTCTTCAAACTTTCGAAAAATAAAAGAACAAGAGGGCACTCGGAAAAGCTGATAGGGGACAGATTCAAAAAGAATACTAGGAAGTTCTTTTTTACACAATGTGTGGTGGACACCTGGAATTCGCTTCCAGAGGACGTAATAGGGCAGAGTACGGTACTGGAGTTTGATGTAGGCAGCTGTCCAGGCCTACCTCGGTAATGAGACCTCGCACGCTATATACTGGTTTCAATAAGTACATATTTATTTAGTCAATCAGTAACAGCTTACAGGAATAAATCATTCAGCATATAGCGTAACAGAAGGTGATCTCCAGGCCTGTAGATCCTCTGATGTCTGTTCTCCCCTCTCCCTTCTAAAGGCCTGGTTTTTATACATTTCTTAGTGGCCAACACCACGTTGGCCTACATCACATGATACATCCTTATTGGCTACTTTCCTATGCATTACTGCCTAGTTACATTCCTTTATTGGCTGGTTGACCTGCGTCATGTTATATGTTCGCCCTGTTTTCCGTAAGACCTAACCTTTTCCCAGAAATGTCTCTCTCTATACCATATAAGCATTTCCGAGCATAAGACCCCCTCCCAACTGTAAATATCTCTGACACTTGCTATTAGATGATATTTCTTGAGAATTCTATCTTCTGAGAATTCTATCTTCGGACCATGGTCTGTGTTTATCTCTTCATGGTATCTGGCTGGGTGGGCCCTGATGCCAGACCGCAGCATCAGGACCTGTTATTTTCTCTCAAGTTTCACTGACACAGTAGTTAACTTTTGCTTAAAAACTGGGTATTTTTTCATCCTTGCATGCCTTCTGGTAAATTGTGTGCAATATCTTTTACAGTTAATCTACTGTTTCCATCAGCTACAGAGATAGATAAGGTAGATGTCAGTTGCAGAGAGAGAGAGAAAAGCTTCTGTGAGCTTTGGCTTTTCTTAGTTATCCTACTTCACCTGTTTTATCTTCAGGACTTAAAAGGATTTTCCCATATCAGAATTTTTCCATGATTTTTCTTCTTTCCATCTCCCTCCTCCTCTCAGGTTTAAGAAAGGATTGGACAATTTCCTACTGGAAAAGGGGATAGAGGGGTATAGATAGAGGATTACTGCACAGGTCCTGGACCTGTTGGGCCGCCGCGTGAGTGGACTGCTGGGCGCGATGGACCTCAGGTCTGACCCAGCAGAGGCATTGCTTATGTTCTTATGTTCTTAAGAACAAAGGAAATCGTGGACAAAACTGGAAAGATCCTAGAAGGAGCAGAGATGGAAGAGACTGCGGTAATGATCCACATCGAGACAAATGATGTCAGCAGGAGGGACTATAGCAGAAGTGCACTGATAGAACAGTTCAAGTTCCGCAGGGGTCGGTGCTGGGACCGTTCCTGTTCAATATATTTATTAACAACCTGGAGGTAGGAACAAAATGTGAGGTTATTAAATTTGCGGATGACACCAAACTATACAGCAGGGTTGAAAACATGAAGGACTGCGAAGATCTCCAAAAGGATCTGACAGCACTGGAGGAGTGGGCCAAAAAGTGGCAAATGAGCTTCAACATAGGGAAATGCAAGGTCATGCATGTAGGGAAAAAGAACCCGATGTCCACTTACAAAATGGGGGGATCACCGCTAGGGGTGAGTAACCTTGAAAGAGACCTGGGAGTGATGGTAGACACATCATTGAAGGCGTCGGCGCAGTGCGCCATAGCCTCAAGGAAGGCGAACAAAATGTTGGGAATAATTAAGAAGGGTATCACGACCAGGACGAAGGAAGTCATCCTGCCACTGTATCGTGCAATGGTGCGCCCGCACCTGGAGTACTGTGTCCAGTACTGGTCGCCGTACCTCAAGAAGGACATGGCGGTACTTAAGAGAGTCCAGAGAAGAGCGACTGAACTAATAAAGGGTATGGAGGACCTCTCATATACTGATAGACTGAAAAAGCTGGGGCTTTTCTCCCTGGAAAAGCGGAGACTTAGAGGAGACATGATAGAAACCTTCAAGATCATTAAGGGCATAGAAAGAATAGACAGGGACAGATTTTTCAAATTATGAGGAACCACAAGCACAAGGGGGCACTCAGAGAAATTGAAAGGGGGAAGGTTTAGAACAAACGCCAGGAAGTTCTTTTTCACCCAGAGGGTGGTGGATACATGGAACGCGCTACCGGAGGACGTGATAAGCAGGAGCACGCTACAAGGCTTCAAAGAAGGTTTGGATAGGTACCTGGAAGACAAAGGGATTGAAGGGTACAGATAGGAGTAGAGGTAATTTATATGGATAGGATTAGAGGATTAGAAGCAGTTACAAAATTAGACAGGGACACTGTTCAGGCAATTAGGCCTGATGGGCCACCGCGGGAGCGGACCGCTGGGTAAGATGGACCTCTGGTCTGCCTCAGCGGAGGCAACTTCTTATGTTCTTAAGTTGAAGATGAGGACTTAGAAGATAGCATTTTTAGAGATCCTACCAGTACCGAGGACAGATGTGAAGAGGCAGACAGAACTACTATTAATAAATGCATGGATGAGGAGATGGTGTGAGGAAGAGGGGTTCTACTTCATGAGGAACTGGACAACATTTTGGGGCAAGAGCAAGCTCTTCAGGAGAGATGGACTGCACCTGAGCATAGCAGGAACTAAACCTCTGGCAAACAACGTCAAGAGAGGAATAGAACAGGCTTTAAACTAAGAAGAAGGGGAAAGCCAATAGTCGACCAGGTGTCGACGATTCGGGAAAAGGTATCCCGTGAAGATACTACAAGGGAAATATGCTAGGAAGAAACAATGGGCAAAACAGGAGCGGATTGAGCCAGAGGAGGAGGATAAGAGGATTGTAACACAGAAGAAGAAAATAAAGATCGAAGCACAGGGAAAGGAAACGAAGACAAAAAATTACCAGGACTTAAATTGCATATATACTAATGCAAGGAGCCTAAGGAACAAAATGGGGGAACTAGAAGTCATGGCCAAAACTGAGAACCTAGATATCATTGGGGTCTCCGAAACATGGTGGAATGAAGAAAAGAAATGCGATATAGCACTGCAGGGGTACAAACTCTACTGCGAGGACAGGTCAGGGCAGAAAGGAGGAGGAATAGCTCTATACATAAAAGAAAGCATACAATCGACCAGAGTGGATACAGCAGCGACAACCAACAAATTGGAATTGCTTTGGGTTAAAATATTGGGAAGGAAAGATGGGCCTGTATTATCGTCCACCTGTGCAAAACGAAACTACCGATGAAGAAATGGAAGCCGAGATGAAACGGGAATGCAAAAACGTTAACACGATCATTATGGGAGACTTCAACTATCCCGGGATAGACTGGAGTCTTGGAAACTCAAAATGCGCTAGGAAGACCAGATTTCTGGAGGCTATTCAGGACTGCTTCATGGATCAGCTTGTCAGAGAACCGACGAGAGGACATGCCAGTCTGGATCTAATCATTAATGGGCTAAGAGGATTTGCAAAGGACATGGAAGTAGTGAGACCATTGGGAAACAGTGATCATAACATGATCAAGTTCAAAATTGAAGTAGGAATACCAAAGGGAAAGAGAACCACAGCGACAACTTTTAACTTCAAGAAAGTGAACTATGACGCGATGAGGGTAATGGTAAAGAAGAAACTCAGGAACGACACAAAGAAATGGCAGACTGTAGAGCAAGCCTGGTCTCTATTCAAGGACACGGTGAGTGAGGCGCAAAATCAGTATATCCCCAGATTCAGAAAAGGGTGCAAAAAGAGCTGAACAAAAGACCCGGCGTGGATAACTAAAGAAGTGAAAAAAGCAATAGGAGATAAGAAGAATTCATTCAAGAAATGGAAAAAGGTCAAAACCGAGGAGAACTGGAAAAAACACAGGAAGTATCAAAAAGAATTTCACCTCAAGGTTAGAAAAGCAAAAAGAGAATATGAAGAGAGGCTAGCCAGGGAAGCACGAAATTTCAAATCGTTCTTCAGATATGTTAAAGGGAAGCAGCCGGCTAGGGAGGAGATGGGACCGCTGGATGACGGTGATAGGAAGGGGGTGGTGAAGGAGGAGAATGAAGTAGCGGAAAGACTAAACATGTTCTTTTCGTCAGTATTTACAAAAGAAGACACATCCAACATGCCGGAACCTGAACAAATCTTCAAAGGAGACCAAGCAGAAAAATTAATATCCATTGAAGGATGTACACAAGCAGATAGAAAAATTAAAAACTGACAAGTCACCGGGCCCAGACGGAATCCACCCTAGGGTATTGAAAGAACTAAAAGAGGAAATAGCAGAACTACTACAGCAGGTTTGTAATCTATCTCTGAAAACAGGCGTGATCCCGGAGGATTGGAAGATAGCCAATGTTACGTCCATCTTTAAAAAGGGATTGAGAGGTGACCCGGGAAACTACAGACCGGTAAGTCTGACCTCAGTTCCGGGGAAAATGGTGGAAGTGCTGATAAAAGATAGCATTGATAAGCATCTAGAGAGGCATACACTTATGAAAACAAGTCAACATGGCTTTTGCAAGGGAAGATCATGCCTGACGAACTTATTGCACTTCTTCAAAGGAATTAACAAATGGATGGACAAAGGGGACCCCATAGACATTGTATACTTAGACTTCCAAAAACCTTCGACAAGGTACCCCATGAACGCCTACTTCGGAAACTAAAGAACCATGGGGTGGAAGGAGATGTACACAGATGGATCAGGAATTGGTTGGTGGGCAGGAAGCAGAGGGTAGGAGTGAAGGGCCACTACTCGGACTGAAGGAAGGTCACGAGTGGTGTTCCGCAGGGGTCGGTACTTGGACCGATGCTATTCAATGTATTTATAAATGATCTAGAAACGGAGACAAAGAGCGAAGTAATAAAATTTGCAGATGACACCAAGCTATTTAATGGGGCAAGGAAGAGGACTGCAAAGATTTACAAAAGGACCTGAACAAACTAGGGGAGTGGGCGACGAGATGGCAGATGAAGTTCAATGTAGAGAAATGTAAAGTCAAACACGTAGGTAACAGAAAACCCAGGTACAGCTACACAATGGGAGGACTGTTATTGAATGAGAGTTCCCAAGAAAGGGACTTGGGGGTAATAGTGGACATGACAATGAAGCCGTCGGCACAATGTGCAGCGGCTGCTAAGAAAGCAAATAGAATGCTAGGAATAATCAAGAAGGGTATTACAAGCAGAACGAAAGAAGTTATCTTGCCGTTGTATCGGGCGATGGTGTGCCCGCATCTGGAGTACTGTGTCCAATATTGGTCGCCGTACCTAAAGAAGGATATGGTGATACTCGAGAGGGTTCAGAAGAGAGCGACGCGTTTGATAAAAGGTAATGAAAACCTTTCATACGCTGAAAGATTAGAGAGACTGGGGCTTTTTTCGCTGGAGAAGCAGAGACTTAGAGGGGATATGATAGAGACTTATAAGATCACGAAGGGCATAGAGAAAGTGGAGAGGGACAGATTCTTCAAACTTTCGACAACTACAAGAACGAGAGGGCATTCAGAAAAATTGAAAGGGAACAGATTCAGAACCAATGCTAGGAAGTTCTTCTTCACTCAACGGGTGGTGGACACCTGGAACGCACTTCCAGAGGGAGTGATAGGACAAGGTACGGTATTGGAGTTCAAGAAGGGATTGGACAATTTTCTGAACAAAAAGGTGATAGAAGGGTATAGATAGAGGGCTAATACATAGGTCCTGGACCTGATGGGCTGCCACGTGAGTGGACTGCTGGGCATGATGGATCTCAGATCTGACCAAGCAGAGGCACTGCGTATGTTCTTATGAGTAACTTGAGGATATTAGGTCTACCAGAAGGGGTGGAGAAAAGTAACCCAATTTCCTTTCTAGAACAGTTCCTGCCTAAAATACTGCCACTGAAGACCAAATTTCTCCTTGAGATTGAACGAGCACATAGGATCCCGACATGGAGAATAAACAAGCAATCGGGACCACGTCCTTTGATTTTCAAACTCTTAAGGTACCAACAGGTTATGGAAATTTTTAAATTAGCAAAAGAAAATAAAAATTTTAAATGCCAGAACTCTCACATACATATTGTGCCTGATTTCATAAGAGTTACAGCAAATAAAAGAAAAAGGTTCTTGTAATACAATTGAAGAGTATAGGGGCTAAATATGGTTTAATCTATCCTGCCATTATGAGAATTACTCACAAAAAAAAACAATGAACTTTGAAGACCTGGAAAAATTACAAGAATTTTTAAATCAGTATGAACAACCAATGTCTTTTTAAAATACATGCTGGCATTGAGGAATACCAATAATTAATGAATAATATGTTTGCAATTGACTTGAGGATAATTTAGATTTGAATTGAGAGTTTATAACATTGATTGTGTTATGGAACAAGACTAAATATTGAAATATCTCTTGGTTAAATTAACAATAGAATGTTTAGAATGGTGGTGGTGGTTGTAATTCAAAATGTAATGGCTATGCAATCTGACGTGGAATGAAGAAAAGAGAATGAATATATGGATTTTAAAATATAGAGGTGGGACAAGGATAATATAAATCTACATATAAACTATGGATTGGTTGGTATAGAGCAGTGTTTTTCAACCTTTTTACACCCGTGGCCCGGCAGAAATATAAGAATTATTTTGTGGACCGGCAAACTACTAGGACTAAAATTAAAAAAACCATTTCCCCCCCATCTCCGCGAGCTCGGTCCCCGCAAATCATCTGATCCCATCCACACAAGCCTCAGTTATGATTTTATATTGAATGTATTTTATTAAAGTATAAAAAGAAAATAATACAGAGCAAGGATCAACAAAACCCCTGTCTCCCCTCCCCTTCACATATATACCCTCTACTATCAAGAAAACTGAACAAGCCAAATTATTACAGAATGCTACACAGAAATATCATGCTAACAGAATACTGCAGTCACACATGACAGGAATAGTTTTAGGGGAGTGCAACTAGGACAACTGCCTCCTGGTCAGAAAGAGCCCTAAGCCAGCTGGAAGCTAAAGAAGTACTGCCTGGGCTTTGCAGTCCCCAGTTATGTCTAACACCAGCTCTAGCAGGATATATATTTCAAATCTGATATATTCTAATCACAAAATAGAAATAAAATTATTTTTTCTACCTTTTGTCGTCTCTGGTTTCTGCTTTCATCTTCTTTTCACTCTCTTCCATCCACTGTCTGCCCTCTCCCCCTTCCATCCAGTCTGTGCCCCTCTCTCCTTTTTACATGATTAATTCCAGCTTCACTGCTCTCTTCATTTTTCTCTCTCCTATACCAGATCTAGCATCTTTGTCCCTCTCTGCTTATTTCTCTGCTGACCCCTTCCCATCATCAATCTCTCTACTTTCTCATGCCTATCTATCTCCTTCTCTAATCTCCCTGCCAGCTGTTTCCTTCCTTTTTTCCTTCTCCCTTTCTTCCTCCTCCTGTCCAGCAGTAACTCTCTTCCCTTCCTCCCCTCCCAGCAGTATCTCTCCTTCTCCCTCTCTAGTAGCAGCTGTCCCTTTTTTTCCCCCTTGCCCAGCAGCTTCCCAGATTCCTTTCCCTCCTCCCCTCCCAGCAGCATCTCTCCTTCTCCCTCTCCAGTAAAAGCTGTCCCTTTTTTCCCCTTGCCCAGCAACTTCCCAGACTCCAATAGTGGCTTTCTCCCCTCCCAGCAGCTCTCCTTACTTCCCAGTGCAGCGATTCAGGAAGGCAGCCTCGGGTCCTTTGTTGGGTTGTGCCACCTCTGAGGAAAGAGGAAGTTGCATCATCAGAGGCAGCCGCGACTCAGCAAAAGCCTCAAGGCTGCCTTCATGAATCGCTGCGCTGGTAAGTAAAGGAGAGCTGCAGAGAGGGGAGAAAGCCACTGTCGGAGGCTCCCCATGATCTCTCTAGGCCCAGCGCGCACCAGATGAAAATAATTTGTCGATCTTGCCGGCCCTGCGCGGACTGGCAGGAAATTGAAATTAGTTAATCTCGCCAGCCCTGTGCGGACAGGCAGAAATTTCCTGCGGACCAGCACCAGTCTGCGGGCCGGCAGTTGAAGAACAGTGGTATAGAGCATATTTAAGATATAAAATGCAGCAACCTTCATGGTTTGTTGCTGCTGTGATATCTGCATTTGTGACTGAGCTGGAATATGAAATCAATATTTAATATTCAAATTGCTCTATACTAGTGTTATATACTTTCAAATAGATCTGAAGGCATGAAGATATGGGCTTGCCACAGAGCAGTGAGCAGCATGAGTCGTGCCAGTCCCCTGCACCCACACGGACACGGAGTGGAGAGGTCTCCAGCCCAACAGAGCACTCTGAAGCACAGGCAGTGAGGAGTCGACCTGTGACCCGCAGCATGGGACAAGGAGACTCTACCTTAGGAAGTGAGGTGTCATCCAGCCCACACAAGAGACCCAAGCGGGCAAGACTGTGTTCCTCCAGTAGTTCCGACAACACTTCTCCCAGACTTTGCTTCGATCCACTTGTCCAGCACAGAGATTAGTGCACATTGGTCAATGTAGCAAAGGAAATCGTAAACAGGAGTCAGGTAAAAGATGACGAGTCGTCTGCAGACCAGGTGGCAGAGCCAGGATGGAGAGCAGTGCGGAAAGTCTTTCTATCAATGAGTAAATCCAATTCTTCAGACACTGCATCTGTGAGTGTTCCTGAGAAATCCCACAAGGTGTTCCAGAATTTCTGGCAGTGGCAGGAGGCCGTGTGCTCTTCCTAAAGATCTGCTGGCCCTGGGCAGAGGTGTTCCATCTCCTTGGTACTGTGTGGATTGCAGAATGCCAGTGTGAATGACAAATGTGCTTGTTTCACAATAACTATGCTGTACAGGTGTTGGACCCATGGACTGGAGGAGCTTAAGGACAGAGAATGCAAACATGCCTTTGGATAGTGTGTGGGTTTAGGGGAAGGGAGAAAATTTAAATGAGAAGATATATGGAAGGGATATAAAGAGTCCTTTCGGTGTGCGTGTTCATGTGCTTCCGTCTCAGGGTGGAGGAGTACGGGGGCTTGTTTTGTCTTTGCGGATTCTTTCCTTCACAATTTTGTTGAAAATAACTTTATGAAAATGCTGGGTTTTTTGTTTGTTTTTTTTAAACTTTAATACAACGGATACTGGATCGGAGCATCAATTTAACTAATTTTTTTTGTAAACAAAACATGACTCAGCTAACTGACTTTTGGACGCAGTTCAAGGTATAGAGGACTTATTATGAGTGCCAGGTTGAAGGATTTCTTGGATAAGTTTTCTTCTCTCGATTGAGGGGGGGACTTTGCGAGGATGAAGCATTCTTTTGCTTTGAGATGGAGGTGCATGGGTGTGTATATTGAAGGGATTTTTTGCTTGGGACCTTATATTAGTTTAATCATCAATGAAATGAAATGATATGCGTGTAAGAAATTCATGATTGACGTTTATAGCTTTATTTATTATATTAATTATTATAGTTTGTAGGCTGAATTAATTTATCATAGCAATATTAAGTGCAGGAAATAAGATGTCTCCCAGGATATTAAATATAAGTAATGATAAAATTGGAAATGATAAAAATTATATTAGATTAAATAGTAATACTAAATTTTAGGATGGATAAAATTCATATTTGGTTCAAAATAATTAAATGTTTTTAAGATAAAATATTGAATTGGGGAGAATTTATTCATAATTGTAAGTTATAAGCATAAGTAATGATTAGTTGGGGAAAGATAAGAGATTATATGATTGTATAGTATTGAGAAATATTTTTATGATGTACCAAAGCTTATATATTTGTATGAAATAATTATAATTTAGTAGTATTAGTTATTACAACAGATTACTTATAAACAAACAAAATTGGTTTTATTTTTAGAAAATATGGAGTTTTGATGGAATATTTCAATTAGGAATTTATAATCATCAATAGTTTATTATAGATAGTTATAAAAGTTAGATTAATTACATACAACTCATGATTCATATTATAGAATTAATTGGCTTATTATAAGTATATAATGAATTTTAGTTTAGCCTGTGGGGAGTTTTCTTTATCTATATAAAAATATATAGGAGAAATAATTTTTGATAATAAATTCACCAGCGTTATATAAAACCAAATAAAGTGAATTCAATAATGTGTGATCTAATCAAAATCAATAAAAATAAACAATAAAATATTATTTAGAGTGCTCAGTGTGATATCTTATTCAAAACCAGCAGGTTTGTAGAATAAAGATGTATGGCTTCTACATCTATGCACTCACCTGCCTACCAACCTTATTAACACCTCACCTGATATCATATGTGTGTTTCCAAGTTTTCACTATTAATTTGGGAGGGTTGGGAAGGGGTGGGATGGGGATATGGAGGGGTGGGGATGGGTGGGATAGGGGATTTTATTTTAGTTTTTAAGTCTGGGGAAAATGATTATTTAATATATACTCATTACAATTTGAATTACTGTATGATAATTGTATGCAATAGGTATAATATGTATAATGGATTTTAAAATACTATCACTAAATGTTAATGGCCTCAACCATCCGATTAAAAGGAAAAAGCATTATTATATTTAAAACAACAGAATGTGGATATTTGTTATATTCAAGAGACACATCTGTCAGCTATAGAAGCTACAAAATTAGAGGGAGATTGGGTAAAGCATTGTTTTTATGCTCCTGCTGTAGGAAAGAAGGTTGGAGTAGTGATTTTAATGAATAGAAAGTGTAATGCATTATTTAAATTGGCTGCTTCTGACCCTTTAGGAAGATGGGTACATGTAGATATGAGCATGGGAAATACTACCATGGCGCTTTTTAATGTATATGCCCCTAATTCGAATCAAATTGAGTTCTTCAAATCTCTACAGCAATAGATTTTACCACTGGCTGCTTCTAATTTAGTAGTGGCAGGGGATTTTAACACCGTTATGGATCCTCTAATGCAGGGGTGCCCACACTTTTTGGGCTTGCGAGCTACTTTTTAAATGACCAAGTCAAAATGATCTACCAACAATAAAATAAAAAAAAAACACAAAGCACACTGTATGCATAGAAAATGTTAATCATCATTCCTATTCCAGGGTTTTTCAAAGAGGTCAAAGCAGATGACTCTAAGCACTATCACCTCAGTAACAACCATACAAAAATAGACAAATATACCCATTCCCTTTTTACTAAACCATGATAGCAGTTTTTAGCGCAGGGAGCTGCGCTGAATGCCCAGGGCTGCTCTCGACACTCATAGGCTCCCTGCGCTAAAAACCTCTATTGCGGTTTAGTAAAAGGGGACCTTAGTGTAAAATATAGACAGCAGATATAAATTCAGACACATTTTGATCACTAAATTTAAAATAAAATCATTTTCCCTACCTTGTCTGGTGATTTCATGAGTCTCTGGTTGCACTTTCTTCTTCTGACTGTGCATACAATCTTTCTTCCCTTCTTTTAGCCTGTATGCTTCTTCTCCTCCAGACCTCATTCCTTCCCCCCAACTTTTCCTTCCTCTTCCCTGCCCTTTCTTTCTCTCTGCCTCCCTTTCATTTTTTTCTGTTTCTCTTCTTTCCTTCTGTCTCCCTGCCTGCCCTTTTTCTTTCTTTCTCCCTGCCCTCCCCCAAGCCACTGCCACTGCCATTACCATCGGGGACCAGGACCCAAACGCCACCAATAACAGGCCCCAAGCTCTCCCTGCTTCGGCCAACCAGCATTCCTCTCCCCGACGTCAATTCTGCCATCGGGAAGAGGAAGGCTGATCAGCCCAAGATCGTGATCAACCTATTGGGGGAAATGCTGCCGGGTCCTGCCTTCGCGGAAACAGAAAGTAGGCAGAACCCGGCAGGAACAAGAACAAATGCTTCACTAACCTGTCTCCCGCATTAGCCCGTAGCGAACGCTTGCTTCAGGGCTCTCAACATGTGCGTGCAGGCTTCCCTTCTCCCCCCCCCCTCCCCGGACATAACTTCCGGTTTCGAAGAGAAGAGAAGCCTGCACGCACACGTTAGAGCCCGGAGCATAAGTTCGCTAGGGGCTGAAATTTCCAAGCCGGTTTTTTTTTTGGGGGGGGGGTTAATGTTCAGCAGCGGCAGATGACAGCTGGGCGGACCGCCCAGCTAAAAGGCCCTAGGGAGAACACTGGAGAGGAAGGCTGATCGGCCCATAGATCAGGACGGCAACACGAGTGCGATCGACTCGAGTTGCCTTCCTGAGCTACTGGTCGATCGCGATCGACGCGTTGGGCACCCCTGCTCTAATGGATAAAAATCCTAGTAAAATTATGAAATCACTAGGATTAGATAATTTTGTACAGTCTTGTAATTTAAAAGATATATGGAGAATACTTCATTTTGATGGGCGGGAATTTTCATTTTGTTCTCATGTACATAAATCCTTTTCAAGGATAGATTACATTTTTGTTTCAGAACAATTGGTTCAACAGATAACACAAGCCTCTATAGATCCAATTATTTTATCTGATCATGAAGAGGTGTGGGTTGAACTTAAAATTGTTGATCAGGATAATAGCAGATATGTATGGAGATTTGATAATACATTGCTTGTGGATCCACAATTTTGTGAAGATTTTCAATTAAAAATGTACGAATATTTTCAACTTAATAATATAGAAGAAATCTCTAAGGAAACTTTATGGGATGCTTTTAAGAGTGTAAATTATCTCATTATCAGCATATATTAGGAATCAGGTTAAAATACAATGTTCTAATCTTGAAAAGGAGATTAAGATTTTAGAATCAAAATTAGTTGAAAAATGGGAACACTCCACATTACAAGCTCTTTTAAAAGTTAAATGTAAGTATAATGAGATTTCTTCTAGATTGGTTAGGAAAGATTTATTTTCTCAGCAAGCTCTGTATTATGGAAATTCAAATAAGGCTGGAAGATTATTGGCGAATTATCTCAAAGCAAAAAAAAGAAAGACAAAAATAATTGCAATTAAAGATGAGAAAGGAAATATTCACTCTCAAATTAGTCCTATTTTGGAACAATTTCTAACTTTTTATAAGACTCTATATTCTGAGCCTTATTCAGATAAAGAAAGAGATGGTTTAGAGTTTTTGAAGTTATTAGAAGGACCCAAAATTCCTGAACATATAAAAAGAAATTTAGATAAGCCTATATCATTAAATGAATTACAAATAGCGTTGAAGTCCTTAAGAGTAGGATCCGCTCCAGGTGGTAATGGTTTTACAGTAGAGTTTTGTAAGAATTTTTAAATACCCTATTGCCACATTTGTTAAATTTATATCAGGCTCAGCTCAATAAAGGTTGCGTTACAGGCACTATGGCAGAATCATTAACTATAGTTTTGCCAAAGCCAAATAAAGATCCCACGTTGTTTTCAAATTACAGGCCTATTTCTTTAATAAATGTTGATGAAAAATTTTTAGCTAAAATATTGGTATTACGCTTAGCCAAGGCTCTCCCTCATATTATTGATATGCACCAAACATGATTTGTTGTTCAGAGACATTCTTTTAATAACACCAGATTGGCTTTTCAAATGTTATATTTAACAAAAGCCATGAAAGATCCGGCCTTTTCCGTTTCCTTGGATGCAGAGAAGGCCTTTGATCGTGTTGAATGGACCTTCATGTATCAAGCATTAGAGTGGTTTGGTATAGGTTCAGGATTTATACAAATGATTCAATCTTGTATAGCTCCCCGAATGCTAGATTGTATATTAATAATAAATTCTCAGAACGTTTTAGTTTGCAGAGAGGGGTTATCTCCTTTGCTTTTTTTTTCAGTTCAAAAAAATTTTTTTATTGGTTTTTGGAAAACATAAAAAACATAAGTACAAAAAGAAGAGCTTCCAAGGAAGCACAGGTTATAAACCGGGTGATGACACCCATCCAGTATATCCAATAAGAAGTGGCAATAACAAGATAAATGAACAGTAAACAGTATATCAATCATGTTAGTATGCACATCATAAAAGCATATAATAACGAGGAAGAAACTTCGTATGGGATAGTGAAGGGAGTAAATCGAGAGAGATAAGATACAATATAGTCCACGCTAAAACAGTACACATGTGACTGTATATCGTCAGCAGACAATGACAAAATAGTATGAAATAAAATAAAGAGAAAATAAAGGAAAGATCAAACCAGAATACTATAGGTAAATGATCCGGATTATGGTCAAGGGTCTAAGTGCTGATGTTTGCCAGAATCGACCAAGTTTTATCAAAAGTCGCTCTAGATTTATGGCGGTCATCCATACGTCGTTCAAATTTACTGTGGAGGCACATTGAATTCCACCATTGGTTATAATCTAATTTCGTAAAATCTTTCCAATTATGTAAAATAAGTTGAATGGCAAGAATTAATAAAAGGGTCAAAAAGCGGTCATGATACACAGATAGATGGGCAGTGAGTGCCGAGGAACCCAGAATCAAAATATCAAATGAGAAAGGATCAGTGATAGAGAAAATTTTAGAAATCGTGTGCCAGATCGAATTCCAGAAAATCTGCAAATGGGGGCAATCATAGAGCATATGCTGCAAGGAGCCTTCAGATGCTTTGCAAGACCAGCAAGAGTTAACTGAGGACTTCATTATTTTGGCTAATTTAATAGGAGTCCAGAAGGCTCTATGATAGAGGAAAAGAGCTGTTTGTCTATGAGAGGCTGAGTGAAGGGATTTAAATAATCTGGGCCATAACGCCAACCATAATTGCTTGGTAATAGGGGATTGCAACATCGGATCCCATTTAGAGATGGATTCGACGAGGAAAGGATATGATTTTGCCTGCATATACTTGTACCAATTGGAAGATTGACCTTTGGAAGCAGAGAAAAGTTGTATCTTTGAGTGGAGATCAGGAGTAATATGCAAGGATGCGGGAGATGAGAACCTCGCAGTAAGACAATGATGCAGCTGAATCCAATTAAAATATTGGGTGGGAGGGATATGGAATTTTGCCATAATGTCCGAGAAGGTAATCCATTTATTCGCGTTGATAAGATGCGCAATAGTCCAGAGACCTTGCTGTTGCCAAGATTTCCAAAGTACCGCGGAATTGTCAATTTTAAGTTTGGGATTATGCCAAATAGGTGCCGCTAGTGAATCAGCTAATTTGTTCTCTGAGATGGAGTCAATATGGTTAAGTGTCTGCCAAGTACTATGTAAAATCGGATTGCGTTTGGCCTCTGAAGGCAGAGGAATGGCATGTTGCATGATGTACGGATCAAGTAAAGAATGCTCTAAGGATAACCACGTGGGCGGTGTGCTTATGAGGAAAAGATTAGACCATAGGGAGCCTTGAGATAATAGAAAAGCATAATGGTATTCCCGAAAGCTAGGGAAGTTGACACCTCCCTGGTCCCGAGGACACTTTAATTTATGCAAGGCAATCCGGGGCTGTTTGTTGTGCCACAAAAAGGAAGAAAGGAGACGCTCAATACGAGAATAGACGGAGGGAGAAAAAAGACATGGGAGCATACTGAGAACATAATTTATTTTGGGAGTTATCATCATTCGTATTGTAGAAAGTCTGCCCCACCAGGAGAGGTTGAGGGGGGACCATTTGGAAGTACAAGTGTGAATGATAGAGAAGATGAAATCAGAATTAAGTTTCAATGTGGATTCGAGAGTAGGACCAAAGAATAAACCAAGGTATTTAATTTTGGTAGAGGACCATATGAAGCCAGAGTTTGGACATCGATGCAATTTAGCGGAAGTATTTCTGATTTAGTGATGTTTAGTTTATAGCCAGATATGGCTGAGTACTGTCTAATTTGTTCAAGAATAGGAGAAAGAGAGTCCGGGGTGATGTAGAGCAGGATATCGTCCGCATAGGCCGAGAGTTTAACTGAAAATTGGTCAGACTGGAAGCCATTAATTCTATGGTCGTGTCTGATAGCCGCTAATAACGGCTCCAGAGCGAGATTAAAAAGTAATGGGGATAGGGGACATCCTTGTCTGGTGCCACGGGATGGATAGAAAGGTTGCGAGGTATGGCCATTAATCATAATCCGAGTCGTCGGGTGGGAATATAGAACTTTGATCATATCAATAAAAGGATCTGGGAATCCATACCAACGGAGAATATGAAAAAGAAAATGCCATTCTAGGCGATCAAAGGCCTTTTCGGCATCAAGGGCCATAATCAAGAGTCTGTCTGGATGAGATGTAGTGTGGTGGATGATATGTGACAAAAGGCGGGTATTATTGGAGGAGTATCGGTTATGGATAAAGCCAGATTGATCAGGGGAGATAAGAGATGGAAGAACAGATTGGAGCCGGGTAGCAAGAATTTTAGCAAAGATTTTAGCATCCACATTAATTAGAGAGATAGGTCTATAGTTTTTGACATCTTTGGGGTCTTTGCCGGGTTTGGGAAACACAATAAGGGTAGCCTCTGTAAAGGAGCCTGAAGAATCGCCCTGATTGCAGAGAAACTGAAAGAAAGATAGCAAATGTGGAAGCAGAGTGGGAAGAAAGGCCTTGTAAAACTCAACAGTAATGCCATCGGGGCCTGGTGATTTATTCGAATTTAGGGAGTTAATGGCGTCCAGGAGTTCCTGAGCAGAGAAGGAAGAGGAGAGAGGAGACGTTTCGGTAGGTAAGAGTGAAGGATGGGGAAAAGATAAAAATGAGGTAAGCTGAGGAATAGAGGGGGAGGTTTCTGATGCATATAGTTGTTGATAAAAATCATGAAAGGCAGAAGAGATGGAGGAATAGTCTGTAGATAACTGCCCAGATACATCTTTAATAGAAGATATGGTAATCTTATCTTGAGATTTTTTTCAGATAGTTTGCAAGTAGATGACTCGGTTTATTATTGTCGGCGTAATATGTGGATGCCTGAACAAAAACAGAGTTGGCAGCAGAGGAGCTTAAAAGAGAGTTGTATTGCAATTTAAGATTGCGAAGATCAGTTAGAGCTTGTATATTAGATGTATCAGAGATATGGATGGACTCAGCCAAACGAATGCGGGATTCCAGATCCCGTTGTGCAGTTTTCTGAGAAGAATGAAGTTTGGCTGAGAATTGAATAATAGTGCCACGAATAAATGCCTTAAAGGCGTCCCAGGGAATGTTGAATTTGAAAAATTCTTCAATGGCAGCACTAATGCAATCCGAAAAATGGTCCTCAGCAAGGAGTGATGAATTAAACCGCCATTGCTTACTGCGAGGTTCTAGGGAGAAATGTGTGCAATTCATTGTAATGGCAGCATGATCTGAAACAGTTATGGAGTGAATGTCAGATGAAAGAATGTGTGTTAAGATAGATGTGCTGACAAGGAAATAATCAATCCTGGAGTATGTGGCACGGGGGGCAGAAAAGAATGTAAATTGTTCATCATCCCTGAGTCATAATATCATGCAATGCATACCATGATTTTGATTTTTTATAGGGGGCATGCGATTTCCGGTCCCTACTAGGGTCCAAAATGAGGTTAAAATCCCCCCCCCCCTATTATTACGGGAGTATCTGGATCCTGCAATACATGGTTGGCAATATTATGAAAGAAATCTGGAGAATCAATATTAGGTGCATAGATGTTAATAATTCGCAATGCATGATTGGAAATAGAAAGCTTAGCACTTACCGATCTACCATGTGTATCATGAGAGCTAAAAACTGTGGAAATGGAGGGATGTTGTCTCACCAGAGTAATGACACCTTTCTTACCATCCTCAGCAGGGTAGAAAAGGGGAGGAAGAAAACCACGTTTGGTAAACTTGGCAGAGTCAGCAGAATTAAGATGAGTTTCCTGTAGCAGAATAACATCAGATTTAATATCATCCAAATATGACATTAACTTCCGTTGTTTTATTACATTATTAAGACCCTTGACATTCAAAGATGTTATTGATAATGACATTTGGAGATAATAAAAAGAATCTGATAAAACATTGAATTGTCTGCATATAAAATACATGGAATGAAATACCCATCAGAAACTGCATACATATCTGTAGTAAATAGAACAGGAGTGATAAATATCAGTGAAATACCAATAAAGAGAGAAAGAAGTTAAGAGCAATAAAATATACTGGAAAAGGTGAGAAAACCCCCTGCTAAATAGCAGCAGGCCATAAAATATCAGTGGGCTGAGAAGCAAAGGCCCGATAGCCGAAGGACAGCACACACCAGCAAACCTATTGACAAAGACTGTGAAAACAGTAGCTCTTGCTGCACGCTTAATTATGCAGGAAAACAAAAACAGGATATCAGCAAGTTCAAGCAGTAAAACCTTGAGTAAACAACTGAAGCTATTAGGCTAATTGAAAGATAGCCAGTCGAAACAATCCAGGTAGTAAAAACAGTTGAAGCAGAACTAACATGGCTGAACAAATACAGGAGCACCTGTGAGTGAAAACAAGGTGTCAGAGTGACAGAGGAGAAAGCAAAAAGCAGCCGCACACAGTGAGAGGCTAGAGAGAAAGAGCCGAAAACGGTTCCAGAGAGAGATGCAGGGAGCATTAAATCTAATGGTGCCGAGGCCCAAGGCGGGAAAGGAAACAAACAGAGAGCACGTTGTCAGCTTGTAGTGCAGAGGAGTGCAGTAGAGGTAAGGAGAGTAGGCAGACATTGTGCAAAAAAGAAAAAAAACTTGAGCCATAATTACAAAAGGAAGTAATGCATCCTGGTGAGGAAAATTCCGTTGCTCTGAAGTAGAGAGTCACTCTTTAAAGCACAGCCATGCTTCTGCTAGCAGAGCAGGGCAGATCAGACTCACACACTGTCAATCGGGGTGGGCGAAGTTTCTTCTATGTAGGTGGCCAAGAGCTCCGGATCGGTGAAGTCTTTTGTTTGGTTTAAATATGTCACCCGCATCCGCGCCGGATAAAAGAGGCCAAAGCGGGCGCCCATCTTCTTTAGCTGGGGACGGAATGCTAGGAGTTGCTGCCGGGTTTTGACTGTGTTATGAAGATCCGGGAGAATAAGAATCCGGTTACCCTCATAAGTAATGGGAGCCACAGATCTTGCTTTTTGTTGTATAGCAAGAACTTGAGGGTATCTCAGGATTTTCATCACGATGGGTCGCGGTCGACGGTCGCGTGGGAGCCTGGAAGATGGCGACCGGTGGGCTCGCTCAATCTCGAAGTCGTGGGTGAATGAAAGATCCAGCAGTTTGGGGATGAACGCTTCGAGGAAGGTGACCATATTGTTTCCTTCCTGCTCTTCCGGGACCCCCAGAAGACGCAAATTGTTCCGGCGAGAACGATTATTCGCGTCTTCCATATCTTTCTCCAGGGCCAGCGTGCGTTTTACATGGCCCTGAAGCGCTTTAACATTAGCCTCCGTAGTTGCCGATTTGATTTCTAAATCAGCCAATTTGGATTTAAATGAAGACAAATCAGTGTGAATCACTGCCAGATCTTCTTTAAGCTCCGATATTGCATCTTTGGTGTCTGTCATAAGTTCTTTATGACTTTAATTGCTTTAATTGCTTCCCACAAGTCAGACATGGAGAGAGATGCAGCAGTATCAGAAGTCTCTGAATTGGAGTTTTTCACCGGAGAAGGTGGGTCTGGCTTGTGTCGCTTGCCCTTAGTAGTTGAAGCCATAGTTCATACAGCTGAAGGTGGTAATTAGAGGGGTGAAAAATGAAAATATTGCAGCAAAAAAGCAAAAAGTAAAGAAAGGTTGCTGGAGCTAGTTGTTCAAGCGACCATCCCAGTCGGGCTCAACAGTGTCCCCCATCTCCTTTGCTTTTTGATATTGTATTAGAACCCTTATTAGCTATTCAGCAAGCAAAGGGGATGCAGGATATTCCTTATTCAGAAAGGGAATATAAGGTCTCTGCTTATGCGGATGCGGATGCTTCATTTGAGAAATCCTGAAACAACCATTCCATGTTTACTTGAATTAATAAATAAATTTGGAAAATTTTCAGGATATAAGATAAATTGGAGTAAATCAGAAGTTCTTCCACTTAATGTACATTGTACAAAAGGTTTATTTGACTCATTTCCCTTTCTATGGAAAGAAGATGGAATAAAATATTTAGGCATTTGGATTAAAAATACACTGGAAGACACAATGAAAGTAAATGAAAAATCTTTATTATAGAAGGTTACAGAAATGTGTGAGCAATGGAATCCTTTACATCTTTCCTGGTGGGGGAGAGTCCAAACTATTAAAATGATGATATTGCCTGTGGTTTGTTATCAAATGGGTATGATTTCAGTATTTTTTCAGGGGCCTTTTTACAAAAAGTTAAATAGTATTCTTATAAAATTCATTTGGCTAGTTAAAATTGCTAGAATTGCTTTAGTGTCTTTACAAAACTTAATTATGGAGAAAGGGGTAAATTTTCAAAATTTTTATAGGTATCATCAAGCCTATATCATGCGCCAAGGTATGTATTGGGTCCTCCCAGAGCCCATTGAAACTATTTCAGATTGGTTGGGGTTGGAATGGCGACTCATTTTTCCTCTGAGATTAAACCATGTTCATAGTATCAAAATGGCCCAGTACAGCAGCATGATAACCTTCCCTGATCTGTTTGTGATACCTTCTTAATTATTCCTAGCATTCTGTTTGCCCTTTTTGCCGCCGCAGCGTATTGCGCGGACGGTTTCATGGACTTGTCTACAAGTACTTCCAAGTCTCTTTCATGAGGGCTGCTCCGAGTACAGCACCAGACATCCTGCATTCGTGCATATGATTTTTGTTACCAACATGCACCACCTTGTACTTATCCACATTGAACCTCATTTGCCATTTTGCGGCCCATTCCTCGAGTGTGTTTATGTCTCATTGCTGGTCTTCGCAATCCTTCTGTGTCCTCATTACTCTGAATAGCTTTGTATCATCTGCAAATTGAATTACCTTCTTCGTCGTACCAATTTCTAGGTCATTTATAAATATGTTAAAGAGCACGGGTCTGAGTACCGAACCCTGCGGCACTCCACTCATGACACTTTTCTAGTCCGAGTATTGTCCATTTACCCCCACTCTCTGTTTCCTATCCGCCATCCAGTTTTTAATCAAGTTTCAAATTTCAAGTTTAATAAATTCTTTGATTAGATCGCAAAATTTTATTTCAATGCGATTTACATCAGATAAAAATATAAAATAATAAAATCCACAAATATCACATATATTGCTAATTAACATTAAAACATTAGGGAAGAGGGGATCTTAAATTACAATATTAAAAAATCCAGTGAGTATTTCACTCTCGATTCCATGGCTCGCAATTTTTCGAAGTAGTCTTTCATACGGGACCTTGTCAAACGCCTTTTGAAAATCCAGATATACAAAGGGTCACCTTTGTCTATCTGCCTGTTTACTCCCTCAAAGAAGTGCAGTAAGTTCATCAAGCAAGATCTTCCTTTGTTGAAGCCGTTCTGGTTGGTCCTCATCAGACTGTGTCCGTCAAGGTGATCAATGATGCAGTCCTTTATCAGCGCCTCTACCATCTTTCCTGGTACTGAGGTCAGACTCACCAGTTTGTATTTTCCCGGATCTCCCCTCGAACCTTTCTTGAAGATTGGCGTAACATTCACCACTTTTCAGTCTTCCGGAATCCTTCCCGATTTGATCGATAGATTGGCTATTAGTTGAAGCAGCTCAGCTATAACCCCTTTCAGTTCCTTGATTACCCTCGGCCGTCCAGTCCAGGGGATTTATCATTTTTAAGCCTATCAATCTGCCTGCATACCTCATCTAGACTAACTGTCATACCCTCTTCTAGACTGATAGTTTCCCTGTCAGATGTGAACCTGTGCATCTTGTGTAGGGGCATGCTTGTGTGCTCAAGGTCCTCTCATTCTGGCATTCCCAGCTCTACCGGATTGAACCCCCCACTTTGTATATATACATGTTATGTTATTTACATTTATAAACAACAAAAATGTGGGGTGAAATAACTATTAAATAGTCCAATCCAATCAGCAGTATAACTACTCAAGACCCTTGAAAAAGGCCAACAAAAGATCAAGAAGATCCCAACATGCTCATAAACAGAAATGAAGACTATATATCTCAAGTGCCCATAGCCAGTTACCAGAACAAATCTTGGTTACTTGGCCTATAGATGGGCTATCATTGATAGGCGTCTTATCTTTTCTGTGAGCAAACTTTTCTGTGAGCAAATTTATTACTTAATATGCCGTGATATTATATAGTAATTAACTAATGCTGTATAATACTTACCTCGGGTGTTGTATATTGCCCGGCTTTCCTCCATGACGGAAGATCTCCATTTCGCTCTCACATGAGTATTGAGAGCTTTTTCAGGACAGCATTTTGTGAAACAGTTATTCTAAAATAAAAGATATATAAGAACAATCTATTAAAGAATGATGATAAGTCAGAGTACATTTCTGGGTTTCAAAAAGGGACTGGATGACTTCCTGGAAGCGAAGGGAATAACAGGGTACAGATAGAGGTTTACCTTACAGGACACTGAGCAAATAGGGTATGGACATTTTAGGTTAGGCAGGGAACACTTTCAGGTCATAGACCTGGAGTGCCGCCACGGGAGCGGACTGCCGGGCATAATGGACCCCTGGTCTGACCCGGCAGAGGCAATGCTTATGTTCTTATGTTCTTAATATACTGATATACTATTAAATCGAAGCTGAGAACCTCTAGATCTATCAGTGCAAAAAGACTCAAGGAGACCACCCACTATCTTCAGTTATCTATATCTTAACTTTAGAGGTCTAACGGGACTATTTCTACCAATGTATTACAATAATCTCAGTTTACTTACAGGTTCTTATAACTGCAGAGCTGTTATCGCTGCAATCTAATACATTGAAGCTTGCTGATACAATTGCCGGCGAGAGAGCTGGTTTTAACGGCGTTCTACGTCATTTCCGATTCAACATTACTTCTGCTAGATTGTCCCCATTTTAATATAGAAGCAGGGATAGATCAAATGAAAGCAAATAGATTATTTAATTATCTTAAAAGAATACTTGAGATAAATACCTACCAAGAGATCAATATAATTAATCTAATTGGACCCCATTATGTAAGGGTTCTAATTCAATTTATAAGAGTGTTTTAAGAGTGTTTTAATGGGTAGTTTATTTGAACTCTTGTTTAAACTATTATTTAGAAAAACACCTGCCAATTTACTGATATATTTAGCCCTTTAGGTTGTATAGTTTGTAATCGGTCTATCCATTTTTGCTCTGTTTGTAATAATTATTACATTTTTGCTCTGTTTGTAATAATACATTTTAATAGGGAGTACCCCTGCCTTTGCACATTTGTATTACCACACATGGACAGCCATGAATGGAACTGCTTGGAAGAACGGTGAACTATGGCATGCCACAGGGACTAGTACTGAACATAAGAACTGCCATCTCCGGATCAGACTTTCGGCCCATCAAGTCTGGCGATCCGCACTTGCGGAGGCCCAGCCAGGTGTACACCTCGCATAATTTTAGTCACCCATTTCCCTCTATGCCTCTCGTAAGGAGATGTGCATCTAGTTTGCTTTTAAATCCTAGAACGGTGGATTCCGCAATAACCTCCCCTGGGAGAGCATTCCAGGTGTCCACCACTCGCTGCGTAAAGCAGAACATCCTGATATTCGTCCTGGACTTGTCCCCCCTCAGCTTCAGTCCATGTCCTCTTGTCCGTATCACATTGGACATTGTAAATAACTTTTTTTCCTGCTCTATTTTGTTGATTCCTTTCAGTATTTTGAAAGTCTCGATCATATCCCCTCGCAGTCTCCTCTTCCCAAGGGAGAACAATCTCAGTCTCCTAAGTCATTTCTCGTATTCCAAGTTCTCCAAACCTTTTACTAGCTTTGTTGCTTATCTCTGCACCCTCTCCAGCAGTTTTATATCTTTCTTTAGGTTGGGAGACCAATGTTGGACACAGTATTCCAAATGTGGTCTGACCATAACTCTATAAAGTGGCATTATAATGTTCTCCGATCTACTCGTGATTCCATTTTTTATCATGCCTAACATTCTATTTGCTTTCTTTGCTGCTGCCGCGCAATGTGCCGACGGTTTCAGGGTCCTATCTATCAGTACACCCAGGTCCTTTTATTATTCGCTCTTACCCAGAGCTGCACCTGACATTTTATACTCGTATTCCTTGTTCTTTTTGCGTAAATGCCTTACTTTGCACTTTTTCACATTAAACTTCATCTGCCATTTCTCTGCCCATTTCTTTAACTGACACAAGTCACTCTGCACTTCCTCGCTATCCTTCTGCGATCTGATTGCCTGGCATAGCTTTGTGTCGTCTGCAAACTTGATGATCTCACTGGATGTTCCTTCTAGGTAATTGATGAAAATATTAAATAAGATGGGCCCAAGTACCGAGCCCTGGGACACACCCCTAGTCA
Organism: Geotrypetes seraphini; assembly: GCF_902459505.1. Taxonomy (NCBI): domain Eukaryota; kingdom Metazoa; phylum Chordata; class Amphibia; order Gymnophiona; family Dermophiidae; genus Geotrypetes; species Geotrypetes seraphini. The sequence goes on along the minus strand of NC_047088.1, from coordinate 269,380,032 downwards.
CTTTCTCCCAGTCTGAGAACTTCCCATTTATGCCCACTCTCTGCTTTCTGTTCTCCAGCCATTTGCCTATCCATCTTAGTATATCTCCCTCTATTCCATGGCTTTGTAGTTTCCTGAGAAGTCTTTCATGTGGAACCTTGTCAAACGCTTTCTGGAAGTCCAAATATATTATGTCCACCGGTTCTCCACTATCAATTTGTTTGTTCACGGTCTCAAAAAATTGAAGTAAATTTGTCAAACATTTATTTCCCTTTCCTGAAGCCATGTTCACTGGCTCTCATCAGGTCGTGTGTACCCAAGTGCCAGAATATGCTATCTTTAATCAGGGCTTCAACCATCTTTCCAGGGACAGACGTAAGACTCACAGGTCTGTAGTTGCCTGGTTCTCCTCTTGATCCTTTTTTGAAAATTCCATTCACTATCTTCCAATCATCCGGTATCTGTCCAGTTCTAATTGACAGGTTGGCAAGTTTTTGCAAAATCTCTCTGATTTCAATCTTCAGTTCTTTAAGACTCTCAGGTGAATTCCATCAGATCCAGGGGATTTGTTGCTTTTAAGATTGTCGATCTGGTAGTATATCTGGTCGAAGTCCACTTCTACTGCGGTGAGGCTGTCCTCTATTACTCCTTTGAACACTTTCACTGCTTCTGGTATTGTTCCAGTGTCCTCCTTCGTAAAGACAGATGTAAAGAAGGAATTTAGTCTGTCTGCAATTTGTTTGTTCTCCTTGATGTATCCTTTTCTTCCCTGGTCATCCAGCGGTCCCACCGCATCTTTTGCAGATTTTTTCCCTTTTACGTATCTAAAGAAGGGCTTGAAATGTTTGCCCTCTTGCGTTATTTTCTCCTCATAGTCCTTTTTGGCATCCCTCACCGCCTTGTGACATTTCTTCTGATCATCTTTGTGTTTGTTCCAAGCTTCGGTTGTTTTCATGCGTTTCCATTTTTTAAAGGAGTCCTTCTTTTCTTTTATGGCTTCCTTCACCTCTCTAGTAAGCCATTCTGGTTCTCCTTTGCCTTTAGTTTTCCTTTCTTTGGAAATCCGAGGAATGTAGAGATTTTGTGATTCCGTGATAGTTTTTTTTCAGTAGGGACCATGCCTGATCTACCGTTTTAACTTTGTCTATCTTTTTGTTCAGCCGTTGTTTCACCATGGCTCTCATGCTATCGTAGCTTCCCTTTTTAAAGTTTAAGGTCGTGGTTAAGGTTTTGGTACGTTTCCCTTTCCCAATGTCAAAAGTTTAAAGTTGATCATGTTGTGATCGCTCGTCCCCAGCGGAACCGTCACTTCTACTTCTTTTGTCGGTCCCGTAATGCCATTTAGGACCAAGTCCAAGGTGGCATTTCCTTTCATCGGCTCTCCCACCATTTGTTCCAGGAAGCAGTCCCCTAGCGCTTCCAGGAACTTGGGCTCCTTGTCACAGTTCGAGGTACCCAGGTTCCAGTCTATCCCCGGAAAATTGAAGTCTCCCATGATTATTACATTACCTGTCTTACATTCTTGTTTGATTTCCTCTATCATTTCTGAGTCTGTCTCCTCCGTTTGTCCTGGGGGGGTCGATGGTAAAGGCCAATTTTTGTGTTTGCACCATTGTGTCTAGGAATCTTGATCCAGAGGGACTCCAGCTTCTCTTTCCTTTCCGTCGTAGTCTCTGTAACAGATTCTACTCCTTCCCAAACATATAGGGCAATACCTCCACCTTTCTGCCCCACTCTATCTCTTCTGTATAGTTTGTATCCCTGTAGTACTGTGTCCCATTTGTTTTCATCATTCCACCATGTTTCTGTTATGCCAATGATTTCCAGTTCATCGTGTCTTGCTATTGTCTCTAATTCTCCCATTTTGTTTCTCAGACTTCTAGCATTCGTATACATACATTTCAGTTCCCTTTGTGTTACCTTCTGGAACTTTCTATGCCTAGCAGTCTCTAATGTTTCTTTCACGTTATCCTTTTCCGCTCCTGCATTGTCTCCCTTATTTGCTTTGTGGTCATCCCCACCCGTGTCTGAGTAGTTGTCCGTAGTTCCTTCTTCGGGGCATCCTGTCGCCTGGGCCATCGACTGGTGGTCGACTATCAGCTTTCCCCTGTCCTTTAGTTTAAAGCCTTCTCGATGGACCTCTTCATGTTGCCTGCCAATACTCATGCTCCTTCCTTGTTGAGGTGTTGTCCGTCCTTTCTGTAGTACTTGCTTTTTCCCCAGAATGCCGTCCAGTTGCGCATGAAGTCAAAGCCTTCCTCTTTGCACCATCGTCTCATCCAAGCATTGATCACTTGCAATTCCCCTTGTCTCTTTCCATCTGCTCTTGGTACTGGGAGGGTCTCAGAGAAAGCCACCTTCACCTTTCTGATCTTCAGTTTTCTTCCAAGTGAGCGGAGCTGGCCCTTCATCTCTTCCCTGTCATACTTCCATCCGCTCACATCGTTGATTCCCATATGGATAAGCACAGCAGTGTCTTCTCCCCCTGCACTGTCTATGATCCTGGAGATCCTGTTGGCCACATCTTTCATTCTTGCTTCAGGCAGGCAGGTGACGATTCTATCCTCTCTCCCTCCTGCGGTGTGGCTGTCCACATGATGTATAATGGAGTCTCCTACGATGATCCCCATCTTCTTTATTCAGGGGGTCCTTGTGGGTCGTAGATCCATGTCCATAGTGTAGGGCCAATCTTCTTCCTCCTGCAATACATTTGAAGTTGTTTTGGCTCTTTGTGTGGGGGGACGTCTTCATGCATTCTTTCTCTTTCTCCTGGTGTATGGTCATCCCCTATCTCAGCTTTAGTCTCTTCTGAATTTGTAGGGGTGTCTTCTCTCCTCTCGTCCAGGCCATCTTCCTTGGTTGCTCAGGTACAGTTCTCCAGCCCTGGAATCTCCACATGTTGCTGTGAACAAGGCTGTGAACAAGGCTGCCCTGTGAACTTCTAAAAGCTAAGTTACTCAGCATTTCATATTCTGCTCTTTTCACTGGTTTTCAGCATTATTTCTGCTTAATTTCTCTTCTCCTCCCTGTTTCTTACTAAAAAAAATATAAAAAAACACAAAAAAATAAACCCTTCTCTTTCCTCTGTTAAATCTTATTTCCTCTTCCTCTTCATAGGAAAAAGGGTAAGACTTTGTTAACTCTAATTAAATCCTGGTGCCTTTGGCTCAGGGTGACTAAAGTAGGGAAAATCCTGTTATAAATCCTGTGTTTTAGGGTAAGCACTGATAGAACCTGCATTTTTGTTTAAAATACTGTGTTTTAGGTGGTATAGAGCCTATATTTCTGTCTTACTAGTATTCAGCCATTGTTTTCTGCTGATTAGGTGGAGAAGGGAGGGGCTCTGTGTTACTTCTAAGGTTAATTGCATTATCTTTGGGACAGTGCTGTGAACAAGGCTGCCCTGAGAACTTCTAAAAGCTAAGTTACTCAGCATTTCATATTCTGCTCTTTTCACTGGTTTTCAGCATTATATCTGCTTAATTTCTTTTCTCATCCCTATTTCTTACTAAAAAAAAAAAAAAAAAAAGCACAAAAAAATAAACCCTTCTCTTTCCTCTTTTAAATCTTATTTCCTCTTTCCCTTTCCCTTCATAGGAATAAGGGTAAGACTTATAGTCCCACCAACCCCAGGGACCACTATTCATATATAGAGACCCATAAAATCAGGACTACTCAAATCAAGTCACTTCACAACCAATCAAGATGACCTTTATTCTATGCAATCACTGTGGTGCTTTAATTCCAAGACATACTATTTGGAGGCTTAAGGCTTGCCCCATCTGTCTTCAACTTGCCAGTATTAAGGAGGAGTTCTGCAAACTTAAACAGGAATTGAATACAATTAAAGCAGCTTCCATCACTCCACAAAATCATACCAACTTACCACCTCTACCTCAAAGAATAAAACAGCCCAGGAATAAATGGGTCACAGTAGGCTCAGGAAGACTGCGACATGTAACACAGAAACATCCACCTTCACTAATAGTACCTCTACAGAATTCCTTCGCTCCACTAGTGCACTGCGATACTCAGGAAAACAGAAGGGAGGTGGGACTGGAACCAATGAAGGTAACTCAAGAGAACAAGCGCACCCTAAGTACAAATAAAAAAGCCAAAAAAAGAAAACTATTACTGTTGGGGGATTCCATCATCAGAGGCATTAACCTTGGAACACAGGGCGAGGAGACCAAAATAGTGAAATGTCTTCCAGGATCCTCAGCTACCAGGAGTTCCAGGCAAATACTGACTATAATTAAGGAAGAAACTAAGGATTTTAACACTGATGTTGTTATCCATCTGGGAACAAATGACCTGGCCAACAACTCCACACTTGCAGCACAGAAAGCTTTTTGGGAGCTTGGTGAGGGCGTGAAACCTTTTGTAAAGACTTTAGCTTTTTCTGAAATACTGCCTGCATATGGAAAGGGAGAGCAAAGATTGAAAAACACAGAGGACTTTAATAGATGGCTCAGAGCCTGATGTCATCAAGAAAGCTTCAGGTACATAGGAGGATGGAGAAATACATGGAAGGACAAGAAGCTATATTGCACTGATGGGCTACATATTACTACAGCAGGAAAAAGAAACCTTGAAGAGAAATTTAGACAATATTTTTCTAGGCATTTAAACTAGAAGGTGGGGGTGGTGTATGTACGAAGGACAATTATAGAGACCACCCCCGGCAAAAGAAAAGATGTGATAGTAGTAAAGGCTGCAACATAAGCAATATCAGCAACTCATTTCTTAGTATTGCAACGGAAAGTGAAACGACACAAAAATTCATACAAAAAAGGAGATTATCGCTGAAAAATAGCTGAAAAGCGATGACCACAAATGCTCGCAGTCTAAGCAACAAAGTTCATGATCTGCAAGCCCTGATATTAGAGGCAGATCTAGATATTGTTGCTATCACAGAGACATGGTTCAGTGAATCACATGGATGGGATGCAAACATACCGGGATATAATCTTTTTAGGAAGGACAGAGATGGTCATAAAGGTGGAGGAGTAGCTCTCTATGTAAAGATCAATATCCAAGCGACCGAAATGCAAGGGACCTGGGGAGAGGAAGAAGCGATATGGATTGCTCTGAAAAGAGAAGATGGAACTTCTATCTACGTGGGAGTAGTCTACAGATCTCCGACTCAATCGCAGCAAATTGATAAGGATCTGATTGTGGATATCCAAAAGTTTGGAAGGAAAGAGGAGGTTCTGCTGTTGGGAGATTTCAACCTGCCGGATGCGGACTGGAATGTTCCGTCTGCGGAATCGGAAAGAAGTAGGGAGATTGTGGATGCCTTTCAAGAGGCTCTGCTCAGACAAATGGTGACGGAACCCACAAGGGAAAAAGCAATATTGGATCTGGTCCTCACAAATGGAGAGAGTATCTCTAATGTTCGAGTGGGTGCTCACCTGGGTAGTAGCGATCATCAAACGGTTTGGTTTGATATAACGGCTAAAGTGGAGAGCGGCCGCACGATACTTAAAGTCCTAGATTTCAAACGTACAGACTTTAATGCAATGGGAAAGTACCTGAAGAAAGAGATGTTAGGATGGGAGGACATAAGAGAAATGTTGCTGGTGAGCTTCCTCGATGAATCTTTCTAGCTCCTTGACCTCTTTGTTTGCACTGAACTCCACTAGAAACTTCTCCTGTTCGTGGATTCTATTTCCAAAGGTGAGGAGTTCTTTTAGTTCCATCACTGTCTCCTCTAGTAGCCGGACTTGCCGTTTCAAGCTATCCAGCTCCATGCATCGACTGTAAATGTATGCCCGAATCCCCGAAGGGAGGTAGTCATACATATTGCAGCTGGTACAGAAGACTGGAAAGCTCATCTTCTGACTTCCTTGGGCTTCCATTTCTTGCTCCCCTTCTGAACTGTCTGAGTGAATTGTTGTGAACCATCTGTCTCTGTCGACTTGATGTTTTCTGACTTCCTGTCTCTCCGCTGTGTTGGTACTTGTGAGTGCTTGTTTCCCCTCTAGGTGTGTGGTATAGAAACATAGAAATATAGAAATAGACGGCAGATAAGGGCCACGGCCCATCTAGTCTGCCCATCCCAATGACCCTCCCCTACCTGTCACTGTGAATAGATCCCACATGCCTATCCCATTTGGCCTTACAATCAGGCACGCTGCTGGCCTCAATGACCTGAAGTGGAAGACTTTTCCAGTGATCAACCACCCTTTCAGTGAAAAAGAATTTCCTGGTGTCCCCGTGCAGTTTCCCGCCCCTGATTTTCCACGGATGCCCCCTTGTTGCCGTGGGACCCTTGAAAAAGAAGATATCTTCTTCGACCTCGATGCGGCCCGTGAGATACTTGAACATCTCGATCATGTCTCCCCTCTCTCTGCGTTCCTCGAGTGAGTAGAGCTGTAACTTCTGTAGCCGTTTTCGTACGGGAGGTCCTTGAGTCCTGAGACCATCCAGGTGGCCATTCTCTTAATCGACTCTAGCCTCAGATTGTGCGCCCTGCTGTGTAGCTAGCTAAAACTAGGACTTGTAGCTTTTATTCTAAGTCACTCTGCTGGGTAACCCAGTTTTCTGGCTCTTTCTTAAGGCTCCTTCGCAAAGGCGAGCTCGTCGTTGGCTTCGCCCCTTTTAAGGGGGAGCTCCGATGATGATGCCTCCTTCCCCTGCTTCTGGGTTCTCTCTGTCCACTTCTCCCTTTTCTCTCTATCTTTCTTCTCTCTCCATTGCCTGCCCTCTGCTTTCTGCCGTTGGCTTCGCTCCTTTTGTCTGAAGGCTTAATGTAAGTAGTATCAGGTTGTACTTACAGTCTAAACTTGTAGGCTATGCTTAGAGGCTATATTTGCAGGAAATACAGCAGGTAGTAACAGACTATGCTTGTAGGCTAAATATGCAGTAACTGGTTAAGCGTGCCGACTATTCATGCAGGTTATACTAGCAGGCTATACAGGATTTTGTGACAAATCTAACTCTCCGTCTAGCTTTGGCACAGGGTTAGCCAGGAAGAACAGTAAGACCCTATGCAGGAGAGCTGACCAGGTTGGCCATGCCGATTATGAAAGTGCTAACCTCACTTGTATCGACATTGAGCCAGATAGTGACTGACAGGGAGACTTCAGTCCAGTTGCAGGTTACTCTCCCAAGCCTGCTATTAGAGCTCAAAGAAACTTAGGAGCTAGGGAACTACATCTCCTAGAAGGCCAGAGAACTGGCAGGAAGCTGTCAGATAGGCAGACACAGCTGCAGAGAGAGTTTTCTCCCTTCTCCCTCTTCAGAGCAGGGAGGGGCGAATCGGAGGCTGTTAAAACAGGACAGCTGAGACCCTGAGTGGAAAAGGAGCAAAGGAGGCTGCAAGGAGAGCCTCAGAGGCAGCAAGCCTTGCATCCCCAGCTGATTTCTGACGAGCTAGGCAAGGATTGGGACATGGTAGACATTTCAGATGAGCCTGAGACTACAGCTGAGAGGCAGCTAGAAGACTGGAAACCCATGGACATTAGTGAGCTGGTTATTCCTGTATGGAGACTGGATGCAATGGACACAAGCTGAGCAAAGTTGGAAGTGTTTTTGCTATTTTTGTTTCTTACCTTTTTTGTCTGAAAGTTTTGGGACTAAGTTTGTTTGTATGCTGAATTGTTTGAGCTTCCAAGAGCTAGCCTCTGAAGCACTCAAGTTCCTGAACTGTTGCCTTGCACTGTATAACATTCCAAACTACGTTTTGTGTTCTTCCCTCTCAGCTCAGCTGGAGGCTAATTAGTTGGAGATAAGATACTGAAGGAACTAAGACACAGAGGAGCTCCATGTGAATGAGTTCCCCATCTGCAGGTATTCTGTGGGAGAGCTTCAAGGTTAGCAGGTTTCCTTTTTGGTTTTGTAAAACTTTATTTTTCATACTACAAGAGTTTTGTTTGCTCCTTTCTCCTGCTCTTTCCTGGTGAGGGAATGTTGCTGGGGCTATCCTAATCTCAGAGGACTGGTGAAGAGGACTGAGGTAGAAAGACTAAAGTCCAGCCAAAGTTTTGTATAATTTTGTGTTTTGAATTAAAGCCAGGCTGTTTGTGAAGCCAGTGTGGCCAGGTTGGCCCAGCACTCTATGTTTTGGTTCTTATACAAAAATGTATTGAGAAGTACTGCAATCTGCTAATAATACCAGGGCAGTTTAATCAGAGGTCAAAAATAAAAATACACCTTTATTTTTGGACATTCCTGGGTGTGTGCGTTTTTCCTTGCCTGTCTTCCCTGTGCACATTGGACCTATTGTTTTCACCCTAGGCGGTTGCCTAGATAGCCTGAAGGATTCCCTGGTTGAAGAGAACGTGCTGGGAACAGTTACGGTCGCGGTGAACCCAGCTCGCTGCGGTGATCAGGAGCCCTTGAGTTGCAACAATATACAGGATATATATGCAGGCTTTATGTAAGTAGTAACAGGTTGTACTTACAGGTTAAACTTGAAAGCTATTCTTAGGGGCTATACTTGCAGGCTATATAGCAGGCATTAACAGAGTAAGCTTATAGGCTAAATATGCAGTAAACAGGCTAAGCATGCAGGTAATGCTAGCAGGCTAAATAGGCTAAATATATAGTCTTTTTTCAGGATACGAGTTGTGTCTGTAGTATACAGGCTACTCATGCAGTCTATACTTTCAGCAACAGGCTGTCCTTTTGATGGTAGTAGGAAGAATTTATCGTATGGAATGGTCTGGCTCTCAATCATTTTTCACAGACGCTTCTCAAAGGTGCGTGCTAAGGTGCACGCGCCTTTGCCTTGCATCTTAGCCGGTGCGCCGAACAGCTGCGCGCCATTAGAGCCGCTGGCTTTTTAAAATCGATTCCCCCGCTGGAGCCTGTTCTGTTTAATATACAGGATTTGTGGGTGATATTTCTGACAGTTTAGAAGGTAAAGTGTCTTTTTGCAGATGACACCAAGATTAACAACAGAGGGAGTAGAAAACATGAGAAGAGATCTGTAAATTTTAGAATGGTTTGATGTTTGCAGTTAAAATTTAATGTGAAGAAATGCAGAGTAATGCACTTGGGGAGTAAAAATCCAAAGTTGCTGTAGATGCTAAGGGGTGTGAAGCTGATAAGCACAGACAAGGAGAAGGACCTTTGCGAGATAGTGTCTGAGGATCTCAAGGCTACAAAACAATGTGCCAAAGAGGTAGCCATAGCCAGAAGGATGCTAGGCCACAAAGAGAAAGGAATCACCAACAGAAAAAGGGAGGAACT